>NC_048417.1:22827510-22873897 GCF_013103735.1 Etheostoma cragini | reverse complement strand
TGTGTGTGTGTGTGTGTGTGTGTGTGTGTGTGTGTGTGTGTGTGTGTGTGTGTTTGTGAGCAGCAGGCTCTGATGTTAGAACAGCAGCGGATCCACCAGCTGAGGAACTACCAAGCCTCCATGGAAGCAGCCGGGTTATCAATTAGCTTTGCTGGACACCGCCCCCTCTCCAGGGCTCAGTCATCTCCAGCCTCCGCCTCCTTCCCCATGGTAGTACAGGAGCCCCCCGCCAAGCCTCGATTTACTACAGGTCTGTTGAAAGATAATAATGATATGGCTCTTACACAGATATATCATTACGTAGAGTGGCAAACAACAATCTAGAAACACACTTTAATCCTGCTGATTGCAGGTTAGAGGAAAAACCTTTTTCCTGGAACCACACAGCATGATGAGCAAACAAAGAGTACAGTTGCTGTGTACATGTACAAGGCTGTTGCTACGTATTGTGAGCCCCCTGTCAATATATACCACAACTAGTGTAATTTGCTGGAAGGAATCATCTCATCTGAACGTTAATTAATCTGTAACTGTCTTTGTGATGGTGTGTGTGTGTTTTCCAGGTCTAGTGTATGACTCTTTGATGCAGAAGCACCAGTGCATATGTGGCAACACCACCAGTCATCCAGAGCACGCTGGCCGCATTCAGAGTATCTGGTCCCGACTACAGGAAACAGGCCTCAGGGCGCACTGCGAGGTAAGGCCACATTAACACTTGAGAGGTGTTGCCCAATAGAGGCAACACCATGAGACACAGAGTTAAATAGATACTGTGGCCGGGTAGATCAGTTGGTAGAGCAGGCACACATACGCATATGGAGGTTCTCTCCTCGACGCAGCGGCTGCAGGTTTGACTCCAACCTGCGGCCCTTTGCTGCATGTTATTCCCCCTCTCTCTCCCATTTCATGTCTTCATCTGTCCTGTGGAAATTAAGACGTAAAAATGCCCAAAACATAATCTTTAAATACGCGTTAAATAGATTAAAAATATTTATAGAAATTGTCCTGTGTCCTTTCATGAAGCTACAGCGAGTGTGATTCTGTCTTCATCCTTCATCCCAGTTGTAGCATACTCATGCAGAGTTAGCAAATAAGTAACTCTCATAGTTTTTTGTACATTATGCAACATTACAAATACCGTATTAAAGAACCGTGTTATTAACATGTTAGTGGTGTTTTCTTCCTCTTCAACTATGTTGTTTCTTTCTCTCTGTAAAACAAATCTTCAAAATAAAATACTTTTGAAAAAGATTCAAAGGTTAATAGTTTAACTGGTCTGCCTGGTAAATTGAATTGCAGGTTGTTATTTTAACCAGAAGGAGGCAGTATGTAGACATTTTCTTTTGACACTTGGTTTTAAAATTAAACAGTTTCATCTCCTAAATTGTCACTTACAAATACGGACACCATTGAGCCTGCATTTCCTCTTCATAAGTGCGGGAAAGGGTAGCCTTAACTTGGTGATGTTAACACTCTCATTGCCATCTTCTTTAGTGACCAGAGTAGAAACCAAATGCATTATTTGTCTCTCATTGTCTGTTGTCTGTTTCTATTGCCGTTTTCTGTCCTCCTCTGTGACCAGTGTATCCGCGGTAGGAAGGCCTCACTGGAGGAGTTGCAGACGGTCCACTCTGAAGCCCACGTCCTGCTGTACGGAACCAACCCCCTGCGGCAAAAATTAGACTGTAAGACAAACAACACATCGATACATGCACGCAGATTCACAAACAAAATCAAATTTGAGCTGATGTAGCTGCTACTTCATGGATTTTTAGACAATCTGACTGCCAGCCATGCTGTTGTCTACCAGTTTAATCTTAATTAGTCTCCTAAATGTGGAAGCTTTAACAATAAAAATGAATGAGTGTTGAGATAAATAGCCCACAATGGGCCAATGATTCAGTGCACAGGTGCAGTTTAAAGCAGAAAACACACGGTACATATTACTTTATTCGAATACATGCAATATTAAGTGTTAGGTTTGTCAATTTGAGCAGACTAAATCTCAGACTGGGTCTTTCTTTTGAATGCCATGAATCTGCAATATCTGTGAAAAGAATCAGCTTTAATGCTTAAACCGTGTCATAACAAAAGGTCCAAACTAATAAAGTCCTGGAGGTGTTACAATAAGGTGAGGAGCTGTGCTGAAGCTTGTTAACTGGAAGTCGCAGAGGCTGCTTTGTCACTTATGTGGCCTTCGTGGCGTATAGTGCAGGTGTAGCCAAGGCAAAGCAGTCCCTATCTGTGTGTGTGTGTGTGTGTGTTTGTGGGGGGGAGCTTAGGGACAAACCCCAGTGGTCATCTTAGCTTTCATTCCAGTGGAGCCATAAATTCCCCTCATTATTACTGTTTACACAGGAGAATTACCAGATCATTCTGTGTAAGGTTCAGCATTAACGTGGACGTTATTAATGGAGAAGTAGAAAGTCAAAATGCAAGCTGTTATAAACCAAGATCGCTTGAAAATAGTTAGGTATTAAGCTATTCATATACACTATGTTAAATACTATCTGGTTAGTGTTTTTTTGTTGTTGTCAGACATTGTTGAGCACATGTTTTTAACACATTAGCAGGTGGAGACTTGGATCCCAAACTTTGTTATGTGAGTGCTACACACTGAGCTTCAGAGGTCTGCTGTTGTACTCATGAAACTTCACATTAGTCCACTTGTCAACACCCGATTGAGATTAGTTTAATCTTTTGAAAATTCAGACAGTTCAATTTTTGCATTGAAACATTTTTGGAAAAGAAGGATAAGTAGTCATTTAGATTACATTTGGATTGATGGTGTTAATTCTGTGCCGTAGTTACGTAAGTAATTACACGTAGATCCAGACCCTACACAGTACCCTACTTAAATTTCAAAAAAATGAAACTATAAGTTTCGGCTACGCAGACCGCAACAACTGTGATTGGTTTGATTGGCTGTGGCTTTGTAGCCTGGGTTCTTCTTCTCCTTAAACAAAAGGAAATCAAGGAGAGGGTTAACTTTTTAACAAAATCATTCTCCTCCTCGGCCAAAATCTTGATTCCTCCGGAAGAGGGAGAGGGTTTAATTAGCAGGGCAATGAGATACTCTTTTCCCTTCACCTTGTCCAGTGAAAGCATGCCCTTGGATACTCTTGCTGTAAGATTAGGTCAGAAAGTCAAATGCTCAGTTTCAGGGCTCATGCACCCATTCGTGCCTGCGAGTCCAGAAAGTTTCCTCCTCACCTGGTAACCTTTCACTCTCTCTTACATTATTTCTTTATTGCTCTTTCTAATTACCAATGTCTGTCTTTCTGCCTCAGGTTCAGTGAGTCCCATGTTTGTGAGGCTACCATGTGGAGGCATCGGGGTAAGTCACTTATTATTGGTTCATAAAGTCATGCTTGAGTCATTTTACAAAAATTCACTAGGTGATTAATTATTGGTCATTTGTGTGTCTGATATAACATGGAAATTGCCAGTGTTAGTCACGCTGGTTTATTCAGTGGAAAATCATTGTAATAGACTGTAAGTTTTTACAACATTGTGCTAATCTAATCAATACCCAGCTGGCACTGCTCTATCGGACTTTGTAATGAAACAAAGCAAAGTTTTAGCATAATCAAATAGCAGTATAATAACTGTTCCCCTTTACCCACTCTCTCTCTGCCCCCTGCCTCTATAATGATCCCATTTGTTCTTGGTCCACCAAAAAAACACACACACAGAGACACATACACACACACACACACACACACACACACACACACACGGCCCTCAAGGTCCAGAGGCAACAAAAGCTGTTGCTTGCCTTTCCGCTGAGTTTGTAATTATAACCAGATGTTTTTCAGCATGCAAGCTGTGTGTGTGTGTGTGTGTGTGTGTGTGTGTGTGTGTGTGTGTGTGTGTGTGTGTGTGTGTGTGGTTTTGGTTGGGGGTATGTTTTTGTTTGTGTGCATAGCAGTGTGTTTGGGGATGCTTGTGTGCTCAGAGTTGAAATTGTTTTTTGAAATGGATATGTTAGAAAAGTCTCACACACCTGTGTGTGTGTGTGTGTGTGTGTGTGTGTGTTTGTGTGTGTGTGTGGTGGTGTTGTTGTCGTTGTTAACTTTTACACAATGTTGAGGCCCAATACCCACACACCTATATTGCCCTTTTACTTGCTCTTTCCACATCTCCAACTCTTTTACATGTCATCCATATGTCTTAACTCTGTCCCTCTGTTTATATGTCCCCCTTTCTATCCTCCCTTGGGGCTTAGTTCTGTTACTGTGGTGGGAACAAGAAGAGCCCAAGCTCTGCGCTGCTCTGTTTTGCTCTTTATAATCGCAAATTGGGGCTAAATTGTTGTCTTCCTGTCATACAAACACATAAGAGCCACACACACGTTTACAGAGGAAGGGGTTTGAAATTAGGCCGTCAGCCTGTGGGGAACCATCATTCCATCATACCAGCACGTTCCCGCTCTTTTCTACTTCTGACACACACACAAACACACACAGACACACACACCATCCCTTTCACTTTTTGACTAACTTGCGTCCCACTCCTGGCTTGATGCAAAACTAGCATCAACATGGGAAAAATAAACCGCTCAGTCTCCACATGCTGCTTTAGAGCAGCATCTGTTTGAGCTCATTAACCTGACTTGTGTACATGATTCGGTTTCCCTTTCATTCACTCATTTGGCTCTTCGTTTGCTCCCTCGCTCAATCACTGACTCGGCTACTACATAGTGTCTTGCGCTTACGCCAGCTTCTCTCTCTCTTTCTCTGCTCCATCAGTCAATAATAATCAACACTCTCTATTCACTCGCTCCTTTTCAGTTTTTAGTCTTTGGTAAATGCACCACAATTGTTATTTCATGGTTCTTCCTTGGCACAACTTAAAAAGAGCCCTTTTATTCCCCTGAGGATGTTATTATGGATTCCTCCTCCAGTTTTGATCGCTCCTGTCACAGGAGACAAGAGGAAAGTAAAGTGGTTTGGCTGGCTGTAAAGCTGTTGAGTTGCTTAACACACTGACTGGTTGAAGGACTGAGGGTCTGTACCGGTCGGCCAGCTGACTGACTGAAAGATTAACAGTGTGGATGAAAAGGCCAGCTGTCTGACAGAGCAGGTGACTGGCAGGTTAAAGTTAACATTATTCAAAGTAAGAGAGCCCCAGGTTTACATCAAAAAACATCGCTCTGGCATTGTCCAGTCGGCATATGTGTCTGCAGTTCAAACGCGTCAAGACACAGACCTCCCTTTTTCGCTGTGTGCATGCGTGCGTATGTGCGTACATGTGGATGTTGTGATTGGGGCTGAGGAACGAGCGTGCCTTAGCATTAACAATGCTTAACCACTGCATGGGGGCCTTATGTCTGAACATACTCAAACACACACACCCACAAACACACACAATCATACTGTATAAACAACTTTTCTTGCCTTACTTTAATGTCCAGTTTGTTTTTGCCCATACTTCAAATTGTCCATATAATGGACTTGTCCACATCGTAATTGACGTGCTTTTTTACTTTAAAATTGACACTTGAAATTACAATAAACCTCAGAATGAGTAACCCATTATTAATTGAGAAATATTTTAAGTTTTTAACTAAAGCACTGTATGTATTGATGAACATCTTAAAACACAGTTATCACTCATTGGGGTCTCATTTATAAAGCTGTGCATAGATTTTTTACTTAAAGTGTACCTACGCCTGAAAATTGTGTACGCCAAATAAAACCGTGTGTATGCACATCTGTAAGCAACGTTCCCTTTATAAATCACACATTACCCACAAGCATGCGTACGTGAATCAGCCTCTTATCCCACCCTCTACACGCCACTTTTTAACCATAAATAGTCAATGCAAAGCACCTTGTGAATGCTGATAAGTATGTTAATGACCCTGGCAGTTGTTCTTTCGTTACGCCGAATCCTAACGAATCATGACGACTGGCGGAGAAAAAGAAAAGAACCTCTCAGACGCTCAGGAACGGCTGCATATTGAATTATAATTCCAGCCTGTTCTCAAACAGTGTCGGTAAACCTGAGACATAGAATACCTATATTAATAATACCATCCATTGGGAACAGCTATGATATACCAGATCTAGATTTAACAGAACTATATATTATATCCAAGCAACCCTTAGTGATTAAAGGTGAAGATTGGTAACAGAAAGGTAACATTTATAAAAAAAAAAAAAAAAAAAGACTAAGCATGCCATTTCCCTCTGGAAACAGCGGTTGAGGGGCGAGGACCCAGGTTAACATCTTTACAAAATCATAGGATCAACTAGTGGTATTCCCCACCCTGAGAAAGAATTAGAAGACCAAAGTGTAATAGGCAAACACTTTTCTCTATAGAGGGTTTGTCACCAACAGTATTAAAGTTCGGATCGAAAACGAGGACATTAAGGGTAACGATTGCGTGAGAGCTTAACGGCTGTATTTTCAGACTTTGACATTTGATGGTATATGCACAGTAATAAAAACAGATATCTATTTATTTCCTCTGTGTTCTGCCTAATGCTAGGGTATTTGATACTATCCTGTATCGGTTCATCTCCTCCTCTTGCGCTCCGTAGCGGACAATGTGGGGGTGAGACAGCACTGATTTAACGTTGAGAATGATCTTTTTTTAACTCAAGATTTGAGTTAGATTTTACAAGGTGTTTATGGAACAAGTCTAACTCAGTACAAGTGCTAACAACACTGCTGGATTTAATCTTCATGATAATGTGGATGATGTGGAATTAAAAAATGTGCGTTAGGCATCAATACTTGAAAATATGAGTAATCGTTATTCCCACATGTACTTTCTGCTGTCTGACTTCAGATCACCACCTCACCATCTGTGTTGCCAATTCCCATTGTCTCCACCATGTGCGTACGCATGGGTCAGAGTTTGCGTGGAGAATCGCACATTCTGCCGTCAAGTAAAAAAAAAAAAAGAATAACAACCTATGAGTGGGAACACATTTTTAGGCCCGTTTATGTGTATACGCCACATTTATAAATGAGACACCTGCTCCTTTTAGCGTGCTGAAAATTGTTAAGAGATAATGCTGTCGGTATGATTAGGCTTCTAAATATGTCTTACTGCCTCACACTCTCACTCTCTGTTGTGTTCTCTCAGCAGTCCCCACAGTTTTGTAATCACTGTCACACTGAAGTACTGTAAACTACACCATCAAATGATGAAAAAAGCAAAACTGTTAAAAGAAATGTGTTACAAACAACTCAATACTGCCTTCTGTGTGTGTTTGCAGGTGGACAGCGACACCATTTGGAATGAGGTCCACTCATCCAGCGCAGCTCGTCTGGCCGTCGGCTCGGTGGTGGAGCTCGTCTTTAAAGTAGCAACAGGAGAACTGAAGGTTTGTTCGAATGCATTGTTAAATCAAATGAGCAGCAAAGTTGTTGTTGGCTTTATTTACAGGGATTGTTCTGTGGGGCCTTTATATGTGGGTATTTCTGTGTTTTCATTTAATGACCTTTGAGTTGGAGCCAACACAAAACAAAGCTTAGATGGATCCCACCACAATAAATCCATTACCAGAACTTTTAAGGGTTTGATTTTAATCTGTTTAATATAATAATAATAAGATAAAGCTTTATTGCAGACACAGGTCCATATTACACATCATACAGTATAAAAAGTATAAAAAGGAAACATAAAAAACCTTAAAACATACTAAATAATTCCAGAGTCACCTATAGGATATACAGGATATTGCACCAATGTCTTAATCTAGAAGTGTATCTATAACAGCTTTTCAGGGGACTAACTAGGGCTTCAATTACATGGTTCGCTGACTTGTCCAGACAACACATAAAACTAAACATCAGTTGTCTCACAGGTAGGCACTCTAGTGGATATAAACAACTGACTGGCACTATGCTACCTAGGGACACCAGGCAGCAGCTTCATCGCATACTCTTTTGCTCATAGTTTGACCACAGTCGAGCAGTCCATAGCGGTGTGATGTAGGTTTTAAACAAGGAGCAACACAGCGTCAGACCTTATAGAAAGCCTCCTTCTAAGCATGTTAGCTTGAGAATAATTTGTACATCGCTGTCGGTAAAGGTCTTTGTCATCCGTTCAGTCATTGGATATGACATGACCAAATATTTAGTTTCCTTACACACAGCAAGAAGACTCTCTGATAGATAAAAAGTCTGAAAAGTTGATTTCCTGTCCTCATCACTTCTGACTATCATTATGTGGCTTATCTTAGCGTTATACTTTGTCATAATCAAGGCCATACTGAGAACACACCTTCAGCATCTGCTGCAGCCCAGCACTATACGGACAAAGCCGGGCCAGATCGTCTGCATACATAAGATGGTTAACAATATTGTTGTCCACAAGACAGCCAGTTGTTAACCTATTTATCTGATTCAATAATTCATCCATATAAACATTAAATAAAATAGCAGAAAAAAATACCTCCTTGCCGCACACCATTACTAACACAGAATGGAGCAGATACAACATTGTCCCATTTAACTTGAAATGTTTGATGGGCATACCAAAAAACAAAAATTCTCACAAAAAATGTAGGGGCACCTCTATCTAAGTTTTACTGCCTCTATGCACATACGTGATTATGTAAATGTTTAATTAATTAAACCTTTTTACACCCAACACTGTGAGTACATCATCTCGCAGTGCTGTACTATTCATCCACACCTCTAAATGCCTCAAGAATAGAGGTACAACCTTCCAAAACCATCCATCCCAAAGTCTCGTTACCAACTCCCAGACAGACATCCCCACCCCCGTCATGCTTTGCCCAAGCCAGCCTTCCTGTGTCTGTGGCTGTGGCTGCTTACTGTTAGAACCCAGCAGGGAGGCCCAGCTCACGGCCACTGCAAATGCCAACAGACCCCACTAACAGGCCTGTTTTATTGGCATTACAACCCAGCCACCTGCAGAGCAGCCGTCACACTTAGCGTTAGCTTAGCACACATCACCACACATGTTAGCAAAATATCACAGACTGATGACATCCCTCTAAGAGACAGTAGCACGCCACGTTTTTGACTATATGTGCTAGCATTCAGTACCTTTTGCATGTGGGCATAATGACTATAAAAGCTAATGGTCTGTTCTATAGAACATTGTGTGATTGCTAAAATCAGAGCTTGATAGGAAAATAAAATGAACCACACATTCCAGGAGGAGGAATGCTAAACTTAACATAAACATGACGAATATGGACGTGCTTCAACTGGGGTTCAGGTTCACTCCCAGGCATTGACCTGCCCTCAGCTTAACCTGACCTCAACACATGTGTACAGATGCTCACACAAACACACACATGAACACGCATGCTTACACACACACACCTTCTCTCACACACACACATACACATACACACGCTTACACACATAAAGTACAGATGGTCTTCTTCAACCAAAATGACCAAATTCCACCTGCACCAACAACTCTCTGAGCTCCACAGAAGACACGCACGTCTGTCTCTCACTCCATCTGTTACTTTCTATTTCTCTCCCAGTGTCTATTTTAAGCCATTGTTATTTTTTTCCCCTGCGTGGAGAAACAATCCACTTTCCCCTCGTCTCTCATACGCCTACGTACATGTTGTATTATGTAGCCTGCTTTAACAGAGTGTCTTCAAACTAGCTGAGGCCATTGTCTCTCCAATAAACTCTTGGCTGGCTGCTAATCCACAGCAGCTGACTCAACATCATTAGTCCAGCTTACCTCGCTCTGCATCAGCCTGGACATCTATCTAATGTCCCCTCAAAGCAGTGGGAGCCCTAAAAATAGTTGCTGGGAATCCCATAGGCCCCTGCCTTAACAAAGTTCCCCTTAACTGATCCGATGTAAGCATCTGTTTCTGCATGTGCGTATGCACGCGCTTATGAATTTCTCTGCCTGTGAGAAGTTTTAAATATTTAACTAAGGCACGGTGACATTGTCTTTGAAGAATTATGGTGGCAAGAAGATTATGGTTAGGAACTGACAGACGCACATTGTACGTAGACGTAAGCTATGAGGCTGAATTCATTGAGCTTTTGATTTGGGTTGTCATCCTCGTCTGATCCCTCAGTCTCTCAAAGAGAAAGGACATGTATCATTAGGTTGATTTTTGTTTCCCCTGACAGAATGGCTTTGCTGTAGTTAGACCTCCTGGACACCACGCTGAGGAGAGCACGCCAATGTAAGTACATACTAGAGAAAGATTGGTTCTAGCTTGAATCACCACAACTCTATTAGATATTTCTTCATAACTTCATTATTCTGGTAAATTCAATTCCATCAGATCATACAATTACCTAACGTTTTCTACTCCCTCACTGTTAAAAAAACGTACCTTAATGTCAGATATAATTTAATGCCATGACAGTTTTTGAGTATAGTATTGCTCAAGCTTGTAAATATGGTGACTTCAGGACGTTAATAGCCCGGTCTCATTTCTGTCCACTTTCAGGGGCTTCTGTTATTTCAACTCAGTCGCCATAGCAGCCAAGCTGCTACAGCAGAGACTCAATGTCAGTAAAATCCTCATCGTGGACTGGGTGAGTACCAAATACAGCGCAATGGTCTGCTTGGTACACAACCATCTATTTAGAGAATTCACACATAAGTGCTGTTGTGGTGGCAGTTAAACATCTTATCCACATTGTGTGTTTTCATTAGGTTTTCTTATTTTCAGATATAGGTAGGCAGGATATCTTGTAAAGTAAACCACAGAAATCCAGAAATACAAATATGTGCCCATTATACCACTGGGTCCAACAGTCAGCAACCTGTACAGTGTGCTTTTTGTGAGAGGAAGAAAAGGGCTTAAAATATCAGCTATTTAGGTCAGACACTGTCTCTTTTTTTAAATAATAAAAAAAGGGACAAAGCAATTTTTAAGAAGGTATGACAAAGACTCGGTCATGTCTAGGAGTCCGTGGCTGGTCACTGCCATTACCAAAAGCCTTTTGAAGGGCTTTTTCATTTCCTCTCTGTCTGTCATAGGGTGACGTTTAGTGCAGCTAGCAAAGTCAATGTCATGCCACTGCAGCCAACAAGGACATTTTAGGATCAGTGTATTAAAGCATTCTTGGGATATAGGCAATGAGGTCATTTAATTCATGTTGTCTAGCTGGCAAAATTAAAGATCTTTTGAAGTTGAGTTTCATTGAATCATGATGACCAACCCTCTTTAACATCACAACAGACTGCAGCTGAGGTACAGACTTTACTGTCTGGCTGTGTAGCAGTCTCTGAGTGTCATTCAGCCAGTCCTGGTGCAGGTGCGGGAGTTGGTTGTCCCGTCTCTGTGAAACTCATTCCAAATCATTTCATGTCCTTGTGGTGACAGCTGCTGTTATGTCTCAAATGTTAATAACTCATTTTCCCAAACTCACACCACACACCACTATGTAATATTTTGCCCTAACCAGTCCCTTTTTGATGTTTCCAGGATGTTCACCATGGTAATGGCACCCAGCAGGCCTTCTACGCAGACCCCAGTATTCTCTACCTGTCACTGCATCGCTACGATGATGGCAACTTCTTCCCTGGCAGCGGAGCACCTGACGAGGTAGGAACACCAGTCTGTCTCTCTGCTTGCCTTTGCGCAACCCACCTGTTGCACAAAGTAACCGTGGGTGTGTGTGTGTGTGTGTGTGTGTGTGTGTTTTAGGTGGGCAGTGGAGCAGGTGAAGGTTTCAATGTGAACATGGCCTTTACTGGAGGACTGGAGCCTCCCATGGGGGATGCAGACTACCTGGCTGCATTTAGGTGAGACACAATACGATCTACTACTTTAGAGAGATTTTGTGACTGAGTTGTCTTACTGTAGATTTAGTTACTTTGCAATACTAAATATCTGCCCTTTAAAGTGACATGGAGGGAAGGCTCAACAGTACATACTTTGAAAAATGATCAATTGGGGTCTGTTGCGCAGGTAGGGACCGGCAAGGCCTGATTTCTATTAGGACTTTGTAATTAAACAAATAAGCTGAGTGTTAGCTTCATCAAATATCGGTAAGAAAAAAGTGTTTCACCCACTCTCTCTCTGCCCCCTGTCCACAATCATGATCCCGTTTGTTCTTGTTTCACCAAACCCACGCGCACACACACACACACACACATACACACACACACACACACACACACACACACACACACACATACACATACACATACACACACACACCTTAAAAAACATACAAACACTTGAAAGGCCTACAAGCATACAGACAGGGAGTTACCACAGACGTCTCACGTCTCATGCACACCTCTGGTTCAAACAGCTGTTAAGGAGCAGGTCTGGATTGATTCCAGCACGCTTTGAAGATGAACCCATGTCCTGTATGCGACCGTGTGTCCATCTGGCCCGAGCCAAGCGCACTTAACGGACAGGACACTGTCTTCTCGCAGCTTTCCACACGCAAGCAGCCGGAAGCCCACCTTAGCCCGTTAATGCAGCCCAGACCCTTGTGTGCTCTCACTCCCCCCTCTTCACTTTTTTATTGTTTCTTCCCCCTTCATCCTCATTTTTCTACCCATGTGTGATTACACACCGATGACAACCACATAATATACATAAATCCTACTACAGTCATAATTTATAATCACTGAAGGCAGTAGCCAGTGCAGCATGCCTCACATAAAAGTTGGTAAATTATTTCTCTCCATCTCTATTGATACACAAAGCAGAGTATTATTCAAACTTAAGAAATACCAACATGATATTATTATTATAATAATAATAAAACACAACCTCCATTGAAGGGAGTGCAGATCTTCAGAGGTACCCAAATTACTAGATAAATTCACTAGAAATTCATTAGAAAAACATGGCCTACAGTATGCTGTGCTGTTACTTAGAACTGGAAATGGCTAAAATCAATGCCTTGTCTAGCTGTGATGGGCTGCAATTCTACGATTCAGTGGTATTGAATGGCTAAAAGATTGAAAAATATGCATATGTGAATATGTATAGCAATGAACTGAAATGAAGATTTCTTTTTATAATTTGAAAAATTATTCAGTTGGCTACTTTTTTCCCCACAGTACTTCAGTGTTCCAGTTATCATTAACTGTTTATTAATAAGAAATTAATGCTATATATTTTTCCCGTCATTTAGTTTTGCACTTCCATAAAGTTGGTTTACTCTCCAGAGACAGAATAAAAGACAGTGCAGAGTTGATGCAGCAGAGGCTGAGATATCCAGACTTTCAGTCCCCATGTGGATCAGGCTTCAAAAACCTAGGATCCTGCAATAATTATTATAATGCAACTCAGTAGCGTCTTACATTAGACACTTACTGCCTCCTGAAATGTCCTCTTCTTTCAAACACCACACCTCCCAGTTTATAACGCACCAAATGCTGGCTTTTGGTTCAAATGTTTAGGTCTCAAGCCCAAGATGAGATAACGCTGATGACGTCGTCAGGGTTCTTTTTTTTTCAAACTTTGGAGAGCTAGAGCCATGTAAAACATTACTCATTGTGTTGACTACATTGAACGGCATGTACAACATAGGTGGAGTGACCCTTTAACTTTTATAAAGGCATTGTTGGAGGTGCTCCGTCTGTATTTGAGCTGATTAATGCATCTTTAAGTTAGTCAGTACCACATTGGGCTTTAGTTAAACCAGGCGACTCTCTTAACATTAAACTGCTTTGTTATACAGTAGTTTTGTTTGTTCGGGGGTGCATCCACCCACATGAGTGAACATGCATGTGGAGAGAGGCTTGTACTGTGTTTGTGTGTTCTGTTTATGTAATTGTAGGTTATTAAATCATAATTATGAAGGAGGTCCAAAGATATAAAGTAAAAGAGAGTTTGGGTGTGGGGAATTCATAGGCCCCACAGGACAGCAGCAAAACACACACACACACACACACACACACACACACACACACACACACACACACAAATCCAGATATACAGATACTGCCTGTGTTCTTACTGATGCATATGCTGCACACAAGTGCAATAAAAATGCAGAAAGCCCTGGCTTAAACTTACATGAAGGTGCATGAATAAGCACAAAAACACAGAGGAACAGATGCACAAATGCTCACACATGCAGCTTTTACATCAATGTGCTTACACATTTACAACCACATGCAGATGGACACGTGTGCATGGACACATGATACACACAGCCTCTCTTTCTCTCTCTCTCTCTTTCAATCTCATTGTTTATCTGTGTGTTGTGGTCCTCTCCTTCCTCCCTCTTTGTCTTCGGGAGGGGATGCGTGCCTTGCAGCCGGCACCTTCCCATTCCTCCCCTGGCCTGTGCCACGTTGCATTTGCAGGGGATCAAGTCTGAGTCTCCAGAAAGCACAGAGAAAAAAGATAAGAAAATTGGCCCTAATGAAAACCAGAAGCACCGTCTCTCTCTCTCTCTCTCTCTCTCTCTCTCTCTCTCTCTCTCCCTCCCTCCTCATCTTTCTCTCCCTCCCTCTTCTGCCATGAACTTGGAAAGAAGAGAGAGGAGGAGAATTAAACTTAATTCAAACCAGCTCTCCGCAGCGCCAGATGACAGGGCTTTGAAGTGTAAGTGTGCGTGTGTGAGTTTTTCGCTCTCTTATTCTCTCTCTCCTCTCTCGCACTCATCTACTTTTTTTATGAACGGAGGGGGAAAGCCTTGAAGCTCTGCAGTTTAACCTTTTGTTGACTGGTTTGATGAGCACCGCTCCTTCTAAAGGACAGAGTCTACATTCCTCACCTGGCCCTTTACTGAATGGGCGAGGTTGAATCTCTCCAGTGATAACAACTCATGGTTTGGATGCTTTCTGTCCCTGTAATACTTTACAATCATTGAAAATTAAGGAATTAGCTGGTAATGGTAAATATATTTGATAAATACTGGCAGATTGTTTGACTAAAAAACTTGCTCTCTCACCTTTGCATAACAGAAACTCAACCTCAGATGTGTTAACACTAAGTGATATAACATACACAGTACCAGTCAAAGGTTTGGACACATTTGTGTGGAAACATTTGACCAATACTGTATTTTTGGCAGAAATGGAATTATGTAACAAATATATTCCAATGTCTATTAACAACTGAAACTTAAAGATTTGATTAATAATGGTCTACCACCAATGCCATAGTTCAGCCCTATGCCCTCCATGTTAGATACCTGGAATACATTGGATAAGAAGGCATAATCACAATGTGGAAAAGGATCAATTAAGGACTAGAGTAATTGCACAAAGGAGTCTCTAGAGAGAAAGTTTTCCTTGGCTCAAAAAATTGCCAGTACAGTACGTCAAAACCTACTGCTGTATTAACCAGTGTGACCACATTTGAGTGCACTTGAAATCATATTGGCCAAAAACTGAATGCACTCATTAAGACCAGAAGAGTCAATGCACAGCAAATGGAGCAAAACATTGTGAGGTTCAGCTTGGTGAAGTTAGTAGTCTATAAAATACAGTCAGTGTTAACAGGGCTTGATGTGCAAAGGGAGATTTGTTGTGTTTGTGCACAGTGGCAGTGCTGGTGGCAGTAAGAATTCCATTCCATGTGTCTGTGTTTGTCACAGATTCGAGTTAGATTTTAATCTTGATTATTTTCTGTCATCATAATCAATGTATAATTTTCAAGTACTTTGGCAGAGGTTTTTAAAGTCTGAGAAAATAGCCCTGATGATGTCAGGCTTGACCCCTGCCGCATTGATTTTGACCACTCTTTTTTTTTGTTTTTTCATCTGTCTCGCGGGTCCCCCAACTTTGAGAATGGCAGAACTGAATTGTTGAAGTTTAATGATCACAACATTCTCTCATGCGTGCAAACACAGACCCAACACTCCTCAGCTGATACTTGCACCTGTTGCTAGGTAAACCAAACAATTTGTAAACAAAAGTTTAGACTACATGCTTACCCAAGTAATTCCACTCACAGTGAGATTTTTCTGTGAGAGAGCCAGCAGTGGTTTGCATCGTAATCTCTTCACTTAGGATGCCCCGTAGCTTACAGCTCAGTCGTAAACTCTTCCCTCCCATAATTAACAGAGAGGCTTTTTCATCTCCATATACAACACCTCTGATTCACACACACTAAGTCTTTGCTAAAACCGCTGGTTTTCCTTTATGTCAGTCTGCTAATTGATTACTGTGGGTTTTTATTTCCTTAAATATGGAAATTATTCAAGGGGGTGGGGGATGGAACCAACCCTTTTCATTATCGTGACAAAAACTGTCTCTGGTTGTTTTCAAGGTTAGGAGAGGAGGGTTGGGGAGCTCTCAGTAGTTAAAAGTATCCTTGGCGGTCAAGGTTTCCCCCCTGCGCAGCCGTGTGTCAGCACACGTGCGCGCATGTGGCCAGCTCCTTTTAGCGTGGAGTCTTTTACGGCCCAAATGTTATTGAGCCAAGGCTGTGTGTGTATGTGAATTTGTGAGTTGTCCGATACCGAGCGAGAAAACCTGTGACACATGCAATAAAATCTTAAACTGGAGCTGAAAAATATTAACTTCCCTAAATTAATTTCAGATACTTGTCTAGTTTGTGGTGTTGATTGGGACTGATTAAAAGCTGATGAACTGTTGGTACAACAATTTATGTTACCTTTTTATTTTTTTTTGGCATGTGCACTTGCTGACATCATTTTCATCCACTTTTCATTCATGTCCTTACTCACTCAGTCTTGGTTTATGTTTTCTTTCTAGATCCTTCCCCAGAGGTTTATGGCCTTGCCCTCTTTCATTTTTTTGCTCTCTGTGTACCTCTCTTTTTTTGGTTCATCCTATTCATATATCGTCTTTATTTGACGTTTTCCTCTGAAATGTTGCCAAATGCACATTAACACACATTAACGCATGCACTCCGTGTATTCGTTCTGTCTGGGACTACCAAAAAGCTTCTAATACAACCTACCGCCTCTCTCTCAGACAGCTGTGTGTATGTATGGGTGTTGTGTTGTGTTGAGGTGGGGGGGTGTGGTGTGCACAGTTGAGGGTTATAATTTGGTGGTGAACTAAAGCAGGAAAAACCGGTGGCCTCCAAAGTTCAGGGCACGCTGCTCACCCACAGCCTGCAAACCAGCACCGTGTTCCTGAGGTTGGCTAAGTACAGAGGACCTATGGTGGAACCCTGTGGCACTCACAGACCCCACAAAAACACAACTAACCCAAATATCCTAGACCCCCAGAACATTCTTGTGTAGACTTTAAGCAAATCCGAGAGTACCGGGAAGTCTATAACTATCAACTTAGTGAGCCATCCGTAATCATACTAAACGCGATTACTGTGACACATTATACTTTCAGACAAAGTCAGCTAAGCCTCTTGGGAAACCCTAGTTTAGGATCAGACATTTATAATAATTCATGATTTACAGATACACTTACCAGATACAGAAAAACAAACTTAGAGTTATTTCATTAACTGGTCAATTGTTTTTTCTTTAAGCAGTGTTTAAATTACCTGGATTAGAATTGGATTAATTTCTTTAATTAACAAATGAAGATGATACATTCAAACTAGTCTAATTTTATGTCATCTCTAATCTTATCTTTCTGTGCAAAACACACATACTGTATGGTGTTTCTTTTTCTAACAGGGTCACTATGTAAACCAGACTGGATTTTCCAGCCACAACCTGCAGTGCATCATTACACAGTACCACACTGATGATTGGATTTATGTTCATGACACATTGAACACAAATAGTCCCTCCCTACCAGCTGTGTGTTAGAGGAAGGTCGAACACAAACAGCCCTCATTGACCAAACCCATCCAGTGTTAGAATTATCCTGCATACTTAACACACATAATCACGCATGCAATTACAAGTCCTTCCATTTCTCCTTTTTATTTAAGGATGTTGTAGTGTATCACTGCCTCCAAATTTCCCAAACTTTCCACTTCAGAAAGCGTATGCTGTAATTTTCTCTGCCACACACATTGAGTACATACAAACTCATTAGGTGGATGTTTTCTTTGATAACCATGAAAGGGAAAGAACAGTCATAAAAAAATTAAAAATACAGCAACTGATATAAAGCAAAAATGACATGTAGCATATCCAGCTAGTTACACCAATTACCACAATCATCAGAAGGACAGGAAGCCCAATAAAGGCTTATCTCCATTTACATATTTCAATATTAGAGCCACTATGTATTCAGCTTGCCTGCAGCATGTCGGTCATTCTTCTTATTTCACAATTCTCTGATTATTTGGCCAAAAACAGAAATGGTGTTAACTGAGGTGTAGCCTTATCAGAATATGGGGCTATGATTAAATACCACAGTTTTAAATCTAAAGTTGCCCTCAGCAACTTATTTTACCTCTTGATTTTCTCTATATGTTTAGCTTTGAACTTCACATCCTTTGACACTGTTACATGTAGTGGAAATATGGTAGAAATACAATTGTAAAGCTGTTTATATTGATACATGTGGCATCATCACATCATGAAGGCTCTGTGATTTTGTAGTTTTGAGCGAGTTTAGCATTGGTTTCTTATCTCGGAATATATCATATTTTATTTATTTCTGAGCACTTTATATTTGGTTGTAGACCAGTAATCCTGTTATTCAACCAGATGCAAAAATATCTGTAAATAAAATGCAGCATGACTTGTTGATAGGCCTTCTTTTCAAAAAGAGCAAGTTGGTAGGGAGACTGCCCCTCAAGCCAGCAGGATAAGATTTATCCCCACTTATCACCAAGCTTTCCATGCCGTTAGTGTTTTGGAGACAGTAAATCTCGGCTGTCTGGCCTTCCTGCAGGAGGGCAGCCAACAAAAACCCAAATGCATGCATGCACTTGTTTTCAAACAAAGTGTTCTATATAGAGTAAAGCCACAATTCCTGGTTAGAGATAGGAGGCTTATATGACATCTCTTATACAGTCTCCACCATAAATACATTATTTAGTTGTGACGTTTTTTTCCTAGGACTGTGGTTATGCCTATTGCCAACGAGTTTGCCCCAGACGTGGTTCTGGTATCTTCAGGCTTTGATGTGGTCGACGGACATGCTCCACCCCTGGGAGGATACAAACTGACAGCCAAATGTAAGTGCTGACCACACCTACCCAGTTATTCATTCTCTGTTTTCTAAGCCATAGATAAACTTTCTCTAGGAACTTTTAATGATGCATTCACATTTTAACTCATGCCCTCCACAGTCTCACTCTTGTCGTTCATATTTGCTGCCATTACAATTAAGGTTGGGCATCGAGAACCAATTCCTACTTGGAATTGTTTCCTTATTGGAATCGTTTGGAATCATTTGGAGGATTTGGGTTTCAAATCCGATCATTGCTTCCAAATTTACTATGCGCAAGTTTTGGTTTACGTAAACAGACAGGCGCTTGTTTTGTTGCAGCCAAGGAGCAGAGTAAGCGGTGTCCAGTGTGGCTTTATTTTCCATTGAAAAAGCCCTGTAAAACTGCAACCCACCATTCAATCAAAAATAAAATGTTCCTCTTATTTGTCAAATAAGCATGTGACCCATTTCAAGTCAACCCCTCAAAGAATTTGAGTCAAGAATTGATGAGAACCGCAATTGAAATGAAAAATCGCAATTGAAATTTAGAATTGTTAAAATCCAAACAATGCCCAACCCTTTTTTCCAATGCATCACATTATAGCAGGAAAGACTGATAAACGCACGCACAGCTAAAAACATGCCTTTGTGTTTATTTTGCGCCTCTGACTTGTGTATTCAGATCTAGACCTTGTCATGCAGCAAAGAGCTTTTCTAAAATCCTTCCTGCAGATCTCAAATAAGAGCAGGGGTCTTGGTTGTTAAGGGGGTGACATGGGTGGTTAGAGAGGATTGCAGGAAGAGGGGATATGAGTAGAATTTAGAGGAGAAGAAAGTTTGGCTGAATGCATATGTTAAAACTCCCCTCCTCATGAGCAAGGGAAAAGATCAAAGACTGTGTCCGAGCCTAAAAGCAAAGCCGCATTTATTAAAATTAAACCTGGCTCATATTATAGCTTTTTGGCCCCTAGTAAATCCACTGTGCACTCTCTTCCTCTCTCTGATGCAGTCACCCCTTTTCTCATCCATGTTCAAAACCCCCTTTTTGTCTCTTTTTTTTCCTTTGATCAATATCCAAAAAGGAAGTTAGGGCTTGAACAGCAGTGCTCCCCAGTCTCATTCTTTTTCTCCTGCTCTCTCTCTTCCCCTCTCTTTCTCTGCCCTCTCTTTGCTGTCCTTTCCTGTGTGTCCAGGCTTTGGCTATCTGACCAGGCAGCTGATGGGTCTGGCAGGCGGTCGGTTGGTGCTTGCCCTGGAGGGGGGTCACGACCTCACAGCTATATGTGATGCCTCGGAAGCCTGCGTCTCTGCCCTGCTTGGCAATGAGGTAAGATGAGAGCCAAGAGGAGGAGGGATATGTAACTATCAAAATAACCTTGAGCAAGGCACTTGACTCGACTAATATGTTTTGGAATTGTGGACTAAATCTATGGCTGGTGTGAGATTAAAAAGGGACTGAGGTTTACCATAGGAGCTACAACACTCACCCCATATAGAAAGTGTGAACTGGTTAGTCCCTGCTGCATACATTGGCATATCACTGTAATGTTGGATTTTTCCCTGAGACTGTATATTATTATATAATATACAATGTATCATTTATTGTGGGTTTTATATTTATGCCAGCAGTATGATATGCATAACAGCTATGTTCATTAAGAAGTATGTTCTAATAAAAGTATTAAGGAGCATTATTAACTGCCGAATTAGTTTAGTTTGTACGTTTAATTACGTTGAAGTGAACAAGCAGAGGAAGAGCATGTGTATTATTTGTGTTGTCAGCATGACATTTTCAGATTGCAGTTGGACTGGACTTGCTTCTGATTTTTTATTGCTGGCTACATTTCTGGAAGTCATTTTGCCTGAGTTTGAAAATCAACATGCTACAAATAAGTGAGCTTGAAACTCATTCTAGTAACATGATTTTTCCGATGCCTTCTTAAACTAGAAAACACTGCCTTTGGACTTAAATATGTACTTCTCAGGCACTCACATGAACGCTGAATCAATTTTTTTTGTTAACAAACACTTGAGCAAGGATATCACACCCCCCACTCTACCTGAGCACTGATTACGCTCAGGTGTTGCAAAAGGCAGAGGGAGGAGGGCATACCGAGGAAAAGAGAGGGAGAGAAAAGGCAAGACACACACAGAGGCATATGTAACATCAAGACTGACTTCAACGCCAAACACAATAAAGGTGCAGGATATATGTTCGATGGCCCTGTTACAGTGATATGTTGAGTAAAAGACACAGCATGAGCTTGCTTGAAGTGGAAATCTCTGACTACAGTATTCTTTCATCTGGGCCAAAACCGTCTTCTCTCCATGTTCTCCTACACTCTGTCTACCACTCAGAGAGGAAGTCAACTCTACACACACACACACTACACACATGCTACACACAGACAGACACACACACAAACACGTCAGAGGGAGAGGGTTTCCAGGCAGAAGGTTAATTGTGGGAGTGTGTAGGTTGGGCCGTGGAACTGAACAAACATCAGCGTTCTGTGATTCATGGCACACAACAGAATAGCAACTCCTCAAAGCCGCCCACTCTTTTCTTTCAGCTAATGGAGAGGCTGAAGTGCTTTTTTGGACAGGCTGCTCAGTCTCCTTTTCTCCCCCAGATAATGTGTCCAAGATACCTCAGTGCTTTTATTTTTTAAGGACTACTGAATTGTGGTACAGAATGGAGATTATAGAGCTTTAGGGGAATAGAAGAGGTGTGACTCTTGGTGAGTTTGTGTAAAAGATGGTACATTTGATGTAATGAGCACATTTGTGTCTCTGAAGTCCATGAGTAATCTGTTGCTGTTGTATTCAAAATCCATCTCATCTCTAACCACTAATGAACAGGACACAAATATACATGTGGTTTTAAGCATACAACCTGAGAGAAGTGAGGCTTAGGGCTTTTGGGCTTAAACCTTGGCGTTATCTTTATTGCCTTGAATATTGTGTTGTGTTATTATACAGTGGCTCTCTGCATCTTCAGTATGTTTGTATGTATTCTGGATGTATGTATTTTTTTGTGTCTCTGAAAAGTGGTCAGTGAGTGGGGTATTTCAATTCAACTCAGTTCTCTTTTTAAGTTAATTCAATGTGAATGGTGGATGCATATTTTGGACACGTTTAAGCGGTCCACACACACCTTAAAGCCTTTTTTCAGATATATTCCTTACATAATGATAAAGCACAGAGAGCCATCGCTATTCTACTTGGCAACAATATGTCCTTAATTTTTAAGTGAAGTTCATTAACATCAACCGTTCCAAGTAATCACCACACATAACGAGTGGATATCCAGACAGACACTCTTGCAATAACTTTATTTACTTTGAAAAACCAACCACCAGTATTGTTGCAGGCCAAGCCACAAGCACAACTTATGTGTGGGTTCCATTGAAATGGCTAGTGTACCTGCTAAAGCCATTATCATCTGCCCAGTGAGATATTCAGAAGAGTTATTATGCATTATACTAATCCATTTGGATCTAAACTTCTCATTAGGTATATACATTACCTTACTGTGCATACAGTGAGACTGAGTGTTTGACTGCTGATATGGTCATCATAATATGGTGTACTAAGGAATTGGTGTGGAAACATAAAATATATTTATTTGCAAATGTCCTGGCACGGTAAAAGATTGTTGCTATTGTCATTGTTTGTTTTCTATGGAGTAACATCAGTGCTCATAAAGATCATGCTACACAAATTCCAAAGTCAACCTTTTCACTCAAGTTGTATACATAAACCAACAATAGTTGCTTTCAGTTGAATTTATCCAATTGTGAAAAGCTCTGTATCTGCCTTGTTGATGGTGGTATCTTTGCATTCCTCAGCCTCTTGTTCCAACCCTGCACACAGCTCAAGCTATAAATGTGCTTGGAATTGTAAAAAAAAAAAAAACACATGGCATTGTTCCATGTGGGTCTCGGAGTCTGAGCAAAACAAACAACAACAGCACAGGATCATATTAATAAACCTCGGTCACTGCGACCAACCAGTCCACCGTGTTGTGTAACGTGAAGACATTGACCACCGCAGACAGAGGAACCATGCAGGAACTTAAAAGTGACACTACACAAACAGGGGTTAAGGTGGAACATGTGACAATGTTATTAACCTGTAAATGTTTCTTCCTAAGAGGAAAGTAGCACGGCTACGTGTCAAACCTGTCAAAGAAAACTAACAGCTCTGCTGGAGAGTGGTTTTGCACAAGACGGGAAATGCACAAACTCGAGGCTTAATCTAGTACCTTTTCTGTTTACCTGCACTGTGCCCACCAAATGACTCAAAATTACACAAAGTAACACTGCCATTACAGCTGGTAAGGATTCGGGAATCCAAGGACACTTCAGCAGGGCGGATGCTTTTAGCTGTCACGTAGGTTTTTTCTCGGGACGTTCAGTTTGAAGGACGCTCTCGTTATTCACAGCACCGCCCTGCTGCAAAAATAATGAATTGGATCAGGGGGTTTGGTTCTTGGGTTTCAGCAGCCTGCAGAGCACCGGGCACAGCAGGGGTTTGGAGGAGGTCACTGGATGGATGCCATAGGGAGCTGAAAATTCGAAAATAGGCAGAAGGCAGGGAGCGTCAATTGCCTCAACCCTGCAGGACACCACTCTCACCCGAGCACCCGGGGCCCCCTCGCTGGTACACATCTGAAAGTGGTTACCCTCACACCTCTTCCAGCAGGGTCATTCTGGGCCCAGGGATCATATAATGAAGGGAAATAGACTAATCATTTGAAGTAGGAAGGGATGAAACTATTGTTGTAAAGCAGCTGCACAGAGAACGGTACCTATGCAGGTCTTTAAAGTCTGGAAAAGTTATGGAATTCATTTTTATCATCTGGAGGTTTTTTAAGAACTTTGAGAATTATACATAGACTAGTCATTATTATTGATTCCTGGTATGCATCATTTTAAAGGAAAAGAGTCATTTTATTCAGACGTAAAAGAGAAATGTATAAAACATGCTCAATTCACAATTATGAGGTTTCAGCTTTTACGCTGGGAAACCTTGAATAGAAACATTGAAAGGTATTATGAATCGGGATCAGAAGCCTTATAGTAAGCGTTGTACAGCAGGCCTCTTTAGCAGAAGATGGCTTTGATAAAGTGATGAACAACACAAATGTAGAATGTTGTTGACTTGAAGTACAGACATGGAGTTCTCATGACTTGCACCCCTTGGCTTTTTGGCAGCGAAATGACATCAGCTGTTTGAACAAAGGCAGATCACTCAGTTGTCTGGAGCTTTGATAACTGATAGCAAAGAAAAAAATGAGACGCTAAAATGTCCCTGATCAAATCAAAATGGCAGGAAGCAAGTGTTTTTATCATAATCTCAGCGAAGTTCTCTGTAATGGACTTGGAATGTAGCTGGAAAACGTCAGGGAAGGATTCAGCTGGAGGGAGATAAAAGGCCTGGCATTTATTCGTATTTTCTTTTTTGTGTTTTATTTGCTGACAAAGTTCGTCAATGGCCTCAGATGCCAAATGGAATCAGAATAAGAAACAGAGGACCTGATTAAATGTAAGGCCTAAAAGGGCGGTGTAGCCTCTCCAACCTGTGTGTATGTGTGTGTGTGTGTGTGTGTGTGTGTGTGTGTGTATGCCTGGGTTTTTATTGTCTGGTAGTGTTCAGAGCCCAGGACTTCACCATAACGGCAGCATGTACTGTAGCTGAAACCATATATATTTGTTGAATGATGCTGTATATGCCAATAAGTCTTGCTGTTTGTTCTATTAGTTGGGACTGACAGATGATTTGCTATATTGTACAAGTACGAGTTTGAAATTTAATTTAGAATTTACATAATGCTGCAAAGCCCAAGACTGTATCTTTATGTAAGAGGCAGATTTTTGGCAGCTTTCCCACTGGTGCCAAAACATCCTACAAGTATTCATTATATCCTCTTCACCTCCTGTGGAGCTTGTACTTCCAGTGTTTTACTGCTTGCTAGTGTGAGAAATATATCTGTGCTTTTATTGGCAGGTTAGGACAAGCTTTGCCTTAATGAGCATTAGGTTTCCTTTGAAAGCAGATCAAATTAGCTGGGAAAGAGAAGGATGGAACTTGCTAAATGGACTTTACAGGCTCTTTTAGTCACCCCCACCGCTGTAGTGCGTAATCACAAAGTCTTTTTTAGTTAAATAGCTCATGAATGATGCATTGGCAACTACACTAGTCAACTCTGAACTCTGGACTAATTGATGATTGCTCGCAAACAGATGTTGGCCGAGTTCGAACCACGCTTGTTAGCAATTATTTGATAAACAACAGGCTAATATGCTAATTGTTACCAGCTGTCAATGAGGTTACTCTGTGTGTTTACACTTCAGTTACAGTAAGACGCTTGACTTCACCTGTCCCCCCTAGGGCCTGACTATTCACCACCACCCCCGACTACAAGGCAAACCTACACCCCTTTCCCAAAAGGTCACCTGCTTTTCACAATACACATCATTACCTTGTTCAGTTAGCATAACATAATCAACCGGTTTTAGTGACTGCCAACATATGCACATGGACAAAACAGTAAACAATGGGTGCCTTGTGCACTTTTCTTTCGCTGAGCAAATGGATTTCCTCCTCTTCCCTCTGTTTTGGTTTCTGCCTCACTCAGGAATGTTTTCACCGGGGCACATTCCTCGCTCTCGGCTTAAGGCTTCCCATATTTGCCAAGAGCTGGTGCGTTGGACATATGTGTCACACACAGAGAAATAGACTCCCTCAGTAATCAGTCAACATGGTGGCAGCCGACCATCTTTAAAGGGCATTTCTCTCTGCCTCTCTCTCAAATACTGCAGCACATCTGATGGTATGGAGATGCAAACATGCCAGGACCACAAACTCAAATAAACAGAAATGTCGCTATGGATGATGTGGCAGACCAATGCGTGCTGGTTTATAGTGAACATGCATGTCTTTGTGCGTGTGCATATATGTGTTTGTCATACCTGCCAGGTGGGGGCCCCTGGAGAACCCTGACAAGAGTCATTAAAGTTTATAAGCGTGAGGCCCAGCTGTCAATCAAGCAGACAGGCTGCCCCCGTCCAACCCCGCTCTGAAGGAAACCCCACCAAACCCCAGAGAACCCCTGACCCTGCTCTGACAGGGAGCTGGGTTAGTATAGGCTGGGACTAACAAGGGTTATGGTGAAAAGTAAGCGGCTGTTGCCTGAAGGTTTGACTGAAAGATTTATGGTTTGAGTCCCCAGAGTGGCTGGGAAATTTTAGGATGGGAGTGATGAATAAGTACTGCTGTCTGAACCTGAACCTCTTAAGTTTTCTAGAAGATGATCTCCATAGCTGACATCTCTGGGCAGCTCCCAGGTGAGTGTAGCCCTTTGAACAGGTAACAGGACCAAAATGGGTTTAAAAAAACTGGGGCCACTGCTTCACCATCGCCATGTAAATATTGGAACTACCATTTACCTGAGAATGTAATCTATCTGTACACTCTCAGGTATTTACTTGGTCAATATCTTCTGTAAGCTGTTGCTGGACCTTGCCTTTTTTTTGATTTGCCATGAGTCTCTGTAATATTATCAGTCCAAGAGCAGCAGAACAGTCAAAGTCCCTCTGGTTATTATCAGAGTTCAAATGGACAGTTTCCATGTGTGCTTCTAGTGATTTATTGGAAAAGTGGATCATACAATACAAAGAAAGTGCTTTGTCATTTGATATAAACGGAATGCTTAATCCAATAGCAACAGTCTAATGGCTACCAGAGAAGTGTCTTTAGAGCTGAATATCATACAACCTGAAGTTATTCGACCTGTCTTATTATAAATCTCACATGTTACAGTAAGAATGCTTAATGTGTGTGCCAACCTGCCGCTTTTATGTTAATAGAACAGTGGTCTATATCCACGACGTTCCGCTTCTGGGATTGTTCAGGTGCCTCTGGAAAATCCGCCAGATGCCTTGCATTCCGGCCAGATTCCCGGTACCTTCCGGTAAAACAGCAGTTGAGGACTGATTGTAACTGTTGCAATGTGAAAACAATACGCTCGAGATTGAGTGATTGCATGGATAAACTGTAGAGGGGTTTATGTACAGTCACAAAACAAGCTCTGCCTGTTGCCTGACGTCTTTCTAGCAAACGAGGCAATTAAGCCACTTGACTGACGCTTTTGTCAGTTGCTCTGGATGAGTGTCAGCCAAAGAGCAAATAACCCAATGTAAATAGATGTGTGTCCGTGCTCACGCACCTCTGTCCATTCCTGTGTGCATTATGTAGCCTGTCGTGCCACAGCCGGATTAAAGTATCCCTCTCCCCAGACTGCCTCTTCACTCGGCCCCCGCTGACCCCTCCCACACACTATTTGTTTTAATTAAAAGAAAACTTCCAGCCTTGGCCAAGCGAGACCAACCGACAATGACTTTTTCCTTTTCTCTCTGCCGTTCTACTTCCAAATCTTTGGCCAAGTCTTCTTTTTTTTCTCTCTCTTTACATGTTTCTCAGTTGGTCCTTTCTTCCAATGGGGTTATGATTGAGCAGAAAGGCGATTCTTGTCGTCTGTGCTGGAATGTAGAGCTGAATGGGCCTGTTTGACAAAATGGGATGAGAAAGTGTTGTATGTGAAGCAGGCCAAACGGGGAAATTGAATCATTCCGGGTTGGGAAGGCACATTGGGGAATATTTCTGTTTCCTCTGAGTTGTGGCTTGGAGAGTTTCATAGGCTTAGCTGTGCTCCCTGAGGTGTGTGTATGTGTTTGAGTGTGTGCATGAGCATGGATGCATGCATGTGTTTGTGTGAAGGCGGTTTCCATGTGTACAATATACATCTGTGCACGCTAGTATGTGTCCTTAGAGTGGGACACAGTACAAAGCACACATTGTAGTTTGTTTCAAAAAGTAGCAAAGCTCTCTGTGAGTGGGAGGAGGTTTGCATCTGCAGTCCTATTTTTTATTGTGTCAGCAGCTCAAGCTTGTTCCCCACCTCTTGGAGTGATTCAACACCTGGCTGTGGTCCACATTCAAAGGGGATCCTTGAGAGGTTTCTGCCGTGATTTGGAGCGTTTCTGAACACCTGTCAGTCACATTCATAAAAATACAACTGGCCATTATACTCACTATATCGAAAAGAAATGCCACGAGACATTTAATGTACTTAGCTGATCTTCCCAGTGGGCATAGGTTCAGTGCCAAGTGAGTGGCTTAAATGATCTTAAAGATGTAACTACTGCAGGGACTGTAAATTATTTTTGGTAGAAAAGGTTAAGCAGGAAATTTGTTTAGAAGTTATTATTATTTTTTTCAGTTGGACCCCATTCCTGATGAGGTGATGCAGCAGAGACCGAATGCCAACGCTGTCCACTCTATGGAGAAAGTTCTTGAAATACAAAGTGAGTAGAATATTCATATCTAGACATAACTACGTAAATGTGCTTTATGTAATGTATCTTACTAAATGATATTTGGTTTAGATTTTAAGTTCAACTATGTTTATAAATAGATCAGTATATTACATACACATACAAAACCTGTAGAGCCACAATCACCAAATCTCTCAGCAATGAATAGCCAGTAGTCCAGTGTGCACCGCAACTGTTCTCGTTGACTACATGTAAGTGACCTTTACCTGTCCTGGTCTTTTGTAGGTAAATTCTGGCGCTCCCTGCAGCGCTCCGCCTCCACACTCGGTTGCTCGTTGAGCGAAGCCCTACGCCATGATGCAGAGGAAGCTGAGACTGTCTCCGCTATGGCCTTGTTGTCTGTCGCCAACAAGCACATTGGAAAGAGGTACAACCTGTTATCTATGTGTTGTAGTAGAGCTCAGTGACTGGTAAATATTTGTGCATGTTTAAAGGAATAACTCAACATTTTGTAAAATAAGATTATTCGCTTTCTTGCTGCAAGTCAAATGAGAAGAAGAGTTTTTGCTACGATAACCAACTGCAGCCGGTAGCTCAGAGTGGTATCAATCTTCTCATTTAACCCTCGTCAATAAAGCAAATATGCATATTTCCCAGAATTTTGAACTGTTACAATAATAGGATTCAGTCACTTATCAACGTCATTTGCAGCATATTTTGGTGCGTTTGTTGTCTGACACCCCATCTCAATAACTGTTTACGCTGGAAGTGTTAGATGTATTGTGTTAAGTGTCCATCTATGTTAACACAAAATAAGTCATTTGTGTTCTCTCCTACTACCTTTTCTTTGGCACCGCGGTTATTGTACTTTGGTTTAATACAATGTTTTATAATAGGATGTACAGTGCAGCTCTTAAAGCTTACTGTCTGTAAGCTAGGTCCTGTAAGCCAATAATATTGCAGCATTGTTTATGGTATTATCTTTTTCCCCAGGGCTGAAGAGGAGCCAATGGAAGAGGAAGCTACTATGTAAAAAAACAAATATCCCTAGTCTTTGACCACTCATACCAGTCTTCTTCTTCGACAGTGTCCTCAGTGGAATTTTAAATGCCAGTCCTACGTCTCACCCTTGCCACATCAAGCTGGCATCTTATTATGGGAGAGATGTAGCCGAGCTGACAAAAGTTGGCGCTCAAACAAAATGGATAACTGACGATGAGCGATGCATTCACTGATCAGCAGTGCACAGACTGATCAGCATAAATATGTTGCATTGTCTCTGCCAGACCTTGGATTACAGAGGACAGACTCAACCATCACGCAGTGACAACCTGGAGTGACAGTGCTTTTTTTTAAACACTAGACAAGATGTGCTTTTTAAATGCCAGTAGGATCCATACACAGACGATGCATAGTCATCTACTTTTCTTATTTTTCTGTTCTTTCTGTGTTTTATCTTTCATCAAAAATCACCAGAGCTAATGTTATTGTGACTCTGCACTACGGATGAATCAGTCCTGCTCTTGTAAGATATCCGGACGAATGGAACAAAATGGTCAAGTTTTTTGCCATTTTCAAGTTGGTTGACGATTACAAATGAGAAAGGTCAGCAGGTGTTCTCATTCCATTATGACTGACAGTGAAAGACTGTATTTGTGCCTTTTTTTTTTTTTTTTTTTCTTCAAACCTGGTGGATTTTTTGTTGAACTCTACTGAAAGAGCATTGCCTTAAATACAGGTTTGGGAATGAGGCCTCTTCTTCTCAACCCCTTAAACATTTCTATCCTGGCAAGACATCCAATGCCTGCATGTTGTTGGCACATAGACTGGAGGACTTTGGCATGTTTACCTATAAATCCCTGCAAGCAGCCTTTTGTCTCTCCCTGTACCTCCATCCTTTAAATAATCTCATTTGAGAAGGTAGTGCCCAGCAACAAGTTGGAGCTGGTTCAGTTTAAAAGTCCCAGGTGGATTAGTAATACTCAGTGGAACCATGTATCAGATACTCCTGTAGTCAAAAGAAACATCTTGGTGGCTGAGGTGTCCTCTCCTGAAGGACCAGCTGAGCCTTACATGTATGTTGCATCAATCAACAGTGGTTAGTAAAAACGTTTCTCAATGCTCACAATGAATCTGCATACATTGCATTGGAGGCATCAATTGTTAGTCTAATTGTTTTCCTTTTACTTAGAAATAAATGTAAAGTGGTTTAGTGGTACTTAATGGGGGGGCTTAGCAATGCACAGTGAGGGGCACTTGGGTACCCTTGGCAATTGGCCTGGTCAGATAGGTATCAGCGGTTCCCAAGAGAAGAGTTAAGTACCACGCACGGTACTAGAGCAACAGCAGAATCCTCTGCTATGCAGTAGTTAGACAACAATGAAGCCACAGCATAATGGACTTTGTCTGTAGAGTCAACCCACTTCATTTTTATATTAGAATCAATCTCACTTTTTGCAGATTATTAAGGGATAGAGAGGAATTAATCTCATATGGACCAAACCAGCCCTCCCTTAAAGACTGTGTCTCTGTGGTAACAACGGCCAAACCACCTGTTATTTTCCAGAGGGGTGTTCCAGTGCTGCACAGGCTCTCACAGCTGCTTTAACATCTTTAGTCCCTTGTTAAGCACATCTGCTCCCCAAATACCAGGGACTGTGAGGCAGGTGTGTGTTCATATACAGTGAAGCACAAGCTGCTCTTTATAAATATTCAAGTGTATACACACATTTGTATATTTGTTTTTCTTTATTAAAGGTCCCATGACATGATGCTCTTTGGATACTTTATATACACCTTAGTGGTCCCCTAATACTGTATCTGAAGTCTTTTTTTATAGACCTTAGTGATCCCCTAATACAGTATTTGAAGTCTTTTTTTATGTAGACCTTAGTCGTCCCCTAATACTAAATTAGAAGTCTCTTTTGCAAAATTCAGCCTTGGTGCAGAATTACAGCCACTAGAGCCAGCCCCACATTTAGGTTTCCGTATGTACCATTCCTGAGTCTTGGGGGGGGGAGATTTTGGGGGGGGGGGAGCAAGGTGGAGGTTGGGGGTGTGGCTTGACTAACTCCCACATTGCTCGTTTGAAAGCCATGATGTCTCTCTCCCATGGGTGGGCCACATTCTCTGGGTGGGCAAAGCAGAGAAAGGTGAGGTAGCATTGCCCTTATGACCCCTCCTAAGGAGCAAGATTCCAGATCGGCCCATCTGAGCTTTTATTTTCTCAAATGCAGACTAGGATACCCAGGGCTCGGTTTATACCTATCACCATTTCTAGCCACTGGGGGACCATAGGCACGCTGGGGGAACGCATATTAATGTTAACAAACCTCATAAAGTGACATTTTCATGCCATGGGCCCTTTAATCAGCCCTTTCTCTTAAAGCAGTGTGGGATAACCCCATGCAGAATAAATCTCCTTGCATCTTTGAATAGACCATGTAGCTCAGATCATGCTCTGGATGCCGAATCCGCCTGCATTTGATTAAATCTCAATAATTTATTAAATCTGCATTACAAACCTGAATCCTTTTCACTCAGTTATACCTTAATATTTAAAAAAAGAAAGAGTAAAAAAAAAAGTATTTTTATCATCATTAATTATATTCTAAGCTTAACTAATGTGGGTTCTGTACTGAATATTAACTTAAAGTGCTCATGGTATGTTCATTTGCAGGTTCATAACTGTAATTAGAAGTTGTACCACAATAGGTTGATGTGGTTTAATTTTCAGAAAACACCATATTTTTGTTGTACTGCTCATTGTTGTACCTCCTCTTTCCACCCTGCGTGTTGAGCACTCTGTTTTAGCTACAGAGTGAGACATCTCACTTCTGTACCATCTTTGTTGGGAGTGGCACATGCGCAGTAAGCACTGCTAGCTAGTCAGTTGCAGAGGATTAGGGCGTGCCACGCTAGCTGCTAGGCGACGTGTGTTAAGTAAAGGCTGGACTACGACAGAGCTGTTTGGAGCAGTTTGTGAACAGTGTTTCTGTTGTCTGATGGTAAGTGCCTTTGGGAGGGACTTTGGGCTTTTTCGCGTTGTAAACTTATAACGTGTATAAAAAAAGGGAAAGGGGAAAAAGCCAAAAAGCATAATTTGAGCACTTTAAGCTAAACTGGCTGTCAGAGCCCAACCCTGTTAGTCAGATTAAACACCACACACAAACAGCCCAGGTGTAGTTAAATTCAGTTGTCCGTTTTGGCAATAAAAACACCATGCTAACAAGGCAGTATTTCCCTAAAAGTCTGATTAAACAGTCCCAGTGGGCAGGCGTGGACTTCCTGTTTGTAACATCCTCCAACTTGTGTTTGGCACCTGGGCAACTTCCTCTCTCACCTTTGTGTCATCCACCAGCTGACCGTGTTTCATGTAGTTTTTAGTGAACAGGAAACCAAGTGCTGTGGTGTTTACCGTTGTTTACTGTACATAGGACATGGATCTCCTGAGTATCCCTGCCACACACATTTGTCAATGACTACTCTACTCTTGTCTTTTCTATTTCCTCTCATCTGTTTCTTTTTTTTCTGGTTTTATTGCCCTGTCAGTGGAAGCCAGTGATTTATTTTTGTTTTTATTTTTTGTTCACTTCCCCCTCTCTGTCTCTCTGCTAACTGTAAAGCTGACATCCTTCACAACAGGTGAGGGTTCAGATTGTCTCTTTAGTGGACTTTACATGACTTATTTTGTGTTTTTTGTGGGAGTGTTGGGATGCAAATGTTTCTACTTTGTATAATGATGGACAATTGTGTATTTACTGTCTGTTCATAGTAGATTTATATATGAAAAGAAATACGTATATTATATATATATATATATATCTATACATAATGAAAACCATGATCCTGTTTTTGAAGTTGGTATTGCAAAATGCTACATTTCATGGGCCTTAGACTCAGTCTGCCCTGTTTTGGGTGTTACTTAAGGCACCGTTTGCTGTCCTTAGTTACAGTTGGTTACATGTTGAGTAGCATTTTACTGGTTTTCTTTTTGTCTTTTAACACTGATGACTAGTTTTTGGCTTTAACCATCCCATTGGTACCATTACACTAATACTCTAGGCCCTTGCCCTCCGCTCAGCCTCGCAGCTTCATGCACGTATTCCTATTATTCCACCTCTTTATTTGTGTATATATATTATTTTATAAAAACACACATTTTAGCTGGTACCATAAAGTTTAAAGACTAAAATTCGAAATCTGGATTCTGCGCATCTCAAAAACAATCTCTAGTGGTTCTCTATGTTAAAGGTTTACAAGTTCATCCTCTATCAACAAGACCATGATTTGAATTGGAGCATGGCCGTGCTATTCCCCTTCATCAAATAACTCTAGTGGACTTAATTCCTTATATGACCAAATGTCCTAACTTTGAATTGAACTTAAGATTTCATTTAAATACTTCTAGCTAACTAGCTAGCTACATGTGTAATCTGGTTCATCAGCTAAGTGATGCCTCTGGGTTTAAGACTGTCCTGTATCCAACAGACCACAGATGTTGGTCGCTGCTGCAGCCCACGTCTTCCTGTCCTCACAAAACACCAAACCGTTGCCTATACTAGGACCAATGTTTTTCACAATATCTACAGTATGTGTCACATGAACATATAGAAGAAAAGAAATATGATTATGATGCCATATGATGAAATTGTCTTTAATCTCAATCAGACATGCGAGGACTAAATTTTGACCTAATGTATCTGACCTCTACTGGCAGTCATACTGCATCTAATGTCTCTAAATTGTCTCCTCTGCCTTCTTTTCCATGGCTTCTGCAGATGGCCACAGAGGTCAATGTTAAGACAATATAATGCTACTGTCATCTACAGTACCACTTTGTAAATGTACAAGAACCAAGGAAAATTATGAATAAGTGCTTGCAGTAAATTGTAGGCCATAAAGTAGGATTTACACTGAGTACCCAAGAGATAACTAAGGGATAGGCATTTGTAGATGGGCATTACTGGGCATCACCTGTTGTTATTTTGTGTGTATGATTTAAATGCATAGCCATGTGAAAGATGTGTGATTTTTCAATACATTCCTTTTGTATCAGACACCTACACAAGTACCACTTTCTCCTGTGTTTATTTTTGTAATTTCTAGGACTTCTTAATTCGCATTATTGTGATACTTCATGCATATAGATGTATTTGTGGTTGGAATATAAAAATACAAATAGTCAGGCTGTCCTGAATATCATCTTAACATGTAAACACTGACATCCCTGTGTATGTAAACACACTTGGTGAGATGCTTTTTGGTAACCCAGCCTCGAACATTCCCAGAACCTTTGTGCACCAGTGCCAGTCATGGGGTTTCTACTGCTGAATGCTTTGGTTTCTCGAGAAGAGCCAAAACCAGCACTGTCGGCCACTCTGGCCGTCCGTCTTCACTGTTAGTCTTGACATAGTCTGGATCCTTGACGTTCCACTTCCGGGATTGTTTCGGTGCCGTAGAAAATTCCGTTGGATGCATGTTTTTTTGCCGATTTCCGTTTCCTTCGACTTTTAAGCTCCTCATATCTCTGCAGGGTAAATCCAGACAGCTAGCGAGACAATCTGTCCAATCTGAGTTTTCTCTTGCACAACTATTTTGCAGCTGCTCCGTGCTTGTCCCAAGATGATTGTGATTGGTTTAAAGAAATGCCAATAAACCAGAGCACGTTTTTCTCCCACCCCGGAATGCTGTGTGGACTAGCCAGGACCTCCTCCACTCCGCAGTGTGTGGATGGTCTGGTAAAGAGAGACTAGTCTTAACACATGTCCAGAAACATACAAAACTTGCAACATTCCAATTAGTTATCATTTCCGTATTTTAGGCAGGTTCATATCTTTTTGTTTTAACCCTGATGGTTCGGTCCAACCAGGTCCAAGAACAGGGTGTTGATTAAGGTGGCCTGGTCCGACTTCACTCCATTCCTCTCTTCTCTCTGCATGGATCCGTATGTCCGCATGCACTGCCCACTGTCTGTCTGTCTGTCCAGTACCACATATCAGCCCAAGGGATTGAGCACTGAAGGACGTTAGTACTTTCACTGTAAACAAACTGTCTTATCTCTTTTACTGCTTCTTTGTTTCTGCCGGGGAGGAGGTTGACTGATTTCCATGTTGTGCTTTTACCTTCACGATATGCAATCACCAAACCTGGAAGACTTCTGTTGAATATTTTACAAAAAAAGTATCTAGCACTTGTAACACAGACAATAGATTTTATTGTATTTATGTAGAAAAAAAATGTTTTAGGGGGACGCTTTGTAAACTGCAACAAAAGAATGGGAAACCTTTTTTTTTTATAAACCGGGCAAGATGTGACTGGTGGAGTTTTTGGGAAGACATTTTGCTCTTTGTCACATCTGGACTTATCAAAGGGCTCCATCCAGGCGCCTGGGGATGTCACGGTTGTCCATTCCACTAAACAAGCCAGTTATTGCTATGACCACTGTGGTTAAAAAACAAACAGTTCTAGGTTTACATATGTATAAAATGCATATTCTTTTTTATCAGTTATGTTTTTGACTTGTTCCACCATTGTTACAGAAATAGTACATTTTTCTCGGGAACCTTTGCTCTAACATGTTGTCTTTGACATCTACAATATAAAGTATTGTTTTGGAAAAACTGAAATGTGTGTTTTTATCTCAATAGTGTTGGTTGATGGTTTTGACTGCAAAGAAAAGGTTTATCCACTGTCAGGCAAACTTGGGTCTTTACTATCAGACATGAAGACAGATAAGAAATCAACAGCAGAACAAAAGATTGTGTTTTTGTACATTCTTTTTCCTTGTCATACTATTAGACGTATATTACTCACACTGAACCCTGACCGCTGACAGGTTTGGTTGGAGATTTGTGTGAGTTTTAATATTGTAGCGTAGCCTTGTGCCGCTGGCCTCTAGCAGCGATGAGCAACCGGCTAAAGAGGTCTGGTAAGGCGTGACACACCAACCCTATAATCAGCCGTGGGACGGTCAAGCGAGGTCATTGACTCAAGTCTGTTTGGTGTGTTCCGTGCCGTCAGCCTTCCTTTTGGCCAATTTGACGTGCTCGGTCGGAAGGCGGGCACTGCCAGCAGTCAGACTTAAATGATCAATCTGATTGGTGGAGTGCAAAACTTGTAACAAGGAGCGGCATGAGCGGGACTAGATTCTCTCAAAATCTGACGAAAATCTTTTAATCTGACATGTGTCGATCTGAACTGAAGATTCAACAACTGCATGGCCTATTTCTCACTAAAATGTTTTCAGAAACACGTTTCGGTGTGTAAAATATAGCAAAATATTTGATTGTAAGATTGTATTCTGAACAAACCACCATGACAGTCCAGCATCCATGCAGCTCCATCTGGAGTTTTTTCACTTACAGTAGGACTCTCCAAGACCTACAAACAGACCTGGAGGTGTAATATGGGTGGAGTTCTCCTTTTAATCCAGAGGGAGGCAGCATTGCAGGAATGGCAACATGGGACCCACAGTAGCTCTGGGATTAGCCACCTATTTGGAAAGGTCAAAGGTCTAAGCTAGTGTCCAAATAAACAGCAGTGAATCCCTGTTGGTGGTGGAACTAACACTAGGACAACAGTCCAAAGGCAAACAAACCCAATCCCGCCTTTCCTCCCCTCAAATAAACACACATTCCACTGCTCTCCTGTCAAACTGTTGCAGGGTCAATACTACCACTGCCTTAGGCTTTGTAGGCTTGTCACCATCTCTGTAAATCAAGGAGGCTTGAGACATCATGCAGTGTCCAAGGCAAACGAAAAAGAGCACATCTCTGCTTCCTTGAGAAAATAAAGTTAAACAGAGACATGAGGGACAATATTTACCATCATACAGATGGTGAAAAGTGCTCCGATGGCTCCCAGAAGTAAAATGGGATCACGTTAAAGTTGGGAATGTGACCTCTTTATGGTTCCTTGGCGGCTGGGGATGCTCTAATGACCGCGCTCGTGACACACAGACTGCCCGTCTCACCTTTAGCTCACCGTAGGCGTTGACACGTTCGTCATCTCCGCTATGTAGCGACACACAACTCTTCAACCCCTCAGTCAGGTCAGGTCAGAGAAAAGGTGGAGCCCTGAACTTTACCCCTTTCTTAAAGGACCAGCCCACAAGATGGCCGCTTCTTACCCACAACAAAGGACTGAAATATCAGTCATGATTCAAATCTGGGAAGCCCCTTATCTACAGGACTTCCCGGTCTTGTTTCCCCACAGTGACAGTCTGGTGTGCGACAGCTCTCTTGCCTTGCTCGTCTTCTCGTAGCATCGGTCGTTGTCAGTTAGCTCTGTCATTACCCGGCCACCCGTATGCATAAAACAGACCTTATCCTCCCAGCTGGGCTCATCACCGCGCTCTTTTAATTGAGGGTTTGACTGACTTGAAAGGGCGATGAGGCTTTGGCCATCTGCTCGGCTGACAAATCAAACTAATTAAAGATGAGAATCATTAGAATCAGTTTTAAATTGTCAACACACACAGACATGCAAATCGAAGAGTTGTAACATATCTGCATCCAGCGCTTACGTTGGGGATCATTGAGGTGCCTCAGTGAAGTAAAATCTTGGACTAGGAAACACCTTGGTAGGTTTTTTACACAAGCCAGTTTGTAGCTGCCAAAATGCCTAAAACAAATCTGTATTTACTCTTCACTTTTCCTCAATTTATTTTATTCCAAACATAGATTTGGAAACAAAGGAAATGCAGATGAGGGAGTGTGTGACCGTTTGCTGTTCTTTCCATTGGATGTTCCACCAGTCCAGTCGGGACCTCTGGCCCATAGTGTATTTGAAACGCTGTGCAGCGTCTGCTTGTCTTGCTACTGTGTGTGTTTAGTCTGGTGTTGAGCGTGCTTGGACATCAAAAGGCCGAGGACACGTGAGGCTGTGAGGAGCTTTTGCAAACATGAAACTGAGGCCGGGTCACTGTCAGTCACAAAGTTCACACACACGCTGCCAACAATTCTTATGCTTAATCTTTAAGTTCAAGGTTGATCTTTAATATGGGAAACCTATCAACCTCTGTTCAAGACCAGATCACAACTGGAGGAAATAAAGGACAAAGAGAAGAGAAGCTGTGGCACTTACTGTAAATTTTCCTTTAAGCAAAACTATTCTGGTAAAGAGAAGCTGAGTTTTTTCCTGTATGTAAAAACATACGGACCACATTGGATAGTGAATGTTATTCCCCTCAAACCAACATGACCCACAGTCATCAAAAAAGCTTCTATTTGTAGATTTTAAAAATAAATATACATTATTCAGCATTTTCTTTATGTTTTGAAATGTATTTAGAGATGGATAGACAGTTACCCTGACATGAAGTCACTCAATGTCCACTTAATAGCTTTTTATTTATTTATTTATTTAGCTTTTTCACATCCCACCATGTGTAGTTATAAATGCATTGCATGGTCTTCATCGGTGCGTGGAGTGTGTTCAGCTGACATGAAGATGGCTTCGATGAAGCCCCTGTGATTTGGTCATTTGCTTCAGAAAAGAAAATCTAGTAATTGGACCTTGAGTTGGAAGGGCTTTGTATTTTTTATAAATGTAACACTTTACCATAAGGTACACAAAAAAGGGTAGTTACTCTTTTTCTGAAGGGCAGTTACCCTTACCCTTCTGAAAAAGCACAACTACCCTTCTGAAAAAAGCATAACTACCCTTCTGAAAAACGGTAACTACCCGTCTGAAAGAGGGTAACTAATCATTCCTAACTCTTAACTAATCATTCATTACTCTTGCAAAACCAGTAACTACCCTTTTTTTGTGTACCTTATTGTAATGTGTTACCGTTAACTCATTTACTTATTTTTTAAATTATTAATCAAAAGTGTCAGTTTTATTCTTTCCTTCAGTTCAGAAGAAGTAAACACTTCTTAGTTTTACGGTTGCTTTGAGTAAATAAATCAATATTTGCTTGAGTTAAGCTGAAGTGCCTTAACAGTGTTAACACAACCTCAGAAGTTCTCCAGTGAAAACAAAGGTGAGAAAGTAAGAAATGGCTTCCGAACGGGCATGTCCCTCTGACCTGTGCTGACCCTGGCAGTCATCGCTGGTGCTAATGAAGAGTAAAGGAGGAGGGGAATGTTGGCATGTCACCCCCCCCCCCCCCCCCCCCCCCCCCCCCCCCCCCCCCCCCCCCCCCCCCCCCCCCCCCCCCCCCCCCCCCCCCCCAAACACATCCACCAGCCTCCTGTCTGTCTCCTCTACAGCTGGCAGACCCATCGAGTTCCACAGCGGACTGACTCTAAGTTAGATGCAGATAGGGAGGAGACACAGGCCTCACAGCTGGTTTGAGGCTATACTATACTCCCAGTGATGCAGTTTACAGTAAGACGTCATAGTAGTTCTAATTTTATTCTTGGTGCATGTACTTTAGTACAGTCCAAGTGAAAGGTGGTATTCTTCTTAATGAAATAATGATGTATGTGAAAGATCATACAAACTTCAAATATAAACTTGATCATTTATTTAATGCTCCCTGTTGTTGGTGTTTTTCAGGTCTGCGTGAGTGACAATGTCTACTTTCTGAGAGAGAATAGTTACCAGGGTTTTGGACGAATGAGCTTACTATGAAACATGTACAGTATGTCGTTTACTCGTGGAAATGAACTGCTTGGCCAAGTTGCATGTTGGTAATGCAGAATTTATGAAGAGTTTTGAAAACATGGCTTTAGTTTTAACCAATGCTTGTTAACAACCGGGGAAAGAAAGTGATTCTTAAGTCTAACCTGACTCACTGATTAGGTGGCAGAGATAATTGTAGCATGCATCAGAAGGATTAATGTCCAATGACCCATTGTATCACGTTAATGGGTGTTGTTTGTGTATTTGAATGTTTGGGAATACAGTAATGCCTTGAAACCCTTCCCTGTAGAGATGACATCTCCCAGCTCGCCCTTCAGCTGAACTGGTAAGGAAGGCTGTAATTATTGTTTGGCAAACATCATCGCTGAATCTAAAGTTAGATATTTTCCAACTTTGTAGACACCGGGATGTAATAATTATTCAGTTTCTATCTTCATAGCCCCCCCCCCTTTGTAAAAGAACCAGTTAATGCCAGTGGAGAAAGGATGGTGAAGGCTGATTTATTCAGGAATGGAACCGATGACGGAAACCATAGAACTGAATGAAAATAAAATGGACGGAAACTGTGTGTGTGTGTGTGTGCGTGTGCGTGTGCGTGTGCGTGTGCGTGTGCGTGTGCGTGTGTGTGTGAGAGAGACACCAGATGGACAAAAGGCAAAGCCAGAAAGAAGATGTGCTAAAAGGCTCCGAGCCGAGGGCCGAGGAACACACTTAAAGACACATTTCCATACATGCTCCAAAACCTGCTCAGCTAAATGTTACATTCATCATCGCGGGTCTTTAAGTACTCAGTGTTGAGCTATATTATTTTTTTTGTCTAATTGATTCATTTTTTGAGCCCAACCCCGAAACCGATATCAATTGAAACAGCGCATGTACAACAAAAGCCTTTCTGGTTTGGGCAGTTTGTTGTGCCATGATATTACCCATCATACCCTGCAGAGGATATAAATGGAAGCATCCACAAAAACAATAATAGATTTCACAGCCAGAGCCTAAGTGATTGTAATCTATATTTTTTCATAACGACAGACATCTAAAACGAAATCAAGTTGACAGCAGTGACTGTGTTCACGTGGCAACACACGTGTTGCCACGTGAACACAGTCACTGCTGTCAACTTGATTTGTCAAATGTAGTTTCTCAACATGACACAGATGAAAACTGTTTTCTCTTCTCTCTGATGGCTCCACAGACATGTTATCTGCGTCACGGAGGAAGGTAAAAGTCAGTATCCCACGCAACATATTCAGAGCAGGACAGGATTTACATTTTTTTTTAACATTTTACAATTTTCCTGTCCAATTTTACTCGCTCTCTGAGTCCACAAGAAAGCCCCGATGTGCCTTGGTGATGATTTTGGAGGTGAGAGGACTCCATTCTACATCGGCATTTAATAAAGACGATTCCCAGTGAGCTCCAAGGGATTGGGAAGCAGAGGAAATGGCTGAAACGTCTAAATTGAGGTGCTTGTACTTAACTTGAGTCTTTTCTTTTTATGCAACTTTTTACTTCTACTCCACTACATTTCAGAGGGAAATATCCACAAATGTTGGGACACAAAATACAAAATCTGAGGTTTTATGATAAATGAAACTACCAAACAATATGACAGCCCACGAGTCCAGCTGAAACGACTCAACTATTAAACACTGACCTGTTTGGATCGTTTCCATGTCTAAGAAGAGGATTCCTTTGCATTCAGTAATATTACTTTCAATACTTTTGGTACATTTTCCTGATGATACTTACATACGTTTACTTATGCAACATTTCCAATGCTAGACTTTTATTTGTAACAGAGTATTTTTGACATTGTGGTACAAGTACTTTTACTTTAGTAAAGGATCTAAATACTTCTTCCAGACACTGGGCGTTTGTCTTCTTACAGGGTCAGAGACGGAAACACCAGGAGCAGAGAGGGGTCCGGCTGTTCTCTCAAAGATACTCCAACAGGTATGTGGATGAGAAATTCTCCTGTAGCCCAGTTTGAGAGTCTCTCTGTGTCTCTCAAGGTTGTGTGTCCAAGCGGTGTGTAGCTGTTAGCCAATATCTTGAGAGGAATCTAGGCAGACTGAGAGAAGAAGGTTTGTGACTGGAAGCGATCGATTGAAATCCTCAGACCAGTTTGGTACATTTCCAAGGTAACGTTGCTCTCTTTTACATCAGCATCTGGATCAGAAAGACTTCAGGTGTGAATGTACAGAATTGTGTTAGCCCTCCCTCTCCAAGGAAATGAAAAAAACAGCACTGGCCTCGAGGCCTTATGGAATTGCGGCGGGGCCCTCCTGTGCTGGATCAAAGTCTTTAGGGAGCCTGATTAAATGAGGGAATGAAGGAAAGGCAGAGTGGAGCTGAAGAAAAAGGCCAGAACCTCGACTAATTCCTTTTCATCCGGGCAGCCTCGAGAGCCGAGGCTGTGCCAGGTTCCTGTGAACTCTGGGAGGCATCCTGTCTGTGACGTTCTGTCCGTCAGGCAGATGCATCTGGATCACTCCATCACGTGGTTTTCTGTTTCTGCATGTTAAACTGCCACTTTATAATAGTTAAAAACTCTATAAACGTTGTCACTTGAACTATTGAATTAAGCAAGTGCAACACAAGAAAATAATTTGAGGAACGTGGAATATATAAAATATAAAATGATTTAAAAAAAATGATTAGAGATGCTTTAAACTTTATTTTCTTTGTTGACTTTTGTAGTTCTGGACAGTGGGTCTTTGCTTGTTACATGACCACATATGACCAAGGAACTCTAGTTTAATTTAATAACAGCGATCATGATATGCACCTTATTTTATCCACTTCACCAAGTGATTGTCCACAACACACAATGAGAGAAAGAAAAGAAAAGATAAATACTTGAGGTGTATTTGAAGTCTGAGTCCCGCTTTATGTATGGCCGTGGTGGTTGCCGAGACAGCTGACTTTAAGCTTTGCCAAAACACACACACACACACACACACACACACACACACACACACACGGCTAACCTTCAGATTTTTTTTACTGAACCAGACGAACAGAATACTGTTTGAGGTGCACAGAGTGTAAACCTTTACTTTAATCCCATTTTACTGCAAATTAAAGTTTTGTAGCTTTTTCCGTCTGATTTTACGGGAAACATCTGGATCTCTCGCACCGCTGGAGCAGTGGCCCTGGGTGATTTTGTGCCGCTCAGCTGTGAGGGCCCGGGATAATGAGCAGGTATCAAACAGGCTCCTATGGATAAGCCGGCCTTGGTAGGAAGGGCTGTCCAACAGCATCTGAGACCACCGTGCCAAACGTCAAGACTTGTTCATCTTCGACATGTTATCATGGAATATTAAACAATACTTCTTAAGGAAGACATTTTCCTTTTATTACTCAAAATGTGACCACAGGAAAAATAGATTCTGACTACACAGAGAACGTGTGTATAATCCAGCATGTGTGAATTCACCCAGCTCTACCGGTTTGTACCTGTTAATGGAGGCAGTCTTCATCCAGGGAGGGCCGTGTCAAACCTCGAACCAGCAAGATTAGGATTAGTCACAGAGATCACCGTGTCACACGCTTCTCTGTGACACATAAAGCAGGCAAAATTTCAAAATCACTGCCTTGGAATGAATAGCTGATTTACCTTTTTATAGGCCTCCTGTGCAGCCACAGGGGTGAACACCAAGTTAAATAAAAAAAGTGAGGGGTACATGACTCAGATCGGATCTGAAACCCCCTTAAAATGAAGAGAGTATTTTAACATGAAGTATGCATTACCAAGAATGAAAGCTATGTCTGTGAAACCGACATATATGCACATTTGTGTGTGTGTGTGTGTGTGTGTGTGTGTGTGTGTGTTTTAACTCTTAAGTGTATAATGTGGGTTCGGTGCATCATCATCATCATCAGCAGCAGCAGCAGCAGCAGGAGGAGAAAGCCACTGGGCTTGCAGGTGTTTCCCCTTCAAACCACACCGAGCTTGAGGAAATCACAGACTGGCAATCCTATAAAATATTCCTCCGAACGTTTAGGGTTTGCCTGTGAAAAACAATAATGATTTGTTGGCATAATCATGGTGCTATATGTTTATTTCTATTTTTAATTTAGCTCCTGAATACTTTTATTTTGAAATGCAGGTTTCCCACCTAGATGTCTCGCCTGGCGATGTATAGTCGATCCCCTGCAGTTAGAATGAAAGTGACGTGTTTGTTTAGCTTGTGATAAAATGATTGGGTTATTTAGAAGAAGAAAAAATGAAAGCAAGGATTCGAACAGCAGAGCGGAGCTGAAACAGCAGAGAGTCCCACCAGGAGCCCCGCGGGAACAATGGGCTCCTTTCACTGGCTCGATTGCATCTAACCACGTCTGGGAAAACGACATGTAAACAATTTGAATGTTTTAAGAGCGAGCGGGAGAGATTCAAAGGCCTTTCTTCAGCCGTCTACTTCCTGGCTTTTCTCTTTTTTTCTTTCTTGCTTTCCTTGTGTTTGAAAGTGATTGTCCTTATCTGCGCCTGTTGGGGCTCCCTGCTCGTTAAAGAGCCAGGGCATCGCCTTCCCAAATGATTCCTCGTTATTTAAGCGGACAAGCCTTTTATATGAGGGAGTTTGAAACTGGCTCGAATTTCCTCCACTGTTAATGAAGCTAACCTATATTTTTTATGGTCGATTTTTTTTTTCTTTTTTCGGTGTTTTCTTTCCATAACAACAAGAGGAGAGAGAAAATGGGGGGGGGGGGGGGTCTGACACCCAGCAGTGAATAAAAAACGTGTTGTTGCGGTGTTAGTTTTTTTTTCCTTAATCTAACAACTACAAGGAGAACCACATAGTTGTAGGCTGGGCTGAATAACAGTGTTTTTAGAACCAGAAACCTTGCTGCCTTATTCCATTCATGAATATTGAATTATTTGAATAGGAATTTATTTAGCCGGACTACATGTTATTGTGTTATTGCTTGATAGCTGGAATAAAAAAAAAAAAATCAAACATATTTAGTTAAAAAAATATGTGTTTTAATAAATAAGCCGAAACAGAAATGTACATTGGACGGAGTTTGGAGACTTGCTAAAGAACGTCGGTGAAATACATCCATGCAGCAAACGACTCTACATTGCATTGGTCCCTTTACAGGCGTATTTACACAGGTACCTATGTACAATATGCATTCATTTATATATATATTTATACTTTGGTTTAAAGTCTTTGAAAAACAAAACAAAACAAAACATATATGTATATATATGTTAAAGGATGCCGAACTTTGCGCTATAACATCTTTGCGCCATAGCTACACATTGCAGGTCTGTCCTTTCCCCTCTCTCTGACACACGCACACACTCACACACACACACACACACCCACACCCACACCCACACCCGAAGAGTTTATACTGTAGTTGTGGGTCACATTACGTCTCTTCGCCGTGCGCTTTGAGGTCGATGGGTTCTTCAGTAATCCCTTTGGTCTTCATACTTTGTAGTAAACAGTCTGTGATGGAGGGGAAGAGATAGATACAAATTATTATTGGAATAGAAAATACAATTTCTAACTGGATGGATGACACACATTGATTTTGGCTTGTTCTGTCTGCAGATATATCTGATATGTTTCTCTGGCTCTAGCATGTTGGAAGTCATTAATGAATCAATTATTATTAGCCACCGAGCTGAGTAAAACCACATGGCAACAGATACGCAGGGACACTTCGGATTTGAATGTAGTCCTACAGCTGCAGTGAAATACAGAAAAACAGACACACTACTCTGGCTTTTAGTTTGAACCACCTGAGTAAATTCTCGCTGTGGATTAGTGGGCAGTCCTAAAACAATAACATCTAATTCCTCAGAGCAACATTACGCTCTGAGTCATTAGAGAAACAGCACAGTTTTACTGGTCGTTTTGTTTGTGTGTATGAATGACATCTTCATGTGGATTTTATTTTTTTTAATTTTTCCCGTTTTAATCCATGCAACAATATGAATAATATATGAATCTAAAAATATATGAATCTACAATATGAATCTACATTGTCATTGTAGAGTTTTTCTTTTCTGTGTAAGACACATATTTTGAGGAGGAAAAAGACCGTTTGTGATGTCGCTATAAAAGCTGAACTAGGCCTCCACCTTATAACCCTTTGTTGTTTGCTTTTACATTCCAAGAAAGTCAATTAAACTCCGAATTACTCAGAGGAAAAACTTTCAAATGACCTGTGATTACACAAATCACTGTAATGAAGCTTATTCATCTCCCCCACGGTCCCGGGATTGGTTTCCAACAAAGCGTCAGTGACGGGCGGTCTGCTAACTACATGTCAGGCCCGAGACAACTAAACAAACACTGCCCCGAGTTCATTTAACCCAAAGTGTTATTTAGTGGAAGCTTTATTCAGAAGCAGCCCCACATTAACCCCCCACAGCCTGCTACAATACCGGTGTACCTTTATTTTGTAGGAGCTATGCATATTGCAATACCCGTACCTTTATTTTGTAAGAGCCCTTGAGTGTACGTCAATTCAGTTAAAACAT
>NC_048417.1:22808457-22827410 GCF_013103735.1 Etheostoma cragini | reverse complement strand
TTTAATCAGCCTTCTGTCTCGTTTCCGTTTTCCGGATCCTGAACTGAATTTAAGGGTTTAAGGCTTGAATGTATCCTGGTGTCTGCGGGTCACCCGGGCCTTGCGCACAGCTCCATCTGGATGCACATGCACCGTTGCAAAGATGCTGATGCCTCAGGGTGAAATGTGTCTCACACACAAACACACACACACACACACACACACACACACACACACACACACACACACACACACACACACACACACTTAAATAAGTGCGCCCAGGACAGGCGATCATCTGACCATTTAACAATTTAAATGGTGGTGCATATTTGATGCGCAAGGCCGTTTTTGGTGACTATCTTAATCTTTGGGAAAAGTCACAGATTACAGAGAAGCTGGGAATCTGCCTCATATAGGCTACTGTAGCTACTGCAGCCCGCATCATCATACCGGTAATTCATTAATAAATTGGCCTGCTACTTTGTTTATATCTGTCATTTTCTTATGAATCCCCTTATTCCCCTTTATTTACAATGTGTCCAATAATTAATACATTGGCTACAGATACTATTAATATAAGATTTCCTTTGCTTTAGTTCGTGGTACCCACCGCTTTGGCATTGTAAGTGAAGGTCTCTGGGTGCTAGTGTGATGCTGACATAGACCAGGCACCCTCCATCCTCCACACGGAGAATGCGTAACTGAGTCTTTCGTGCGCAACGTAGCTGCAGCTGGACATCTTGTTGTCCATCTCGTCGCTCTGCAGCACCTGACAGAGGAAATCAATGTATCTGGAGGCGAGCTTCAGCGTCTGTATCTTGCTGAGTTTGTCCGAGGGCAGAGTGGGGATAATTTTGCGCAAAGACGCGAAGGCCTCGTTCAGAGACTGAGTCCGTTGCCTCTCCCGGACGTTGGCCAGGACCCGCTGGTTCTGCAGCTCCTCGTACGACTGATTGCTGCTCGGACTCGCCTTTTTAACCCGTTTGACCGGACCCGGGCTGCTGCTGCCGCCGCTGCTGTCCTCGCTGGACTTTTTGCTTTGTCTCCTCTTCCCCGCGAAGCGTTTCTGCTGTCTGTCCAGCTCCTCCTCGCTGGTCACCAGACTATCCACAGGGGAGACCGGAGAACTGGAGCCCTCTTCCATTTCTTTCTTGAAGAAATGCAGGGATAGAGAAGAAAAAACGCTCTCCACCTTTGATGCCGTGGTTAAAAGAATAGTGAAGAAATCCGTAAGGATGAGGGGAGTAATGTCAGGATGCCTCGCTCTCTGCGCCTCTTGCTTTAAGAAGAAACAGATTCGAACTTGAGGTTGGCACACTTCTCCTCCTGCAGGAAGTTTTTTGCTTAATGTTTTTTGGAAACTTTATCCCGCTTTCAGATGCTAAATAGTTTTGAGAGTGGGAGGGGAGGGGTTTTGAGGCCGAAGGGGGAGCTAGTGCGCGCCCCGGTGCGCTAATAGGCAGGAGGGACCAGTCATGGTTTCAGATGTCTGGGCTGGGACTGAAACGAGCCTTTTTTACTGTCAGAAGCAACGGGGATGTGTTTGATTTTTCCTATTTGCGCACGGTTAGTATTTGAGTTTTTTTTAAAACCTAAATGAATCATACAGGGAAGGGTGGGTTGAATTAATACATGCTGTCCGGACTAAACGTTCGTTACGCATTTCTTATAATTATTTTATTCATCTCGAATAACTGATGCATGTTTTTATTTTTGATTCAGATTATGAACTACTTTATATACAATTTAATAATACTCCCTTAGAGCAAACATTTCAATATCTCTCAAATAAAATGTATAAAGGTTGAGGGGTTGTGTTAAAGTAAAATGTTAGTCTGAGCCCTGCCATTCAACCGTATTAAAAAATAGAAGCCTGTGTGCCATGTCCAGTTACTCTCTGCAGGGCCTTACATTATTACAATTACTACTCCCTCTTTGCTGTATGGAAGTCGATTTACGCACAGATTTGTCGAAATCTATCCGTTTGATCTTTAATCGAATTAAGTCCGTTCGCTCTCACAGTTCCTATAATGTGAAAGTCAAACAGGAAGGAGGCTTAAACCAACCGAGGAGCTCTCCGGTTTCTGCAGATACCTCCAGCGGACGATGTCTCCATGCTCCATGCGCTTTGTCAGCGGTCCACCTCTTCATCTGTCATGTCATGTTTTCCCTACACAGAGCGGCGCACAGGTGGCTCACATTATACAGCTGAATATATCCACTGCCGAAATGCACAGTTTGTCAAAATCAGCTGACTGACCTCGAGAGATTTACAGTATGTAGGTCTATATTGTTATTATTAGTTTTTTTCCCGTGGCAAGTGTTCTTTTGCTCTCATAAACACGCCATTTCACTTCTCATTGTATTTACATTGTAGGCCTGCATTGTAAACGAGTTAATTACTCTTGCTTGAAAGATGTTTGTTGCATCAAATATCAATTTGTTCCTTCAAGGGGGAGTGAAGTGTTTTTATTTTTTAGAACATCATTTTTTTCATTGAAAAATTGAAAAAAATTGAAATAATGCATTTCAGACTTTTCTTTTCTGAAAGACATAGCCTGCTTATTTTATGGACATGTCTTTAAATTTTTTTGTAGAGGCTACTATACCCCAAAACAGAGTAGGGGATGATGTTCCTGAAGTTATGCTGTTAATGTGAGTCTATCATTAATCAAGTGGAAGTGAATAATTGCCTCTTATTAGGAAGCAATTTTGCTAATTCACACTGTAGCGTACACTTTAGCTCACCAAGAATATCTAAAAATAATGAAACTGCAGTACCTGAGTGCATGTGCCCATGCTATGTGTTCCATGTGTCTGGGGGGACGGGTCGCTTTAAATGGGACAGAGCCGAGTACCTCCTGAAAGTTACAAAACGTTGTTTCCTGGTTTCCCTTGAAAGCTCCCCTGGCCTATAGGAAACCCCGGTCTGCTTTGTGTTTTAAGGCTCCAGTGGTAATAGTGACTGTCACACTACTTTTACTCAGTGCCAGAGCTCTTAAGTCGGACCCTGACCTGCCTCAGCACGGGTCGGAGTGTGGTTACATTTTACTCATACAACCTTTACAAAGCAGGTAATGTCCTACACATGCAAATATGAAAGGCATGCATAATTAAGTGCAGTGCAATGCATTGAAAAGGACAAACACACACACACACACACCCTGATTGTGCCCTCTGACCTCCTGCTCCCTGCTCAGCTGCAGGAGGCCTTCTTGCCCAGGGGAGAAGGTTCTGACTTGCACACTGAGAGACTGATCCTGCACAGCGTCTGTGAGGTTGACTCTGCATATACACAAGAAGAAAATGAGTAAGAGGGGCCCCTGGCCAGCCCTTTTCCATCCCTCTGAATATGCTCTGGGCAATGATAAGCTAGATCCTATTCGAAAAAGTCAAGCGGCGAATGATGAGGATGACAGCTTTCCCCAGTCTCAAACTGATTAGAATGCATTCCTTATCATATTCCAGACTATAATGGAAAAAACTGTGAGAAACCTTCGACATGATAATTTAACATTCATTCTTGCAAGATTTCCACACATTTTTTTGTAATTTAACTCTGTAATGTTAAAAAAATCTGTCATTTTGAGTTTTAAAGGATTAGACATTGCAACTTTATCCTGAATTGATGATTTTGTTTACCTCGGCACGGTCTGTGAAAAAAAATTTGAAATAGAAATATAGGCCATAGTATTCATCAGGATACGTCACTGGCTCATTTTCTTTTTTTCTCCTGTGGATGTCAGTGATTCATGTATATTTCACCTAACGCTCCTTGGAGAAGAGAGCAATTCTTGGTCTTTGTGGTTCTCACAAGAACCCCCTGAGAGATGTGAAGAGAGCGAGAGACGGAGAGGCAAAGACGGCAGAATGAAGTGAGAGAGGGATGACCTGTCTCTCAGATCAAAGATGAGCTTGGGCTGTAATTCAGGAGAGCAGAATGACGTACCCCTGTCCTGTCTGATGCACTTAAAGCCAGCTCCGCATGAGTCCCGGGCATGGCCTTAATAAGCCCAGATTCTTTTTGCTGTCACGTGACTAAAAACACATCCTTGTCGCATGCACAGCCTTCTGCCCCCTTCACATCAACCTCGTAAATAGAGACGACTGGTTGAGAGAGACAAGAAGTGAGGCCAAGAGGTGTTGAGGGATTCAGAGAAGAAGAAAAGAAGAATACAGAAGAAAACCGAGGAAACAGGCCAAATGTATGGCTGCGTGATGATTCCCTTAGTCTTTGATCTGACAGAGAGGGCTATGGACGTGTGAGGGAAGTTATGGAAGAGATGATTTGTTAGAGGCTGTGTTGAGTTGAATTCCACTGTCCATGTGCCTGCCAGGATCGCTTGCCTTTAACTTCAACCCCCAAAAACACTTGTGAGGCTCACCCCAAATGATCTTAGCGAGAGGATCAGAAACTATGGCCTGTGCGCAAGCATATGCATGCTTGTGTGTGTGTGTGTGTGTGTGTGTGTGTGTGTGGGGGGGGGCTGTAAACTCCTGTACAGTATACATTATCACCTGATTATTGAATGCACTGACTACATCTGTCTTTCCATACATGCACTTGCATGTGTGTGTGAGTTAGAGTGAGTGTGATTCAAAAAGTGAATCAAGATGAACCAAAGATGTTCAGCAAAGCAAAGGCCCGGCTGGTTCTCATTGCATACAACTGCAGGATTTCTGAGGTAGTATAAGCAATGAATTGTGTTTGAATGATGAACATGGAAGGTTCATACTTATTAGCTTTACACAGTGGCCAAATAAAAATAAAATGATACACGTTGATTAAAGCAAAAATAAGTTCAAGGGAAACACAAATGATTAAATACTACAAATCTCTGGTCTCTACAATCAAAAACACAACATCAAGTACTTAAGCTCAGCGTTTTCTTCTTTAGACCTTTTGTAGTCTATATAAACGACGTTTAATTTTCGGGATTCTTCCTGCGAGTTAGAACCGACAAACAAATTGAGTTAATCATAACAGGCATTTTATTCTCTATGTGCACATGTTCCACCAAAACAAGTTCCTTCCCAAGGCTTTTTTGCTGAGTCTCCGTACCTGCGTCCAACGCCTAGCGCCACCCAAGGTGATTGTGATTGGTGTACATTAATGCCAATAAATCAGAGCATTTTTCTCCTATCCAATAATGTTATGTGGACTAGCCAGACCCTTCTCTGCAGCGCTTGTGCCTTGTTTGTATCATAAAGGTTTGATACTTCTTAAAATTCATTTTGAAAAATGTCCTTTTTGCTTATTTTTTTTACCACAAAAACCCTGGTCCTAAGGAGTGGCTTGGTTCCCAGAGTCTGCAAAAACAAAAGCTTTGTCTGTTTTATTGCACAGTTCTACTCCAATAAGTTGTGAAAATATGACTCCCTCGTCGGTTCTGAATAAGAACTTGCACGTCAGCCTCGACAGCAGTTGGAATTCAAAAGAACAGTGGTGTCAGTCAGAACAGATTAAGCGTGTTTGTTCCCTGTTAACCCTTGGGTTGTCTTCACACTTTCTTTTGTTTTTTTACCCATTTTTGACATTTGACTTTTTCAACACATTATTTAACCACCTTACTACCCCTACCTTTACACTACTCTAATTCAGAAGAATTATACCTAATATTTGAGCTAATAAAGCAGAAATTATGAATTATTTTGACTAATAGTTAAGATCAGAGGAACGTATGTTGAGTTTGGTCAGGATGCTGATTTGAAACGTTTTCAATTTACACCCGAAATGTATGAAAGTGATTGTATTTGCAAAGAGCGTTGCATGGAATTTCTCCTTTTTTGTTGTGAAAGGTGTCAAATTTGACCCGAGGACAACAGGAGGGTTAAAACTAGTTATGTTATTGAAGTTCTTCTTCGACAATTGCACAAACCACAGTACAAAGGCTTTCATTATTTGCATAACGAAAGTGGCACTTACAGTTACGTTTTCAGTCACAGGCAGGGTTCCAGAGCCTGTATTTAGAGGGGCCTCTACAGTAAATGGAACAACAGGCAATATTGGTGAAAGGTACATATTGGGCAATAAAACTATAGGCACCTCCAGTCGTAGAGTCATTCTTCAGAAACTTTCAGTAACGCCAAGTGCCCATTCATTCACGTATCCACACTTCTCCTTTTTGCTGCCCCAGGGCTGATGACAAGGTGTTTCTGAAATCGCATTAGGGGCCCTTTCATAAAGGTTTCATTGGGGAGTGTGTAACAGCTTGAAGCATTTAGGCTTTGTTTAATACGATGCAGACTCACTGCTCGATGCTTTGTCTCCTGTGTGTAAAGGAGCCTGCGATGCCTGAGACCCCCACTGTCAGAGTTTGCTTTGATATCTGGAGGTGGAGGGGAAACAGGGCTGAATAACCCCCTTACACACCCCCTAAAAACCTGTATGCTCAATACCTGACCCTGCCCTGCTGCCCTGTAGAGTTATGGCCATCCAATGAACAAGCCAAGCTTTGAAGTGCAGCTCTCCGAGGCTTTACACCCTATGGGAGATGTGCGTGGAGAAAAGAAATCATGATATATACAGTACTGTGTTCGTTTCAGGCTCATGCTGCATTACGTAAGGTAGCCTGGTTCCAGAATACCAACTGTTCATCAAAAGCTGAACAATATGAATACACAAAAGAGTTATTTGGAACATATCAGTTGCACAAATGACAAAGTTGCCTTCGTCTAAAATTACTAAGTTTTTTCCTCATATGTAGACAGAGAGGGATCAAGTTGGGGTTCAGTGTGTAGCTCACGCACACTTTGAAATGTGGACAGGGGTAGTTGTATACATATACACGCAGTTTACAGTGTATACTGTATAAACATGTGGATTAGTTGTGGAGGCCACAGATTAGCATGTTGTTTTCACAACTTTTGTCCAAGAAGAACTCTCGGCACAAACCTTGAATTCAACGGACACTCAACTCAAATGCACTTCATTGACTTGACAGTGTTGCCAGAGCAATTATGTTTGAACAGATTTATATTCATAATGCATGTACTAGTTCCACAATCTGAACTTTAACCTGGCCAAACAAGAGGAAATGGGGGCAGGTCTTGTTGACAGGGCCGGAGTGAATTTTCAGAGCAAATCATGGAGAGACTCAGGTGCTGATGGGGCAGCCTCCTGCACAAATAATGTGGAGTAATTAGTGCTGCACTTGTGACCTGGGTGCCAAGGTACGCGTGAGGGTTGGCCCAGGATTGCAGTGCGATGTGTTAGCCAGGTGGCCCGGCTAGTCTGGGCTGCAGTGAGGTTACACTCAGCCCGGGCTGTTGGGAGGGGGCAGTGCAGGAAGGCTGGGCAAACAGAAGTAGTATTTGTTCTGCTGATTGGGTTAGGACAAGTAGGGTGAAGATCACTGGATGTCAACACGGGGGTGGCATTTACAGTCCACTGTCACCCGCTCAGTGTCACCTGTGTCACCAGCAACACCCTCAGCTCTGGACTGCTGGTTTATCCTGAAGGTACATGGCAAGGAATCCCCTCTGTGTGGCCCAAACTAGTGGAATAATTTCGGAAGTTACTCTCCGAGGGGTGTAAGGTTTCATTTCACTGCTGCTAACCCTGATAGCTCTCTTAGCTTACTCTGCGGACACCTCAGTGCCTGAAAAGCTGACACTGTTTATTTATCTCCACACAGTGTGTTTGCTCTGGCCACCAGGAGGGCCGCAGTTCTAATCCAAGGAGGACATTATTGAATGTTCCAGTGCTCATCTGAGAATGCTTCAAATGCGTGGCCCCCCCACTGTTCAGGGCCCATGAGAGCAGGCCCCCGGGACACAATGTAAAGACGACACCGCGTTTCTCCTTCACACACTCTGATCTGAGTTATTAGCTCTGAGGCTCAGAGCGCGGGTTTTGTGAAGAGGAGCAGCGATGAGAAAAACAGGTGAGCTATTTAACTAGAATTTCACAGCTATTAAAGTGCCAACACACTGGGTCACCATGGCGATGAGTGCAGGGTGCAAGGCTTAAGGGGAGTCAGCAATTTTATTTTTTGAGAGTGGTAGATGTTTGTTTTGCTTTAAAGTATTTTGGGTTTGCAGAATGCACTCACTTCATTTAGTTTTGACGAGGAAATGGAAAAATCTTCAGCAGAGGAAGAACAATTGCGGGAAAAAAACAACTACAGCTGAACACTGTTGCACCATGTGAAAATACCATACTTCTAACAAAAGGAAAACCAGCACAGCTTGTGGCTGTCAGTATTGAGACATTCCCTCTGCACAAAACAGTGCTTTGTGAAATACTGTAAAATATACTTTAATAAATCCAAGATGCAGCTGACATATTGACAATGGCAGTTTTTGGGAAAAGAGTCTTAAATTATACATTGGTGAGTTCTAAGAAGCCTGAAGTTGTCATCTCTTGTAGATTCAATGAATCAGGCTGGATGACACTGCAGCTGAATGCTGGACACGCAGCGAGATCACACCACCACATGGACATGCATTTTTACACTGTTGCTTTGGGGGACGATACGTGTCTTTCTCTCACTATTTGAGCACAGAGAGACACATGGTACCTGTGATATAGTGGCCACATTTTCTGCAGTCTGAGTGTCTTCCGTCAATCAAGTGTTATTTATGAGATACTTGTACTTTAAAGTTAAGATGCTGAGAACTTAGTGTGGCCTAAACTTAGGCCTTGAAGAAAACCTTCAGGGAATGTTTTCTTAAATACCTTTTTCGTGTAAAGTTTTTAGATTTGAACTTTCAACAGGGCTGTTTCAGATCTCTTCCATCCAGACCCCTACATTGTTCCAACAGGATGTGATGCACTAATTATATTTACAAGTACAAGGGCCAGACACCACAGATACACTAACATGATAAACACACCTGCCGGCTGACGGCAGCTCAGCCTCATAGTGTTTGTCAGTGTAAGAAGGCCGGATGTTAAATCAATAAACTACCTCAGTGCAAAAAAAAGAAGCCTGATGCAGTCCACAGACTATAAGAGTCTTACTCATTCTGGCCCCCAACATTTTCCATTTGGCTGACTCATATCTCATCCGAATGGTATTTAGAGCTGTTTTTGATGGGTCAAGATCTCACAGTGATGGCTAGAAATACTGCATGGGGTCAAGTCATATTGAATTTCTAACTATTTGGTTTGTTGTATACCTAATTAGATACATAAATGGCTAATTTTAAAGTTTGTCCATAAAAAACGTAGCTTTCAATGGAGCTTTCAACCACTCTCTTGATCTTCATTGGTGAATGGGGGTTGCTCAGTTGCCCTTTTTTTATAGTTCAGGAAAGTAGCCTATAATTAAAGAAATATTATATAATTGGTATTCCATTAATCATCTCTAAAAAGCAGAGGAAGGCTAACAATATGTCAGTAATACCCAACTACACTTGTGTAAATTTGAATTTTAGTTATGGGACATATTTAATTTGCATCTAATGCCTGATATGTCATTGTGTAAATTAATGCGGTGTATTTATTTCTCATATTTGAAATGTTATCCCTCAATGTTGAATGACAGATTATTGGTGTATGAGGCTGCTCCACTGCTCCAACCTTCACCATAATGCTAAAAGGATAATTTGGTACTTGTTTGTAGGGTTCAGATTAAAGATGCAGTGCTCCTTTTCAGCTTCTTTTCAGCTGTGACTTGTGCAGCCTGAATGTATATCAAATGCTACAGACAGAGCTTAACACACATCAGACCTTTTCAAGACAGTTAATGATGAAACAATTCAAAAGCTAAGATCTTAAAGCTATTGATTCTGACACAAAGCACCACAAATGAGGAAGTCCCTAAATAGATTTAGCCAACCAATACCACTAGGGGGACCTATAGGGGTCCCTGGGCATCAGAGGGCCACCAATTTCACCTGTAATTTATTACTGTTGTAAGATGAGACTTACTGAAATGGGGACATTTCATCTGAAGAATGTAAGATGATATTTATTTTGAGAATATTTAGTTAACAGATGACCTTTTTTAGGTATACTGAAACAAGTCAAATATTTTCATCAATTGTAGCTTCATAGTGTATTCTGTTCCTTGACTTAACAACGGAGCCGTCTGACATGTTGTACCCTGCCTGCATTCAGTAACACTTAAGTTGGCGGGAGATATGATAATGAAATGATCAAGCATGTTTTGTTATGAGTCTTAAGTTGTTCTGCGCTGGAAGAAGTGTCATTAAAAAGTGGACCAAGTCACACAGTTGAACCTGTCTCCGTGCTCTTACTCTATCCACGTCCCGAAATTACATGTCATGACGATGAGTTAATAGTTAAGGCTAACAATCACAGGCGTTACACTGTTAACAATTTTGTTAAAGGTCTCCAGTCATATGCTACAATTCAGCTCTGGATTACATTTAATTTTTTTTAATTTAAATCGTGTTCTTCTGCACAACCTGTTTCATTCTCATAAGAAACAGGTTGTGCAGAACATCATTATTTAATAAAAACTGATTGAGATTATTTATACACTCCAGGGTCTCTTGTGTGCCTTAACATCAAACAGGTGTACAGTATGTGGAAGGTGTCACGCAACATCTGTTACACCTGTAAAAGCAGTGACTCACCAACATGTGAACACACACAAACACAGACAATGGAACAGGTTTTCTCCCCAAGAATCTTGTAAAATTTAATTTGGTAGCACTTTTGCTGAGCAATAATACATCTTTGATATTTATTTTTTGCATCTCATTACTTTGGTCTCTAGAATAACTATGAACCCATTTGTATTCACCGACCATGACTAAAACTTACAAGCCAGAAATTGCTCAGCTATACATCACCCATAAGCTTTGTCAGCTAGACATGGCGTACACCTTATAACTGGGTTGTTCTTAATTGTTTCCTAAGGGCTCCATTAGTGGCAGTAAAAGTACACGTGTAGAAGAACAATGGGGATGTTGTTGACTCCCCTTTGCCTGTTTTACACATGTGACCTGCATGCTCGGAGCGTATCTGTTGAGTGCTGAGAGAAAAGCTCAGGCTATGAGAAACTACACTGCTGGAAAAAAAAATATTTAGTGTGACCATATTTACATGCTTTACATGCTGCTTCATGTAGACTGAAATTAACACTAATAGTCAATTTTGAGCAATGTGGTTGTGATGCAAAAATAGCATGTGTTAGCAAAAATAGCACGATTATATGCTGTTCATGTATTGGAACAGTGCGTACAACTCTTCTGTTTCACCGACACATCCGATTGATATTTTGGGTTCACATGATTTCCTATGGATTTTTAGATATTGCAATATCAATCTCAAAACATATTGAAAGAATTGCCATGACATTTTGTACATAAAGTCATGGTTTCCAAAGGGTGCATCCTTATGACTTTGGTGACACCTGTAGTACCACAGGAGATTGATATGTGAGTGAAATGTCTCAACAATTGTTTTTGCATGTACCGTATACATTGTCATTAAATTTAAAAGAGACATTGTGTGTCCCCTTGCAAAGAATTGTATCAACTTTGATGATCCCTTGAATTGTCATTTAGCGCAATTATCCGGTCAAAACTCAAATGTGTCCAACAATTTGGTTTATACCAAATACCTGCAAAACTATTAACACTCCTAATCAATCTGATCTGTACTTTGTGTTTAGGGCTAATTTTAGCATGCTATCATGCTAAGCTAAGATGGTTAACAGGGCAAACATCATACCTGCAAAACATCAGCATGTTAGCTCTGTCATATTAGCACACTGACCATAGCATTTAACTCAAAGGGAGAGTTCATTCTCCTGCTAATTGGTACTAAGTACAACTAATAGTTTGAGTTTGTTTGACACTGTTAGCTAACGCTAGAGCTTAAGCAAGGAAGACGCCATTATTCTTACATCTCTGGCTGTCACAACCCTCTTGTCCATGAGTACACTTCCTTCTGCGCGGTAATGCGGTTGGCGGGTGAAGTTCAGTAGAAAGAAAATATTTCCTCCACAAAACTGCTCATGTCTGCGGATTATCTTGGGTACCCGGCTCCTGATTTCTTGAAAAAGACAGCTGTTGAGGTTTTCAAATGTATTTTTTGGTGCTTAGAGCACCAGAAGCCGAGTGCCATCTAGTTCCGTTATTTTGGAGAGAAAGCAGACATATCTATAGCCAATAACACCAACACTACATAACTCACACCAAAACAAAATACTGGCAGATTAATAAATAGCACTACAGGTAAGAGGAAAAATATGTATTTTCAAGCTCCCTTTAAAGTACAGCCACAAAGAACTGCTATGGCTATTTACATGTATTCTACTGTTTTGTCTTGTTAGCCAGACAGCACTAAAGTAACTGGTTGAAATAGTTAAAATACCAAAAATGTAGCGTAATTGTACTCTAAGTTGATTCTTCTCATGTTACAATTACAGGGATTCAGAGTATTATCTGCAGCAGTTTCCTCGCTCTCAGACCCTAAGTTGAAAACAAATCGCATGTCCTACTTTTTACTGTACTGACACCCCACAATAGCATTATAGCTCCATTATGACGCCAGTTGCAGTTGTGTGTTTTATTTTTGTAATGCATTCCGTGTCCCTAGCTGATGACATACAGAAATATATCGTTTAAACCAAACTGCTAGAAGTTTTTATTTCTGAACTTTTACCTTAAAATCCTTTTTCCTGTTTCTCAACGTGACTTTGAGGGCTGGCTCGACTTGTACCAGCTGTCTATCCGTCATGCTGTCAGGCACAGCAGTAGCGTGAAGCTGGGAATAAAGCTCACTCTGAGGAACGACACCTGTAACACTAACCCAGGTCAGCGCGCCACCTGGACTCACTGTCCTGACGTGTTGACTACATTTATGGGTTGTGTCCAATAAGAAATTGGTTAACTTAGTCCTCTGGTATGAATAGAAATATTCATCCAAATCTAACTGTAACTGGTTGAGTCATCCATAAAGCTAATTTGAAAAGTAACCAGAGACAGTAAGAGAGTGCCTATTGTAACAGATTAAAGATCTCAATACAAAAAAAGTTATACCACTAAATATTTAGGGATAGGATATTTTTTATGATCCTGAGTAGAGATCATTGGTAACAAATACATAACACTGTCACAGAAATTAACTTTACCGTGGCGATCCATTACATTTTCACATCAGCAGCGTCAAACAAATCACAAAAAACACATTGGTGATATTTGCGTTACAGAACAATAAATAATCACAGTTTGTTGAAATACATGTCACCAAAAAGAATATTGTCATAAATAGGCCATAACTAAAAATAAATAAATACATAAATAATACAAAAGATGATAGAGGTTGCACATGAAACAAGCCGTACTGCAAACAGCACCTGACATGCTAAAACATATTAGGCTAATCTGCTTCTCACGCCCATTGTCTCATTTACATGATCAAGGCTCTTTTTTAACACATCAACTTGCCGACTAATGAGCAAGAGTCCAGAAAACACTTCAGCGCTACATGCAGAAGTATGAGCCCTTAGCAAGGCCATTCAGTCTCATGCCAGTGTGCCCCTCTCTCTCTCTGACAAGTGCCATCCATTTAGGCAAACAATGCCAACCCTCTTTCCCTCCCCAACCCCAGAAACAATGTCTCTCAATTACCAGTCGACAATAAATTAGAATATTAAAAGCCCCAGAGGACGAAGGAGTGGGTGAAGTTGAGAAAGCCTGAGGTGTGTGACCCGATGAGAAGTCTGCAGATGTCGATCGGTCGGCTCTGTCATGCAAGCCGCCTGTCTTTGACATGTAGAGAGAGACTGAGGAGAGGGAGGAACAACCCTGAACCTCCGCCCTGCTGCCATCTCCAGGGTGCCCCATGTTCCTCAGCTAATCCCACTTTATCCAAGAGAGGCGGGCTGTCAGATCTGGGAAAGGGAACACGGGGGCAGAAGGAGACAAAAACAGGACAAACACATTAGTTTTGATACATTTTAATGACTGTTTAACAAGTCTTAGGGATAAAGAATGGGGGACACACTTACTCCTGAAAAGCCCCATAAAGAGGCTCCAGAGTATATTCCCACAGAATGAGTTAAGTGCATGGAGGCAGCAATAATACAGTTAATTGTGTTTCGGTAAACTGAGGCTCATTTAAGAGCAAATGCTCAGGGAAAACACACCTGGGGAGAAAAGTGTGCAAAAAAACACATCTCAAGCTCCTTAAAATGACATGTTCTTTATTTCAGTGCACTGGGATTGCTGGGAATAACAATTCTTTCTGTCAATTGAAAAAGCATTCGATTCTAATTCACTATTAAAGTCCTCAACAAATACGCAGTCTAAAAATGGATAACTGTGTGTTCATGGGGTGAAGGTAGACTTGATCTTTATGTGAATATGTCCTTATCCTGATATGGTGTTGAGACGTGTTTGGCTAGTCAGTAAAAGCTTAATTGAAACATTCAGGTGTTTTAGTGTGTTCATGAAATGACTTCTTTTCATGTAGATGTGGATGAAATGGAAAATAAAAATATAAATAAATGTAAATAATGAACATGAAATATGTTAATTACGTGTTGTTATGAGAGGTTGGATCTCTAATACTGTGAAAATGTATCAAACAATGCCCAAACATTTAGCCCGAAACCTGTATTAGTTTTAGTCAGGATGATAAGTGATGACAGCCTACTATAATTAGACATACTCTAGGCCTACTTTATTGATCTTGATATTCATTGATGTAATGTCTCTGTCAACACGTTTTAATTGGCTGAAGTTATAACTCTGATCTCATCTGCAATTAAAGCCTCAATCATTAGTTAAGGTCTAATGTCTTACTATGGCCCAATGAGGGTGATCATCTCACCGCTTGTGTTCCAGATGGCGTTGGTCTGATTCTTGTAGCCATTCTTCATGCACTCGTCTACATAGGATTTGGGGTCGCAGCCCGACATAAGGATCTCTCTCAGCAGGTCGATGTAGGCTATGGCCAGCCTCAGAGTGTCTATCTTGGACAGCCGCTTCTCGTAGGGAAACGTCGGCACATGGCAGCGCAGCTCCTCGAAGGCGGAATTGATGCTCAGCATCCTCTTCCTCTCCCGGATGTTGGCGGCATGTCGCTGCACCTTGTAGGGCTGATTTGGCACCAGCCGCCGTGCCCTGAGCTGGGCCACCTCCAGGGGGTCGTCCATGGACGAGCTCTCCCCTTCAGCGCAGACATCCCCCCCTGGAGACTGCACGTCGAGGTCGGTAAGGGTCAGCTGTGCGTCCGGGAACTGACTCCCGAATGAGGACCAGGGCGAGAGCTGGCCGCTGGCTGTGCTGTAATCCAGCAGGAAGCTGTCCAGCTGGCTCTGAAACTGGAAGTTTTGGTCCATTTGTCCCCAAAGGGCAAAATCCGTAGTGGCATCCTGGTCAAAGTCAAAAACCATGTCCTCCATATTTAAATGGAAAAATGAAATTGTTTAGTTTCTTTTCCACTCTCTGAAGGTTGCGGGGCTTTTCGTTCATGAACTGGTAACGGCCTACCTGCATGTGGCTGACTCTGTGCTGTGTGACAGCCCCATGGGCACATCTCCTGGATTAAATACTTCCAGGGCATCCACGTTACTCGGCGGGTTGCTCCGGCCAATTCTAAAGACTGAAAGGGAGCTCTTAAGAACACTTTACCCCTCCTTGTGCATCGTTCATTGCTTTAAAAACGAATTACAAAGAAATCAGTTGATCTCCAAACGACAAAAAGCGGGGAAAACACGTGTCCAATTATAAACTTCCCCTGAAGTAGTCCCGCTAATATTGACAAAACACTCCGAATTTAGCAATCATTGGAGGGGTTGTGCCTATGGCGCAGCAGGCATGCAAACTCGAATGGGCCTCTGAATGGGACTGTTTAATCCATTAAAGCTCAGCTGACAACAAACACTACTGTCAGAAACACATGAACGCGCTTTGTTAACACAAAATGCAACTGGATTTAAATGGCAAATGAGCATTTTTCTGATGTTCTGCGTTTGGGTTTATTTTGGTCTAGACATATTTTTACGCACTGAAGTCAGATACGAAACAGACATGCAGGACGTAAAAAAATTCCAGCAGTATCACCACAACTCGTCCCACAAAATTTGGGTCTAGTAACCACATTAATACACTCCTAATTTGCAAATGATATGACGGACTAAATGGCCAACCGTGGAGAGGACACACGCTGTAATTACGCTGTGGTTAATCAAAAAAGCGAGTTCTTTCTTCGAGGTTGGATGGAGGGCAGCTTGGGACTTTAATTCAACAAGGCTGTATGTTTGCAACCCGTGGTTTGGATTCGACCAAGTCCTTCAGTTTGCTAATTCAGAGGGAATCTGTTTGTTGCAGTAAACACAGGACGCATGACGCATGAGGCCTTTGGCTGCAGAAAGAGGTTTTATCAGGAGGAAGCATTTCTCCACTATAATCCAGACCACTACCACTGAGACAGGGGATGCCAGGGACTTAGTGGCAGTGTCAAACATTGTAGCCTCACGTGTGACAGACAGTTCAGTGATCATAAAGTCTTTAGAAAGGTTGCTCTGTGCTCTTGTTAGACATTGGATGTACACTTTATTTTTCTTATTTCCAGGTAACACTTTATAAACCTAAACCTGTAAAGATGTTGATTAGTTACCAGGGACCTATGCTATGAACCATTAGTTTATGAGTAACTGCTAGTCAAATGTGTAGAGTAGCTCATTATTAGTTAATGATGAGTTAAGTGAGGAACAAATCAGAAACGACCTGATGAATCATTGAATAATTCCTTGTGGATGTTTTTATAGTTTAATAGGTAATGATAAGTAATAGAACAGCACATAGAAACAAAGGGTAGGCTACGTAATTATAATATAATGGTAAAGTAATGGGGGACACTTTATTTTTATGTTTCACTTAATTGGGGGCAAACAAGAACAGTAACTAATGTTTAATTGAGCGCTCGTTTTGTTCGCTCAGTAGCTGTTCAGAGTTAATTGGAACTGAAGAAAGAGGTTCACAGAGCTTCATGAATTAACCCTTGTGTTGTGTTCAAGTTCTTGTTACACAGCCAAAGTTCCCGGGTCCGGAGGACCGACTTTTAAATCAATACAGACATAACAATGTATGTCTGTAATGTATACTTAATAGATGTTTACTTTAGCTCAACTATCAATGATATGCATCAGTTATGGTTCAGATTAGCGATTTACCCCTGTGAGATCACATTTATGATCAGATAATCATTTTCGATTTTTTCGTGAGAAAATAAGGATATTCAATTATAAAAATAAAATAGAGAGAAGGTCTTTGACCATGATTGGTGCTTATTTATCAATTAGCCAAGGTGATTAAAATGCTACAATTTTGTAATTTTGGGGGAGAATAGCAGGTGCAGAAAGACGACATAACAACTATATTTGAACACACCCGGGTCCAGTAGACCCGAAGACCTCATGTGTAATAGTTCTGTGTAGGTGGGGTGGGGGGTGTAGCTACTGTTTGCAGTCATTAAAAATAAGTTACCTTGTAACTATTCCAACGTGTTTGTATTGTTGTAATATTATTTCATTTTAATAATCAAAATAAGTGTTACCAATTTTCGGGTCATAACCAGACCCATTGACTCCCCGATCTCAATCAAAAAATAAAATACTGGAAGTCCTATTTCCTGGCATTGGCTTTGAAATAATGTAAGCCATAGTAGGCCGTGATGAATCCAGTATGAATGTGTTTTTAGAAAATGACACACATTTGTTTTTTAGTTTTTTTAAGAACAACATAACGGCCCCAATCCTTTCAGCATTCCCATTCCCCGAGCTTGATTTCCCTGCAGGGACCTCAGTATTTGTTTTCAGGAAACACATCAAAGTTGCTGCTATTGTTTAAGGGATTGAGTTACAATAGTTAATGAACCTAGAGTTCCAGTGTTGCAAGAACGTACTTTTCTTTTCCACCCTGCAGTCCATTTAACCCATTAGAGAAAGAACAACATCCTGATTACACTGTCATTGAGCCCAGCAACTCTGCCAATTAGACACGATGTGCGTTGTGTTGGAAATGACATGGTTTTAATAACGCGTAATCAATTTCACTTCCTTTACATTTCTAATCCCGCTAGTCTTCCAATTAATCGGCTAAGGAACACATGTTACCACACAGGGCTCTCTGTGGCGTGGAGCTGTTTCAATTGTATTTCCATTGAATGAGAACAGGTATAAATTGGAGTGATTGTCCTTAATGAAAGTGTGTGAGGTTTAATAAAACCTAGAATTGACTTTAGGGACTACTTTATAGACTTATAGTGGCTGAGACGTTTTACAGCTCGTCACAGCCTAATAAAACCAAGTGAGATTGGCTCAGCAGCACCCCGCGTGTCTGTTTGGCTTCCTGAAGACTGGAGAGGAGCGGACCTGTCAGGACCTTCTGCCAGCCACATCTCGCTCCCAGCTGACGGCCTCGGCTTGGTCTGCTCCGGGTTGAAGAGACGCGCCTGTCACATTCAGACCCGACTTATTGTTTACACAACAACTCAAGAGGGCTGAAGGATTTAAAAAAAGAAAAAGAAAACGAACAATAGTAACCCTTCAGAAAATATGAAAGGAATCAAAGTACAATGAGAATGATGAACTTAACACTGCGCTGGAAATGAGGAAATGTGGCTTTTATATCTCCCGATTGAGAGATGAAATCTTTATTTATTTATTTTAAATCTTGTAAACAGTTGTTAAAGCGTCGTTATAGTGTGTGTGGAGCTGTAACCAATTCAGTGAAACGCAGGCACTGAGGCCCAAACGTGCTCCTCCGACGGACTTACTGTAAAATTCTGTGACCCGGGACAGTATGGACAAGGCAAATATATAAGTGTGCCTTGGATATTTTTGTGTGTGTGAGGGGGGGTGCATTGTGTCATTTCTTACAAATGACTGTGCTGTGCTGCTAAACTCTTTTTAGAAACAGTGCCAAAATTGCAATAATGTCCCAACCTTTCTCTCTTTCTTTCTCTCCAACACTTTCAAAAGGCCTCTTGTTCTGCCTTATAATATGTATTAGGTCCCCAGCCCCCCAGTCTCGCTTTC
>NC_048417.1:22720373-22808447 GCF_013103735.1 Etheostoma cragini | reverse complement strand
CACACACACACACACACACACACACACACACACACACACACACACACACACACACACGCACACAGTGCATGTTGCAACCAACATCACATAGTCCACTAGCCACCAATGCAAAAGCATAAAGAGAGATTAACATTTTCTGGTTCTGTTCAGTGACGCATATCTTGTTTGTTTGGGTACGAGGCTGATACACATCTTGGTTCTGAAAGCCTTCGGGATCTGTCTTGGCTGCTATGAGAGAATGGCATAGCAGCCAACTAGTGTAATCTTCAGCGTCAGCCACAAACTGCTCTTTGATCCGTCATGGGACTGAGCCATTACAGTGTCACGGCACATTGAAGCGATAGCTCAGAGCAGAAGTTACCCTTGACCACAGATTAGGATTCAGATAGCCCCAGGCGTTCACCTTTAAAGGTAAGGTCCAATCAGCATTAATGGAATGAGCACTCTGTGCCCAGCTTGAAAGGGCACACTAGTCAACTGAATGAAAATAATGCAGGAAATGCCTCAACTGATTGCACGCAAATCTCTCTTGCATGTGAAGTATTTGTGGATTTGGGGTAACATTCAGTTCCTATGAGATGTTATTGCATCTTTGGGGCGACAACACATGCTTGATGTGTGATCTTGTTCTGTAGTCACGTGTGTGCCACCAAGACAAACTCAGGTACTTGTAAAAAACCTGCTGAAGAAATGAATTTGGTTTTGATCCTTACAGTTAAGTATAGTAGCCTACTGGCTCCGGGCCCATTCCTGTCTGCATTTCTGGCCCAAGTCTGGTCTGGAAAAAGCATCATGGTCGTAAAGTGGGCCTTAAGCAAATACCCCTCCGGGGGCACCACCCCTCTCCCTGGACCAGCGAGAGCGTGAAGCTGGATCCGAGCCCCCGGCTTGATAAAAACACATCAGTTTTGCAACACGGGTGTGTGTACACTGCATGACAACAAGTGGTTTTGAGATACAATTACTTTATATGTGTGTCTAGTATATTCATTATTCCTAATCTGTGCATTCATAATGAGACGTTTGGGGTCTGTCTCTGTGGAATGTGTGAGAGGCCACAGAGCCTATGGGAGAGGACTGATCTGTAGGAATGTCTGGATAGGCTGCAATCATCAGTGGTGACACCTGTAGAGGACCAGCTGTCAATACGATTCCCTCCAAAGTCACCAAACTGCAAAAGATGGAGTTTCTTTCCAAAAGAAATTTCATTTTGAATTATTTTTTTTAGCATTTTTCCAGAGCTCAAGGACAACTCAAGGAAACTCACTCAACCCATTAAACAGTCTTTTCAACTTTCAGGTCCAACAAGAAAATTGAAAATAAAAGTTGTTTCCATGACAGCAACAATATACATTACTGGAGACATAGGACAGATTCAATAAATGTCTTTGCATGGGTACGCAGCAACATCAGCAATGTTGAACTTCATTTTTCTAGTGTATGAATCAAGTCAACCTGTCAAGTTTACACACATTCTGTAATGAATGACAGCAGCATTTACAACCAAACAAATCAGATCAGAGTGGTGATTCAGGGGAATTTGGCAGTTTAGAGTTTACCAAAACTGGCCGAAGATTTTTTTCCACCTCTGAAAAATGGTGAAAAGAAGCGCCATGGTAGGTAGACATGCCTGCAGAAAAGCTCACCACATCTCCCCCACAGGAGAGCTTTTTCCAATTTAATCCTTTTTCTGAATGCAAAGTTGTTGCTTTTCATCTGGAGCATCCCATCCAGAAACTGTGTTGACGTTTCAAAGGATTTTTCCGTCAAAGCTTCCTCTATCCTCCTAGCTGATGCTCCATCGCTATGCCCCCCCACCTTTACCTGCCCCGTTTGGATCTGGCTGGTTGATGTAAAACTCATCCTTCCGGTGTGCCAGTGCGGGAATGTCACCACAGACACCAGACACCACAACTCCGGTGTGCTGTGAAATAAAGGGAGCTTTCCTTGGCGGTGACAGGCTTAATCAAGGGGATGAATGCTATTCGTTTAAAACAAATATATTTTTCTTTTGCCCCACGTCTACACTACTCCCACGGCTGCCCTTCTTTTGGTTCAATGAAATTCCACGGTTGCTTTAAAGTCTGGTCGAGCACAAACGGAGATCTTTGGAAACAAGATGTCTTATTGGTTAGGTGGGCTCACATACCTTTTAGTAACAGTTCTACCTCATCGGCGGTCCAAGCTCATAACTCCCTGGTCTTACTTTTTGGCATTGTTGTTCTTTCTCTAAAGTCATTTCTGTATTTTCAACATGACCATCTCCATACACTGGGCGTGCATATGCCTACATGCCTCCTATATGCATACACAGGAAGCAGATTGTCTAATGTTACTTTGTGGTTTAAATGATTTTAAACCACAAAGTAACATTAGACAATCTGCTTCCTGTGTATGCATATAGGAGGCATGTAGGCATATGCACGCCCAGTGTATGGAGATGGTCATGTTCCCCTTTTAATATTTAAGTAGAGGAACAAACTTAAACCCAAAGTAAAAGGAGTTGTTTCAAGTCAGGTGAAAAGTGCTTTCACATTAGATTGAATCTGATATTTATTGTCAGTTGCATGATGCCTTTTTAAATCTATTTATGATGTAACCCTTACCCATGACAGAGTACAAACGAAACTAACACATTTTATTTCAAATTCTTAATCAAATTTGATTTTATTTAGAATTTATTCTTAATTTGTCACAAACAAACAGCACAATATGGTGACATGTATTTACTGCATTTATGCCAAAATCGGTATTAGAAGCAGTAAACAGCTATACAACCTCTGGGAGGTGACTTGGGCTTTAGTGTCTTGCTCCATTACACTATGACACACACAGTATGGCATATGGATGATTTCTAGCTGTGATGATTTTGTTGTGTAGCCTGTATCATTCATGGGGACAGTCTTGCTGAAACCAGATGTGAATATGCTCCTCCTGCAACTCCCCCTCACTGGAACAAAACACTATCAGGAGACAGACACACACACACACACACACACACACACACACACACACACGATACTCAGGAGATGGTCTTAACAGGCACGAGGGCGTCTAAGGTCAATGTAGAGACAAACTAGTGGACACACGTAGACCAGCTGCTAGCTTGGTTTTGAACCAGTTGTCTTCATCCCTCTTTGTCCAGACCCTGTTAGTCAGGTCATTGAGGTGTTGGACGTTTTCCTATCTTGATTAAAAGAAAATGAAAGAAAATGTTTTGTCTATTCAGGGTTTAAGTGAACTCAGCTCTGCTGAGCTGAAAAGAAACCCTGTCACTTAAGGACATTCACACTTAGGACAATCCTCTGTTTTCCCAGGTCGAGTGGTGGAGAGGATACGGTGTCCAAAGCAAGCTGATAAAAGAAGATAGCCACGGCTGAATTGGGAATAGAGCACATAGGGAGACAGAGGGTGAATATGTTGTTGAACGCTCAGAGACGACAGAAACAAACCAAAGAATGCAAACAGGCAGCATCTCTAATGTCACTCCATAGTTAACTGGGGGATTATCTGATAACCCAATTATCTCTTTTCTTCTGTTCAGATGAATGCTTGTCCTCTGGGGACAGATGCTCCTCGACACCTATGATGGGACCAATTCTTCCCTGAATAAAGGAGAAAGTACATTTACTGTTTGGATGTATCTCTGATCTTGGTTAACTAGATAGCTAGCTAAAACATCAAACTAATCTTTTAGGTATGATTGTAAATTAATTTAAACTGTAAAGCAGTAGAAATGTTATCCTTCTAGTGATTAGTGAATTCTATTTGAAATTAAAATCATTTTTATTATGTTAAATTTTCAATGTATCCTCATACAACGGTTTGGATATTTTAGAAAAAGTCATACACACTTTTTGTGTGTTATCTGATGCATGGTGTGCGTCTGTACAACCCCCTGCAGTGCAGAACCTGGTTGGCAACAAAACTACTTGGTTAGGTTAAGGAAAAGATTGGGGTTTTGGGGTAAAATATTTACAATTGTCATGAATTACATATGTGACTTTACTTAAGTACCTAACTTATACTTATGTAACAAAGGTGAGTTAAAACAATGCTGACTTTTGTTTTCACATGGGACACAAACAGCAGTTTCCTGGGTGAAAATCCAGTTTGTTTGATCCAACAACCCCAACCTCCTAAATACTCTGTTGCCTGACTTCCTCTGAAGCAGCCTTGCACATCCCGGCTCACCATTACGTGGGTTTTTATACAAACTAAACAGTGCTTTACTATTCGTATAATTACAAACAAGTAAGTAGTAATAATTACAAACAAGTAAGTAGTAGTTAATATTGTTGTGCGGCGCATGTGATGAACTGTTTTGAGAAATAGTAACGATAACAAAATCCACCTACCAGCAATTCTGAAGCACCCAAATTACAACTGTAGTGCACAACTATATTATTTTTATAAACGTCTTTTACCTTCAAGCCATTGGCAAATATGTTGCTACAAAGCTAATTAAGCTTATCGGCTCCACACAACTCTCTCTGTATTTCTCAGTATGTCTATGTTTAGAAAATGGTGTAATCCGGCGACATCATGCGCAGCAGCTTGAGTGATAAGTTTTACGTCACCTTCGGGAAAGGACAACAGTGGTGTTCGGCTTTGGAGACAAAGAGGACATAAAAAATACAAAGTAAGTACCTCTTTTGGAGAGTCCATGTGTTTTTGTTTATCCTCCTTGTCCTCCCTGACATGACTGATTAAATGCTACTAGCAACTGCATGGCAGAGGGGTGGACTGCATGTTATCACTGAAGGCTTGCGTCATGTGGAATCACTGACAGTGGTGTTATCATTACTTAGAATTCCTCATGGGAGAGACAGAAATTACGCACTAAAGCTTTAAGAGGTTATACCTATTTTGATTTATACATACAATTTTCTCTTTTGTTTTGTTTTACGGGTGGTGTCTAGATGGTTACCCAAGATTTGGGAAAGTATCGAGAGATGTTTGAGTTTAGGTACTGACCTCAAAGGGTTAATGTTGGGACATATCGTCAGGCAGAGAGTTTTCACAAGTTTTGCAAATCTGGGGTTACCATTTAGACATGACAGCATTATACGTGGGGATATTTCCTGCCGGGGTGAAGTGACTTCCTGGAGTCTTGTCCTCACCATCAGGTTGCTGACCATCGCTGTCGCCAGGTCATTTTTCCAGGACTTCAGACCCGAATGTTAATTTAAATGTTGGCAACACAAAGTTTAGGTGTGCAATAATAATGCTAACTAATTTTGTTTGAAGTTCCCATAATGTAAAGTCTATGGTTCAGCCTCAAACAAACAGAGCTCTGAAGCACACCTGTGCTTTGCTTTGTGTCCGCTATCTTTGTGAAAAGTGCAGATTTTAATGTACTGTAAATATATATGAGTGGTATCAATCTTTTCATCTAACTCTTGGCAAGAGAATGAGCGTGATTGTTGTACATACTGGATTTCCTTCACCAGCAAATAAATAAGGAAAAAATAGGTCAATAAATACATTTCTGGTTTTGAAATCTTTTTCAACAACAACAATGTGGGTGTGCATCTAACTGTTTTTTTTTGTACTGTGATTCATTTCAGTATGAAACAGAGACCTAGTTGACTCATCAGGCTCGATGATGGAGCACCAAACTGTCCTGACTGCGCCGGCGTCGTCTCCAAAAAACATTTGATTGGCTCCATTTCTGCATGGGTTAGGACGGAAGAAGACACTTGGCTCAACGCAAGTCTGTTCTACTGAGCCAAGTCTTAACTCTACCAGAACCCAAACAATTATTTGCATCATTTCACATCCAATGTAATTCTACTGCAAAGCCAAAACATCAAACAATGGGTTGTAAATACATGATAAACATGAGCAAGAATTCATTTCTTTTACTGTGACCTTCATAACAATATTCTTTGTATTTCTTCAACCGTGTACTATTTCCATGATGACGAATAATCCATCAATAGAGCATTAAAATGAATACTGTCCAGGAAAGCCATATTATTTTACAAAGAGGCAGAGAAATGCAGATTTTACATGATTTAACTGGCATATGACAAAAACATCCAGGAGGAAATTCCCGCTCTTGCCAAAGTTATAAAGAGAGGAAACAGAGTGGGTGCATAAAGAAGAAAGGTTAGGCTGTTAAACATATAGCAAGCTTTTTCAAACCAGTCCAATCTGAAAGAAAAATGATGCTGCATTTATTTTTCCCCAAGTTGTTGGCCTGCATACCGGAGAGAAATCACAACTGCACAGAGGCGTTGAGAGGGTATTAAAACGGGTCTACTAGAAACGGACTATGGAACGATCAAGAAACGATTGACTGAGGTTTTGAATCATCCACCAAATGCTGGAGAGACACAGGGCTTGTAATATAGTTTCATGTTGCAGCAGAAGACAAGATATCAAGCTCATGATTGATTTCATCTGATTTGTATTCAAATCTTGTTTTAAGCTCAGCCTCACACAGTCTACAGTCGTCTGCACTGTGAGATGGCGTGCAGGGTGAGCATTTTTATGGAACCAAATCCAAAACTGGTGAATGGAAATACACTCAGTTATTCCATGTTAGCACAGTAAGAACTGGAAGGTGTTCATATTTTCAGTAAAGTGTTCTTTTCTAAAACACTGAACAGCAGCCTTTCTTTGGACAGCATTGTATAATCAGCTTTCAATTAGCCAGTGTCTCCAAATATACTGTAGCAACTGTGATCCAACGTGAAAATGTTAAAAACCCATGCGGAAACTTGCTGTTGTCGCCATGTTGCAAGATTATTATTTTTTCAGGTTTGTCATTTTAATGTATTGGACTAACATTCTTGAATTGATGCTCACCCTCCTGCAACATTTTAACTCCACGCACCATATTTCTATCTACTGCAGTCATTTTCCAAACAGTGTTTATGGTTTTATTTGTCCAACACAGATGCAATACACATGACTGAAATTTTGCCTTACAATGACAATGACTTTTTTTGTGATTGACAGCTTATTAAACACAAGTTCATCTGTTTACTATTCAAAGGTACAAACAATGCTCAATACTGTTTTCCTATCTTCGCTATGACTGTTTGACCTCGGCTTGCTCTGCCCCCACAATCAGTCAGACGTCAAGCCTTCGAGGCACGCAAGCATTCTTAATCCACGGCACTGAATTAATTCAACCTTACCATAGAACAAAGCAAAGTCACACATTGTGGCTCACACCAAAAGCTTCAGCATCTGAGAACAATTAAACGTCTGGTTTCCATAAGAGGCTGATATCCCAGTTGACAGTTGCAGTGTGTTGGTGTGTGTGAGAGTGTGGGTGTCATAACACCACAACATGCATTAGCAATGAGGCCTGAGCGACTTTACATGACAAAGTCAAAGAACAGCATTAGAATCAAGAGCAGCAAAACTGCAAGTTTTCCAATTCATTTGCAGATATGAGAAATGCATTCCCATGGCATGCTCCCTCCCCTGTGCCAAAATCCCCATGGTTACTCAAACTGGCACCACAGAATGAAGCTTTGACATTGGGTATGAGTTTGGATGCTTTCACTGCTTGCATGGTCTTGAAATGCAGTTCCAATTTTGTAAATATTTAAAGGAATAGTTTGACATTAAGGGAAATATGATTGAACCTCTAGCTTTTTAGATGTTAGATAAGTAGATAAATACTACTTCTGTATTGTAAATATAAACCTACAGCTGGTTACGTTAATTTTAATTAGTAAGCTTTCGAGGTGCTAACAGGTGGATGTACAGAGCCAGGCTAGCTGTTTCACCCTTTTTCCAGTCCTTTTGCTAAGCTAAGATAATTGTCTGTTGACTGCAGCTTCTGCACCTTGCAAACAAACAAGTCTAATTCCCAAACGTAGAACTTTTTCAAACCCAAATTTCCCAAGTGGAGTAGTTCAGCAGTCAGCAGTAGTACACTGTTGTGCTGGGAAGCTCCCAGGTGTCAACTGTACAAATGTGAAGGAGGGCGTTACTAAAAAAGAACACATGCTCAGTAAATCCTCCCCAGATACATAAAGTAAAGAAGATTTTGCCCATGTCAAGTTTTACTTAGAATCTGGGCCAGATCCAAGTTCCAACTGATTCCACAGAGGTCAACCCGTCTTCCTCCATAGAGAGCTTGCACTCGCTGGGCAGAAGAAAGGAAATGCTCCCTTGGAGCCTGTGCAACCATGCTTAACCTCTAACCTCTAACTGCTTGTGGCACGATACTCAAACTTTACACTGTGTGAAAGAAGAGAGGAACCAGCACATCATCAGCTTTTTTTGCCTCATTACATTTATTTTTTAAAGAGATTTTACAAAACCAATTCCCTCTTCGTGCATTAATATTTGCACACCATTACTTCAACATCACATGTATAAATGGATAAATGGCACTAAGCGGGGATTTTTGAGACCTCCAAATTAACAACGGGTTATCTAGTCAAGCTTGTAATAAACTGTGTGAAGAGTGTAAGAAGAGGTTGACTTCATCTGGGAGTTACTGTATGTGCTTTTTCCATTTGAGACAACCCCACCTCCAAAACACGCACACCCCTTCCCCAACATGGACCTTTGGCTTGGATTGAATGGCTCATATTGTAGGTGTTGCCATTTAAGTTGTTTAACTGCTTGCAAGGACTAAAACCCTTTATCCTTGAGTAAGCCTAATCTTGGAACATTACATGTAGACAATAGCGAGTAAACTGAAAAAAAGAGAGAAATTGATGGGGTGGAGGAGAAAAGGAATAAAGTAAAAGTGTTTTATAAGAAACAGATTGCTAAACATAAACACCAATCAGTTGACAGGAGCAGAAACAGGAAATTAGATTCCCAGGAGCTGGAAATGAATCCATGAGAGAAAAATGAATATCAATGATTCATTGTATTTTGTCTGCCACAGTTGGATGAGGAAAAGGAGGGTGGGAAGAATCAGGAAAACATGAAATAGAGAAGGAAACAATGAAAGATTGAAAGAGACAAGGAAGACACATAAATAAAGATCGAAGAAAGAGTGGTCCGGGAAAAAAAAAAAACATCCAACACTCCTCCAACAAGGCTTCTTCTCTGGTCTGCCAGATACCACAAGAGCTTCTGTCTCGGCGTCACAAAAGTTACTCCACCGCCATCTTTTCCCCTTATTTCCTGAGTTCCCACCATCTCTTTAACTGTCTTCCTACCCCTCTTCATATACACTATGAAGATGCTGAATGTTACAGCACAGAGGCCCAGCTTACGTAATCAACATCTTCCCAAAGACCAGGATTACCCACAGCATGCAAAGAAGACAAAAAGCCTAAATAGAATGGGGAGATGTTGAAGTCATTGCACAAGAAGTGAAGTCAAAGAAAGAAACAGGTCAAAAGACAACCAACAACAAAATACAAAGCTACTGGTTAGCTTAGCTTAGCACAAAGATAATAGTGGGGAAGTTAAGTAATAAAATCGAACTAATTGAAACGTTGGGAAGTCATTGCCAGGAGTTGGGGTGGATGGGTCAAACAAACAAGACTTTCACTCTGGACTCCGGTGTTCATGTTCAGTTTAAAGAAGAAAAAAGATATGTTTGAAACTGTGACTGTTACGTTTATCTATTAGGATGAAAAATGCTCCTGAGGGGCACTGATGCTTCTATGGGTAACAGAAGCTCCACTTAGCCCCTTGTTGCCTCCTTTTCTCCGCTCTCTTCATTTGTCCCATCCAAGCTTCTGCCTTGTGGGAAAAATCTAGTTCAGAGTGTCTTGTGGAAACGAGCAAAACATTTTGGAATAACATAAGTAGATTTCCTGCTGAATCACCTAAAACAATGGAACCATCTAGCCAATTTGATGACTCATTGCATTGCTGAAGAAAAAGTCATAACTTTTCAACACAGTGATTTTAAATGGATACCAAAACCTCCCAAATATTGGATTAACATCAAAAAGATTTACAGTCAGCGACAGGAAAACATTTAATTGGTACAAAACAAACTTTTAAAATGTTGTGTGTGGCTCATAAGGGAAACCACACCAACAAAACATGTATTTTCAGTCACTTTAGATTATTTGAAATTAAATATTTTTGGTGAGGGTTTTCCAGTCCCAAAAGCTAACCACTGGAAACACAAAGTTTAATACACAGTAAAACCCATGTTTGACAATAAAACCACTGTGTCCCCCACTTGAAATGTAAGACAAGTAATACCAAGCTTGACAAGAGTTCCTGCAGGGAAGATGGATTAGATGCTCCTGTTTTAGAGATGTCCGGCTAGTTCATTAAAGCCTTGTTCCATGGAGGGAACAAAGGCACAGGAGCCGCAGGGTGGTGCCACAGGGTGGTGGAGGACTGTTGTCCGGCTTGTGACCTGCTTTTTATGAAGACTTCAAGCTGCATGGGCAGGAGGTAGGTGAGTCTCACAACCTGGAGACGAGCATGAGGGTGACAAGGTCAAACTGGCAAGCAGTACAGTGTTTTGGGGGCAATGAAAAACTAATTTCCTTCTGAAGATGAGCCCCAGAGGATCCTGCTTGGCCCAAAGCAGAGGAGTGTGAGCCATGCAGAAGGAATTCCAAGGCGGGGTGACTGGGAGCGTCAGAGGGAAATGTCAAAGACAGACAACGGCGTCATGCTTCCATACCCCGGACCTGTTTACTCAATACCTGATTAAACTGCGCTATGAAGGAATTTGACATCCAGAGTGGAGCATGAGTCAAACAGAACTGGCATTAAGTCACTAATGTGCAGTGCAGAAATGTCAAGTGGGACAATTTTTATTTGAAAACCACCTTTTGGAATATATTATGTAATAGACATACTTTCTTAATTTCAAAGTGATAGTGACCAACAGAATTCAATTCAATTTGTGGTAGCCTACTGTTAAAAAACATCATCTAGTGGAAACGTTGTGATTTCTTTAAGATCTCTTGTTGGGCTGATGTCCCTCTGTTGCCTTTAGTGTCAACAGTTAACGTTGGATTTTTTCAATTCATACACTTATTACAAGGTATTAACCATTTGTGGGAAAGGTTTTTACAGTTAGAAAAGAAAAAGGGTCTCAATGAATTTAAGCAGCGATGCTAATTCTGGGAGAATTAATCCATCAAATCAACCAAAACAATGTATACACTGATACAAAAATAATCCCTCTCAATTAGGTATGCACCAAATCCAGGATTCAAGTTTCAGATTGGGCCGAATATTAGGTGTATCTATGTTTAAATGAACACACGGTAGCAGAGTTTATTTTATTTGAATTTTACTCGTGTTTTTGTCACGAGTCAGAGCCAGGCAACCGTAAGCTGTGAGGGAGAGCGCGTGTCCTCCGCGTGTAGGGCCCACCCCTACTCACGACTTTAGTTTTTTTTCCAGTGAAGAAATGTTTCGTTGTGTTGGTGAATTCTTAAAAAAAAAAAACACTACCAAATGTCACATTAAAATGTGTTTGAGATTGTAACGGGTATAATATTACCAACAATAAATTTGTATTGCGTTAAATTCCTGCGTTACAGCAAAAATGAGGACATTAGTTACTCCACACACTGTGGGTGTGTTCGTTTCTGCTTTAGAAAATAATCACCGTGAAACAAGGAGATGATTTAGGGGCATGTGTATGAAATATGGAATGTATGAAGAATATAATTGAAATGTAGTATGTAGCACAATTTTGCTTTCATTAGTGTATACTCACCTGAAACTAAGAATTGTGTTTGAAAATAGCCCTAACATCTACATAGGGGTTGAGTCCTCTTCCACGGACCCTGCCATGTTGCACTCAGAACAGAAACAAACACGGGCTCTAGAGAGGACCTTTTTCAATCGAGACTTGATTTTGAAACATGAATGAAGCAGGTGATGCTGATCAGACAATGTGCTTCATCTATTGGTTAATTCTCCCAGTTTTGAGCCACCACCATTGCCCCAGCTGTATGGAGGGTTATTGCAAAAGAAACTAAATTATAAAAAGTGATCTTGCACTGCTTTGTCTCTCTTTTCAATATGTTTCAAAGGACCATGGCCAAATAAATAAAAAAGATACATTGGGTGTTCAGATTAAGCTGGAATGTGTGTTCACAGCTAAACATGTACAATGTACATTAGTTAAATTCACACCGACCGCTTGGCTGATTTTTTTTCTGATGAGAAGACAAGACACTTTAAAACAAGGACAAGTCATGACCCTTACAGAAGCCAGCATTCCACTTTCCACTTTCCCAGGCACTTGTTTCAATACCCGGACTTCAAAGAGCACTTGAAAAGGTAGAGATATCTACCCAGTATCCATTCCCCGTTTACACAGAGGGAAAGCGGTGCAATGTGGTTCATATTATTTGATAAGCATCCTATATTCTCTAAGGTATTTTTATGACCCGCGGCTAGTGCTTTCATGGCCCTGGCGTTAACTCTCCAAAGACACTTGGGGAGCCTGTACAGGGAAGGGTCTTTGAGGGAAAAAGGGGCTAGCAAGATCTTTATAACACAATGACACCCAGCATGTAGACATTGTTCTGTGTAATGGAGAAGAAGATCAGTTTTCCTTTCTCCCCGACCACTGGTATTCATTATGTATCTTCTTTTTCCATGTGTCCGTTTATTTTTCGCTGTCTGGAGATGTCAGGGCGAGCGAGTGTTCTTCCCCTGCCGTGACTGTACGAGTGTGTACTGATGGCCGTCAGGAGGGACACGCTGTGTATTGTTTTAGGCCGTTTGGCGTGCCAGCTGTCATGGATGGCCTTGGCCAAGGTTTTCCTTTGGCCTCTGCGTTTTTCAGACGTTACCAGTGCAATCTGTGAGGTCTTTGGCAGCCGCTTCAAACCCTACGCTGATAGGTTTAGATAAAAAAAACAAGGTTCTCGCCATGCAGGGCATTTCACAACATCAGAATAAAGTTTCATCTGAGCCCTGACAACGGCCACCCAAGCACTGCTGTGAGTATGTTAGAAGTGAGTAACCAGTCTTTTAAAGCAGCTACATGTCTTATATATATTATATATTATATATATATATATATATATATATATATATATATATATATATATATATATATATAGAGAGAGAGAGAGAGAGAGAGAGAGAGAGAGAGAGAGCAGTGATATATGTAGAATATGCTTAGAACTCTGTACTCTAATTGCATATTTGTTACCTATTTGATTGGTGTGGAAATTGAATTTCTTTACCTGACAACAGACAGGTTTTTCATAGACACTGCATGGTACATTGTGATTGTTTTAATAGACAGTCTATAGTAAAGCCAAGTGATCTAAAATAATATCCAGCAGCTTTCAATCTAACAATCATCCCAAACTTTTGCCATGACCGTCAAGTTGCAACAAAGTGATTGCAGAAATACACAGCAGCAAAAATGGAATATGACCAGTACAATTTACAATTAAACAAATGTATCAAGACATTTGCCATCTAACATTTGTTGTCTACGGATCGTTGATGGGAAGTTTCACAGCTGCAATGTTAGGCTTGGACGAAACGCCTTGCAACTTTTCGAGTTCCCTGTTCGGTCGTCTCGTCAGCACACAGCTGCATTGTTTGCCTTCATCAAGCTACACCGCAAAAACCGAGTCTCACCCTTCAGGGGTTGGAGTTCAGCCTCATTTACCAACATCACAGTTTGTTTGTGTGGATGAGTTATAGACTTACTCTGCTGGTATGTTCTTCTGTGGTCATTACAAAGGCCCATACAGTGACTGGGAAGTTTCCACTAAACTGTCACACAGCAACTTCTTTGTTTCAGAAAGACTTGCAGGAGGTTGCTCTTTACACAGCAAACACCCCAATCTCCCAACAAGCCCCACTTACCCCCCATCTGTAAACCTGCCAGTCCCTCAGGGCCACCTGGCATCTCAACAACGTCAAACCAAAAAGCCTGGATCCAAACATGAGGGTTTCACCAATGGATCTGGAATATGTATTTCTCACACTTGTTCATAGTCTGTATATTTTTTTAAATGGAATAATACTTCTGAGAATCACATTTTCATTTCCTCAAGGGAACTGCAAGGCAGGGGGAGTGGGAGGGGATACTGGTCATGTTGTGGGTTTTCAAGCAAAATTCATAATCTCTTTTATGTGTTTCGAAACAGAGAGTGCAATCCAAGTGACGGTGCCCAGTCTGAGAAAGCTTTGCTGGTTTGTGTTTGCCCCGTGTTTTTCCACGATTTCCTTTTTTCTTTTATGTCTGGGAAAATGTGTTGTGGATTCCCAAGCTGTAACTTATTGTAAATTGAGTGTAAAATGACAGAACCATGTGAATTATGAGGATCGATGCATCATGATCTGAATATGCAGTTCGTGCAAAGTGCAGATTTTGGCTTGCTCCGTATTTTTTTTTAATGTTTTAAATCTTTGTTCCAGCTTGACGAAGATGAAACAGGGTGGAGCACGAGGAAAGAATAGCAGTGCTGGAGTAATAACCACAACTTTTGGGATTTACACTAACAGCCTAGATGATCAGTGTTCTAATGAATGCAAGGTCAAAGGCTATCTGAGCAAAGTACAAAATGAAAGAGCACAGCATGGTAGATAATGTTAAAAAACAAAAAGTTTAACAAATTGAATAGATGATAAACAAGATCTTCCTGCTGTGTCAAATCATGGTTTTGCTAATCCTGTTCTACAGCCAGATGTGTAAGGTTTGACAAATATAAGTAACAAAACAGGTGGCAACAAAAAACATGTACTGCCAATTTGTTTTGTGGCTGAGTGACAGCACAGACAAGTCACAGTCACAGTATTGTCTTAAATTGGCAATATGCTAACGTCTGCACACAGCCTACACCTCCACCCTCCACCTACACCCTCTGATAACGACATCTACATCACGCAGAAACCCAATGGACAGTATAATTTTGGATCGTGTCCAAAGTCTGTGTATGAAAGAGATGGATGGGTCAAGCATATCGGATTTTTACCCAGGAGGCCGCAGCTTGTGTCCTATGTGAAACCAAAGGTGAATGTTGTCTTATTTTAACTAACACAAGTGACTTAAGTTACACAAGAAACATGTTTATTTTAACCCAAACAAAGATCTTTCCCTAAACATAACCAAGTAGTTTTATTTCAATTCACAATTTAAAGGTGTAATATATTTGTGCATTAAAATGTCTCAAAACATAAAGATCTGTTATATACATTTTTCAAATTGTGTACTTTGCACATCTCAAATGTTTAAACCATGTTCAAGATCAGTGTTCTAAGTCTCAGATTTTGTTCAAGGTAACACGCTCTGTTACATTTGGCGTCATGATACGTGCTATACCACCTCTAACTACCAGGGAAAAACAGAAAACATCAGATGATACAATCAGACATTGTCACATAATTATACGCAGCAGCATTTTTGCACGAGTTGCATTGCATTGATTGAGGATGAGCAAATCCCAGTTTAAATCGCTTCACTAGTAGCCTTGTCACCATTATTTGTTTTTAAGTACAAGTTGCGATCGCTCACAAAAATGTGAATGATTACTTCAGAACATTGCAATTACAAAAACACAGCTGATGTATAAAGTATTACGTTATAATATAGAAGGCGGTATGACTAGTCTGTGTCATGCATGAGTCTTGAAACAGCTGTTTGATCATGTTTCGCAGAAAGAGGGTGGGTAGATGTGAGATCGAAGGAAGAGTGAGAGACATAAAGAAGCTGGAATGGAGGACCAGCGCATCAATCAAACAGCAGCACGCGCTGACGAGGACCCGGTCCATGAGATACAGAGTTCAGGACGCTCTTCTTCTCCTCTTTCCTTTCATCCCTTCCTTCCCTTTCCATGCATCACCCTGTCTGTCCTGACTTTGACTTTCTTTGTTTCATGCAAAAGCCGCCATGTCCAGACGGAATAGATTTGCAGGACTGCTTTGATCCTTCTGTTATGATTATTTTATTTGCCTCAGCCACATCTTTCTCTCTGCTGCAGTCACCCCACAAGATGCTTTGAATTAGGCCGGAGGATGGGATGGTAGGAGAGGAGGTAGGGAGGGGAGCAAAGGGTTAGTGATTCTTAGGCCCAGTCTTAAGGAGGAGACCTGATCCTCCTTAGTTTGACCTGGACTGGAGAGGTAAAGACTGACAGAAATTACACCACAGACCCCCATTTCATAAGATTTTGCCCCAGTATAGCTTTTCAATGTTTCACTATAAAAAGTGTACAAAACCCATGGCACAAATAGTCATTCATTATTTCACTGTGTTCAATATGGATGGAATTAAAGGGGAAATAAATGATTCAAATTTCAAATTTTTTGTGGACTTTTATACTATGAGACACAGGAGACACAGGAGAGCACTACAGTTCTCCTTGTGGCTAGTTAAATATTTCATGTGCTTTTAAGAGACCTTCTACATACTGTAGTTGTTCTCTTTCTCCTTATACCTTTTGTATATTTCAGAGACATTTCATTAGACTTGTTTATAGACAAACTTGTGAAAAGTGAGAAAAGGACCTAAGACATTGATGTAAAAAGTAAAATTCCCAGGGCACTTTGCCTACTCTGAACCTGCTGTGCACTGAGCTTTTATTGAGGCAATGCTTGGTGACACTGTGACGAGCACTGGGCCATTCGATGTCATAGTTCAACCGGGATGATTTATAGAAGATTGGCTGGACATGATGTGTGTCTGCCCTGGTCTGAAGGTAAAACGCTCAGATACAAGACTGCAACCCTGTACCTACACAGACATAGCAGTCTGTGATGATGCAAACACACAGTACACTATGCAGAAGGGCTGAAAACCTGGCTTATAGTGACAGCAACAACACGGACTAAGTAGCTTATGCAGCCTTAACATACAGCGTAAAACATCTGGAACGGCAGGAAACTTGAGAAGCCTGCTTATTCATAGCTACCCCCCCCCACCCCCAACGTTAATGTATTTATTTTAGTAGAGACAAACTTGTATCCCAATAAAAAGCTGTATCTTCTGACCTCACAGTGAACAAGTCAGTGTCTCACTGGGTTTAGGTACAATGTGAGTGAAGCATTGGACATGACTCTGAGAAAATCTCAGTATGAAGGGGCCCTGGAGACATCAAATTAAACTTTCGTCTACAGAGATCCCAGATATATTTGTTGACATGAGGTGGTTGTTGATTTCTTCAGACTGACTGGGATGGGTACATGCAGGGCAGGGAGTATGAAACAACAAGCCACAGCCAATTGAGGTTTTACAGCCATGAGGAGTGTTTTGCCATGCTATGTGGTGTAGTATTTCTTTATTTTTGCATTTGCAAAAGCATTTTTTTTGTTTCATTTTGTTTTAGTTGTAGAAGACTTGTGTATATATTTTTAGTAGTTATGTATTTGTAGATGTGTGTTTGTGTCAGCCAAGCAGTAATATGAAAATTCACATAGTAAATATGTAAAATACAGAAAATAGATGCCATGTCTGTGTGTAAAAAAGCCATCCATCTGTAACTCCAATCTTCTCAACAGGTATTTGGCGTACACTGTTTCGCTCCAGTGTTGTGGTGGCAGGCATTAGTGGAGAGGAGAGGAAGTGTGTACAGGCTTAGACCTACACCCACATTTGTCACACACATACACATAATTGGCAGGAGTACTGTCCATCAAACACACTGGCAGGAAAAAAGAACTCGCCACACTGCACGTGAAACACACACACACACACACACACACACACACACAAACAATACACTTAAACCCAAACCCACACATATACTGTACATACACTCCAACTAACACATTCACCCTATCAACAACTTCCTGGCACACGCAAACACATTATACTCTTTCATTCTAAAAATGTGGCGGCCATTACCAAAGGATGTGGGATGTGAGCTGTGATAAATAAAAAGGATCAGAATCTGAAGTGTTTATGTGGTGCAATTTGAAAAAAAAGACCAGAGCAGGCATGTTTCCTGCTTCCCTCTTCTAACAAAGACCAAAATAAATACACAAAAACAGTCAGCAGCAACTCATACTGTGGAAGGCTGATCATTGCACATGTACACACCCACAGACCCACACATATAATTGAACACCTGCAGCAGACCCAAACCTTGTCCTGTAAATCCCAAATCACTCATCAAAAAATACATCCAGACAAAAATGAAGAAAAAAAGAACAATTGTTTGATTGTTTGTGACATTTGTTGCACATGCTTTTGTGTGTTTGGTGGCCTGTTCATCTATCCCATACACTGTGTGAGGATTCTTGTAATTTGTGGAGAGTTTTAGATGTAGTATTTGTTTTCTTTCAGGTGTTTTGTCAGATTTGTTGTTGTGCCTGAAAAGCACCCACATAAAGTTGAACTAAAGAGATTGTCTCCACACGCCCAATATCCCCAAGAGGTCTGACACCAGAAATATGAAGAAAAAGGAAAGGTAAATATCAATATTTTAAATACAAAATCATTGGCGCAGGGTAAAGATCATAAATCAAAGTGTTTTTGAATCAAGAGTTTTACATTTCTATCATTTCACTGTTAGCTTACATAAATGCCTTTCTGTTTGCATTGGTGGTGGCTCCCCACATATCTTTGGTTCCACAGCAGCAACGGGGCCCCAAGGCTCCCGTTGGTGCTCTTGATCTACCACCTGTCCACCTGTCACTGACTCACTGAGGCTTTGACAAACCTCGGGACTCTCCCACAGAGCGGGCGTGCCAGTGGGTGAGAAAATAAGAGAGGAGGCATACTGTGGTCAACAGAGCATCCTTCGGTACCTCCTCCGGTGGCTTGATTAAAGAGATGGGTTGTGCTAATGGCTGCCGGGCTCTCAGACCACAGGAGAGGACACATCACAGATAACTCAGCCCAGAGAAACTCAGCTTGTCTAAACCCATCTTTAAGGTTTGTTTTGGGCTTGGTCTTCCCTCAATCAGATATAGATTAGAGTCAGGTCAACCAACTCTAGAGGTTGATTCTTTTTATTTATTCTTTTAATGTTCACATTTACTCATTTCCTATCAAAGATTTTAAAGCCTTTTTTTCCTCAGTTAACATTTTGATTTTGAATTTAGTAAACCAACTGCAACCATGTGACAACCACTGTATAAAGACAGACACATCATCCCATAAAATGGCCATTTTTATTACATTCCTGTGAGCTGTTACTTAATTCCTAATATTATGAATGGATTATCTTTTTTTATAAAATGTGTGCAATTATTGAAGGCAAGGAAGAACTTTCGTTTTGGTGTATTCATGAACGAACGAGAATGAAAAGCCCCAACACAAAGAAAAAGAAAAACTTAAATTTGTGCTGGATCAATAAAAAGTTGCTTTTGTTTCCATTAGTACATTCACTGTAACATGATCGATTAAACATTTACCAAGCCTTGCTAATGTGTGTTGAGGCCAGTTGAGGTGTGATGAACAGTGGCAAGGGTGGTCACAATGAAGATAATGGAACCATGACTAGAAACAGTAGTTGTAATAGTTCATGGCGTAGCAGGGCACCGCAGGGCGTTACAGGGTGTAGCAGGTCAAAGCAGGACGCAGCAGGATGTGTTCTGTTTCCTGTTTTATTTTGAAGTCCCTGTTTTCCTCCCTAGTGTTGTCTTGTTTTACTTCCTGCCTTGTGTTTTCCCACCTCTGTTGGCCCCGCCCCGATGTGTTTCGCCTGTTCCTGTACCTAGTGTCACCTGTGTCTTGTTGCCTCGTTGCCCTGTGTATTTAGTCTTTGTGTTGCCCTGGTCTCGGGTCAAATCATTTTGTTCTGTGTGTGTGTGTGTGTGTGTGTGTGTGTGTTTGTGTGTGTTTGTGTGTGTGTGTGTGTGTGTGTGTGTGTGTGTGTGTGGAGTTTACCCTGTTGTCTCTGTATTCCCATTTTTGATTTCTTGTAATTTTTGCTTTCTGCATTCTGGAGGCATATGTATATATGCATATATATATATATATATACTGTATGTTTTATGGAGCGGAGTATGGACCAATAAACAATTAGTAATGGTCTAGCGGCATGGTCCTCTGCATTTTTCTGTAAGCATTGGAGTTTAATTGACATCTAATTGACTATTTAGCTCTTTGGAAGATTTTTCGCAGGATTTTACATCAGTTCCTGTGCATGAATTAAAACACTGCCCCTGTCTTCTCTTTAATGTCAAACACTGAAATATTCTCTCAATCTGGTCGCAGAGGAAAGTAGCGGCGCTAGAGATGACTTCTATAAACATAAATCAAGTCACTCTCCACACACACACACACACACACACACACACACACACACACACACACACACTTTCTTTTCGCTGGGACTCTAGAAAAAGCATCAGAAACCAAAGGAGCCGCACACTCCTCCATGGAATTCACTGAGGACAGGATGTTGGCTTCACAGTCACGCAATGCTCCACTCTCTTTATTCCCATTACACATTATATCATCATGTATCCGCATCAAGTGACAGACTGGATCAAGAGCTTGTTATTGTTTTTCTGTCATGTTAATTACTATTAAGTTATAATGTCATTGTCATTTGGATTTCTGCCAGTGTTTTTCACCCCATGCAATTGTATTTGTGGAATAATGTCCTCATGAACTTTTAATTTTTGGATTAGGGCCAAAAGGCATTAAAAAGACAGCAGCAGAATTCACAGGCTATAATCAGTGTTTTTAGAGAATCTTGAAATACCAAAGGTGTGTCTGTGAGTTTGTGGCTGTATTACTCATGGTTGTTTTTGAGATTACACACCCACACACACACACACATACAAACACACACACACACACATAAACACAGCAGTTGTGCCGGCCACATTACAGGAGTAGCTTTTCCTCTTCCACACAAAGCAGTGAATCCACTTAAAATCAAGTGACATTGTTGTTAACAGTGGCTTCTTCTATCAAACTGTACATTTTCAAGAAATTTGCTTCAAGAAAGTTTGCAAAACGGTGATGTGTGTGCTGGAAACCAGAAATTGAAAATGACTCTCAACATGTAAAGAATGTTCCACTTATTTACTTCTTGTTAAACCAGATTTAAAGTTTCAGCGACAGAGTGGAGGGCTTATTTTTTCTTTGTTTCTAAAGTATGTTTTAGCTCAGTCAAAAACCATTTCCTCATATGTCTTTTTTTAGCTCTTCTTGCTCTTTCTAGCAGATCTGGGAAGCTGCTTATCAGCAGAGGAAATAGTCGATTTGATGTGGTGTTCCTCTGTTCCTCTGCTTCACAGCTGAACCTGCACGGATGGAGAAGTATGCATACTATTTGTAAATTTCTATTTCAAGCAGCAGCATGGCATTTACGTAATAGTATTATTTATTTTTTAGTTAATTGATCTCTCCAGTACAATAATTACCCCATCTTCTGAGTAAGGGAAATTAATTTAATCAGCTAATTGTTTTTTATTTGTGTGAATGCTGCTGAATCAGCAATTCACACAATTAAAATTCCCTCAGTTCCCACGGTAGTGTGATCCGATGCTTTATTATTCCGCTTCTTTCATACGTTTACGGTCGCCTGCTACTTCTACTTCTTTCAGCTACAATAAACATTTAAATACCGAAATGCCTGAAGCTCAATGCATATGAAAATATAAGTTCTCAATTGCAATTTGCATCAGACCTTGCAGCTCAAGCATACTACACTATGATTTTTTTTGTTACTTTTTTCAACATACTGTGCTATGACTGTCTTCAATCTCAATGGTTAACACAGCTACCCAAAGTAAGCACAGTCAGTCAAAAGTAGGAAGAGTCTGACTTCTTGATCAATCCCTATTTTTTTGTGGAGATCGAATGTATCCAGACTTTCTTTGACATACTAAACCATGGCTTTTTATTATTACTTTTTTGATATACTTTATGATGACTTTTTATCACTTTATTCAATAAACTATTCTATGACATTTTATACATTTTTTTGACATACTAAGACTTTTATAGACATGTAAATGTACTTTATTTATGTAGCGCTTTTCTAGTCTTAACAACTACTCAAAGCGCTTTTACATCATTCACCATTCACACACATTCATACACTGTGGCCGAGGGTGCCGGACAAGGTGCCACCTGCTCACACACATATACAGTGTCTTGCCCAAGGACACTTCGGCATGGGACTGGAGGGCCAGGGATTGAACCGCCAACCTTCCAATCAACCGCTCTACCACTGAGCCACAGCCGCCCCTACTATGGCTATTTTCAACATGCTGTACTGTGACTTTTTATAACTTTTGTCGACATGCAATTTTCAACATACTTTCGACAGACTTTTTAATCACTTTTTTTGACATACTATGCTATGGCTATTTTCAACCTACTATACTTTGACTTTTTTAATAAATGATATTGAAAGGCTGTGCAATGACTTTTTCCACATGCTACACTTTTCATCACTAGACTATATTATGGCTAATGGTTTTAAACTTAACTGTTACTTTATATCATTCATTTTTGAAAGACTGTAATAATGCTATTTTTGACATGCTATACTATGACTTTTTCATCACCTTTCTGGACATGCTATACTATGGCCATTTTCGTCATTCTATAATTTGACTTTTTTAGTACCTTTTTTGAAACACAATGCCATAACTTTTTTTCACATGCTATTCTATGACTTTATAACATGCAATACTGTGACTTTTTATCACTTTTTGACATTCTATACTATGCCTATTTTTGTCATACTGTGATATTACTTTTTATCACTTTTTTCCGATATACTACACTTTTAAAGCTATTTTTGACATGCTATACTGTGAGTTTTTTCGACATTATACTATGACTTTTAGACATGCTCTACTATTACTTTTAGACATGCTATACTATGACTTTTTCAACATTCTACGACTTTCTATCACTTTTATTACCATACTATACAATGGCTCTTTTTGTCATGCTGTACCATTACTTTTTATCACTTTTTTTGACATTCTACACTGTGGCTATTTTTGAAATGCCATACTAGGACTTTTGTTTAATCACTTTTTTTGACATGCTACATACCGTGACTTTTTGACATTCAACATTAATTGCTAAGACAATGTTTTCAATATTCATTATATGCTGGTGTGACAGCAGCACAGCTGCACAGAGTTAGTCCCAAGATCTAGTAGTCTTAACCCTGGTTCAATCCCCAGGCCTGAGTTTGCTTTTTTTGTCGAGTTTATATGTGTTTCCAGATGTTCTTTAACAAACTATACCATGACTCTATTAATGTTTTTTTGATAAATGAAATGATTACTTTTTTCTATCAATTTTTGGACATGTGGGTATTTTCAACATGCTATACTATGACTTTTTTCAACATGGTATATTGTGAATTTTCAACATGCTGTATTATGACTTTTTATTACTTTTTCGACATACTATACTGTGGCTATTTTCAACATGCTATACTATGACTTTTATTGCCATACTATGTTTTGACTTTTTGGCATGCTATACCATGACTATTCATCCCTTCATTGGACATACTATGCTATGGCTTTTCAACATGTATTCCATGATTCTTCATTAAATACTATACTATGACTATTTTTGAAATGCTATACTATGACGTTTTTCTACATGTTATGCTATTACTTTTGTTGACATGCTAGACTATGACTGTTTCTCCCTTAATTGGACAGGCTATACTATGACTATTTATCCCTTTATTGAACATACTATACTATGGCTATTTTTGGCTTGCTATACTATGACCTTTTACCTTTTTTTTCAATATACTAAACAATAGCTATTGTAGACATAGTATAAGCTATTACTTTTTTATCACATTTTTCAACTTACTATACTATTTCTTTTACTACACTTTGACTTTTTATCAGTTTTTTCAACATAGTATACTATGACCTTTTTCAGACGTAATATGTCATGACTTTTTTTTTACATAGTCTAATATGACTGCTGTCAACATACTTTTTCATCATGTTTTTCAACATAAGATAAAATGTTTTTCTGCTGAAATACTATACTATGAGTTATTTATCACTTTTTTGACATACTTTGCTATGACTTTTTATCACGTTTTCCTCCCTTTGTTTGACAAGGCTATCTGTGTACACGTGCTGTGGAGATAGGTCTGGCAATGCGATATGCAGAATTATTCTGCTGAACCATGACAAAACTGAGATTCTATTGTCACAGCTCATAATTACTGTATGATAATACATCCAAAACTATGATATATCTATCATAGTTACAAACTATATTGCATCCAATGTAGTTTTGCTCACAGCCCAGTAGGCGGTCCTTTAGTGACTCAGGACACATATGGGTTCACACACGTTTGAAATGTTTATTATAACAGTAGAACATAGTGTTTGGCTGCCAGACTTTGTCCTTATTACTCAAAATCACCGTTACTTCAAAGGCCTTACTTTAAATTTAAAGTGTATTTTAGTACATGTCATAAAGGTACAATCCATCTGCATTTTCCATGCCTTGACTCATCTTATCTTATACTCTTCTTTGAACATGCTTGTAATTAATACATTTTTAACTCAGCTTTTTCAATGCAAAGTCATACATCCCCCTTCTTTACATGCAATATATTTCACCTTTCACCTTTTTATGGTAATGCTATTTTTATTCTATGCAATGGATTTCCAACAGTGCAGTGCAATGCATTTGAGATGAACAATTGTTTTATATTTCAGCTTAAAAATAAATTCAAACCTTACAATGTTCTACATCTTTTGGCCTTTTTAAACTTTTAAAGCCAATGTTTCATTTTTTTTTTTACAATAGTGGTGTTATTAAACTTTTCAATGCAATGCATACTATTTAAAACAATTCCTACTTTTCTATATAACCATTTTCACTACTTCACTTTCATCTTACACAGGTAAGATACCAATCCAGTTTAGCTTAAGTTAACTTTTTTAGAATTCACACACATTTTCTGCAGGAAATGCATTTTCTAGATATTCTTTACTTTATGGTTGCACCATCAGTACTAAAATAGAATTATACTGCAAATTGTAGACGATTACTTGCTAGTTTTATCCAAATACTATATATCCATGTAAGACAATCATCACATTATGATCAATGCTTCTAATTTCCCAAATAATAATCATGTTCCTTGAGGTATGTCTCTTCATGCTGCGAGTTCATCATCAGACTCTGCTCAGTGTAGTCTGGAGTACATTATTGTGAGGTACTTTGGGTAAAGACGAAGAACCAATGACTCATAAATAGAGTCAGATAGAGTGAGAAAGGGAGAGAGAGAATGAAAGAGAGAGAGGCTGTTGCATGTGTACAAAGAAGGTCTTAGCAGGGATTTGATCCCAGGCCAGCACAGACAAACCAAAACGATGGAGGTGAAAGGAAAAACAAGAACAAACCAACACAGATGGATAATGACTGAGCTGATGACATGCCTCTGCTCTCATAAACTTTTTTCTATTTATTTATATTTATTTATATCATAGCAGTATGATTGATTTATCTTACAATCTGACAAGTTGATCTTGTACAGTTGGACACAGATTGCAACCAAGATTTTATTAGACCCATGCCATAGTGTGAAATTAAAATTGATTAAAGATGAACAAATTAAGAACTACGCACAATATGAACATACTATCCACTGAAAAATTATGGTATTTAAACTAGATTTTGACAAAAGGCTTCTCCATAACAATTGCCACAAACATATTGTGGATCCAAAGCCTCTGATCTGAGTCGGAATCTTGCATACTTCTTTTATTTAACTTTTCAACTTTTAGTTGGGGAAATTGATAAAATAAAAATTGTTTCACTCGGTAGTTGCATTTTACAAAGGCCTGAAAAACACACACATGCTCAGGTCCTACACGTGCACAAATGGACAGATGTCAGAGTAAGGGGGCTGTGACTTCTGGACAGGTGCCCCAAGCAGTTGGAAGGGGGGGTGGTACATTGGCAGTTCCCAAGAAGTGAATTAGCCCCTCTCCTACTAGTCCACACTCCGTACTTCTGTTTTACTGCCACGCCTTTGGTGATTCAAAAAGGGTTTAAGTGTGAAAATGAATTTGGCAATTATCTGTCAGTAAGTCAGAAACTTGTTACTTAAATGATACTTACAAAAATTAGGCCTCTTTGTGTTATCACTGAAGTAGCAATTTCTTTTGTTCCACTGTCCTAAAAGTGTAAAGTACAACAGCTGATTTGGTGGACAGTATGTGAGTACCTCACCATTATACACAAACCTTTGTTCTGTCAAACTGCCCCCTTGATGCACAGTAGAGAAAGTGCGTCATTGCCAGCTCCCCCACACCAAGTGATCAAGTGATGTTGTTCTGTATCTGACATCTCCTCTCTCGGGGGAGGCAGGCCCCGTTTTCCATGCCCGCAGGTTCCAGCTCTGGTGTGGGATTTCCAAGGCCTCAGGAAAGCACAGTTTACAACATTCCCACAGTGGTGGCCACCAAATGACTCTCTTCCTTTTCTCCGCTCTTCTGTTGAACTGGGGTTTCTTTTTGCCCATGTTGTTGTCAGGCAGCGGTTTGGGAAGCTGCCCAATGATTCCTGGTTCATTTAGTGGGGGGACAAGGGGGAGAAAGAAGAGGAGGAGACCCACAGTCCCCCCAACCCTACCGTCCATGACAGCTCGCCTGCTTTGTTCACCATCCAAAACAGCCCTTCCCACTCCTAACCACTGGATCTTCTCAGTGGCGGAAAATCCTTCCCATGAGCAGCCCGGCTCTACGGAAGTAATTAAACATGAGTAGTTTGGTGTAATGGATATTGTCATGCTGCCATTAACTGATCCCCAGGCTCACAAACTCAGCATGATTTTAGTAGCCCACGGATGAGCAAAATTTGTTCCTGAACCTACTTTTCGACATGTAGCAGAGCAATTTTTGCAAGCTCACTCGTGTGTTCCAGGACTCAATAAGCAGACAGTTACATAATTACAATTGCAATAATTGTCAAGTTTCAATAAATCAAAAACATTTATTTATCTATTGCAAAGAAATTCTATTGTTGCAGAAAGGTCCTTTCAGAAAATGGCCAAAAGATTAGCCTAGAAATCTAGAAGCAGCCTAGCGGCAGCAAATGCAGCCTGCGGCCAGAGTCAGTCTAGCAACTCTCCGTCTAGTCACGCCAATCACATCATAAATAGAGTCGGTGGGCGGGCTTAACATAATGACAACAGAGTTGCGGTTCCGCGTGAATTCCCTGCAACTTGACAACAAAGAAGATGGCTGCTGCTTCTAGCAAACAGGGGCCTTTCGAATAGGCTTTGGCCCTGGAAGACTTGGAGTGAAGCAGTGAAGTCATTCTTAAAGAAGGAAGATGTGTTCGGAGTTTTGCAGACTGGATAGGACAAAAAGTTTAATCTATCAACCAGCGTTGCTCTAGTTTGTTGTGGCGCTATCCGATTGTGCGCAGAGGGAATTTGAAAGACAACCGTTCATGCCAGCCCTCGGATTGAGCCCTGCCAATGGTGAGTACCCAGAAGCAACGTCTTGATGTTCTAGTTAGCTACAGGGGAAAGCCGACTTTGCTCCCTCATGCTCCATCCTTTCCAGTTTTATTCCAATATTTAGACACGTTGACTTACAATAGTAACACACGTCTCAAAACTCTTCTAACGTCAGTTCAGTCTAACGTCTTCTAAGTTATTATGGAGACCCAACATTATCAGCATAAAATAGATAAATAAGACATTATCAAATCATTATCAAATAATAGACACAAATATAACCATTAAATAGTGAAATAATCCTATCAACTTGAACAGACAGACCAGAGCCATACTGCTAGCAAGGCTCAAACTACATTCAATTTAGAAGCATTCATTTTTTTTTTTCAATCACCAAATATCTCAGTGTCCGCTTACATGTAGTTACATCTGCTTGATGAGGTGTTGAACCAGCCCGTTTTTCTTCAAGCCGTGATTCGAGTAATGAGCTGATGATGCTTTACAAAGCCTCATTAACAGTACCTGAAGTGAATTATTATAACAGGACAGCAAGAACAGAACCAGACCACACAATGGCGCTGGTTTTCCACGCCAGGCTCACAGTCCACTTGCTCAATTCCCATCATCACTGCTAGTGAGTGAATATGGATATTATTTAATTGCAATCAGGCGTTTGTTAGTCCGAGTCACCCCTTAAACTTTATACTGACAATGGCTTCACTGTTCTTGAAAGTCAGACCCTGCGAGAAAAGTTGTAGTAGTCCTGCAGTAAGGAAACATCACTCAAATGAGAGGGAACTAATTAAGTATAAGAGCCAAGTTACAGACAGTGACAGTAATTACAGAAGCAATGACTTGACATCCTTCCTGCCCTTGCCACATTTCACAACTACCGGCTTTTTTGGAAAACAGTCAAATTAAGCCTCATTACGCCCCTTTGAGGTATGTTATTAAAACACGCTTTTATATGTAGAGACTCTTTCAATTTCTCCAACCATTTACTCCTTGTGTGTGCTCATTGCGCTAGAGCTCTGATTGGGAGGTTTATAGTCCAAGACGGCCTTAATAGAGGAAAAGTGCTTCCGGACGTGCCTTAGTGATGCACATATGCTGCGTTACAGTGTGACACAAAAATGAAAACATGATCCATATCTTGAGACAGCTTCATCCACACCTAAGCCTTCCTGTTCAATAGTTCTGCCGGAGTTCAAACGGAGAAGGCTGCTTTTCTTGGAAGGCAAACTCAGTTCCATGTCATCTCTGTACGTCATGTCAACCGCTTTGTGTTTGGACAAATTCCACTCTGTTTGCTGTATGGTGAAAAAAAAGGAGAAAGAAAAATAATAAGGATCTTGAACTCGATGAATCTTGAATTGCACGGTGACAAAATACCTGTGTGCGTGCGTGTGGCGGCGGCATGCACGCAGTGATGTGATCATTGGAGGAAATTAAGAGTTCCGGAATGCACGAGGAATGAGCTCATTCAAATTAAAGCGCGTGGCAATTACTAAATGGTAACAACAGGCTACTCGGCAGTGCAAGTCCAGGAGAGCAGGCCGCCTGACAAAGAAGCAGACACAAAGTGATTGTGGTGGAACTACTTAACAACATACAGGTGAGTTTCAATCCAAACAAACGTGACTCTTGCTCTCTTTTATACAAACAGGTCCTATATTTTGTTGAGCAAACACCACTAACATATTCATAGGCACGCACGGACACACACACACACACACACAAAGAAGATTTTTTTATAAGAACACAAGATCCGTGGAAATAAACTTTAATCCACGTCTAAAAGCTGTGGTTGCCTTATGAAGCGAGCTGCACTGCATTTAACATCCCTTGGCATGCTGGTCCCCCGCTGAAGCGGAACACTGCGGTGATATTAGCCGAGGCTGTTGAGATTTTGATTGCAGTTTGCGGTGCAAATAAAGTTGGGAATGAACAACACCATTCAGCTTTTCCAAGCTTCCAGTCATGTTCAAAAGAAATAATCCTTTTACCATCTGTTTGTTTTTCTTTACAAAAGCATGACCACAGGAAATCTCGTTAGTGTGAAAGTCCTGGTACTGCTGATTGGGATGTAAGTTATCATGTACAAAGCAGCCAACAGATCTGCTGATGTTAAGCATCTAGTATTTAGAATATTTACCTTTCTCTGTGAAATGAAGGTGCCTTCAAGTGCTGTTGGAAATGTTCAGATCTATAAATAATCTGACGGAAAACAGTAACCGGGTCTACATTCGATGTGTTGCATAAATGCAGGGAATGAAGTGTTATTGTTAGTGCAGTTATGATCATCCCACCCCCCAAAATGTGGAAACAGAACCTTTGCCCTCGGCCGGAGTGAGTCTGTGAAAGACATCTTGTGCTATAATTTTGTTCAAGTTTTTACTTCTGTAGTGAGACCTCACTTTGGAATAAAATTTTTCATAAAAAATCTCTCTAATAATCCTGAAAAATTGTTACATAAAATAAGTTTGACTTGAAAGAAAAGTCTCTTGCAATGGAAACTTCCAACAGGATGATAGTGGTTTACCAAACTGTCCAATCTCTGCTTCACTATGCACTAAATGCAAAGGAGTGTGTGTGTGTGTGTGTGTGTGTGTGTGTGTGTGTGTGTGTGTGTGCGTTTGTGTGTGTTCTGTTAATGAAAGACTTGCTTCAATGAGTTCTGAAAGGATGAGGCTCTTGAGGACACATGCTGAGGTCCACGGCTGAATCCTCTGAAGTGAACTCAGAAGAGGCTGACATAGAAGGGAAGGAAAGAGAGACAAAGGCAGAGATGGGGGAGAAAGAGAAATGAGAGGAAAGAGAGTGAGGGAAGAGACATTGGGTGACATAGAGACGTCTGTCATGCTTGAAAGGAAGACAGTGCCATCTAGAGACTTGATGTGTCAATTGTGAAAGTCTCGTTCTCATTCATAAGTTTAATGGATTATTACACTGTCCCACGGGAGTGTTTCTGCTGTTTTAGAAGCTTTTCTACTCTGAAAACAAGGATCTTTCTTTGAAACATGTTTGCAAAAAATCTTTATTCCTCCCTTGGCTTTTTCAGAAAGTACACCGTCCATCTTCTCCAGTTTTTTTAAGAAGTTTTTGGATTGACAGCCCTCTTCTCCCCCAGTCTCCTGCTGCTTCCACTCCAGTTTCCAGTTTCCCAGGCTCGGCATTTTCCACAGGGCTAGTTTGGGTTTTCACTAAATTGTGGGTTTTCTCAAACTTCATCTTGGCTCATTTATCAGCTTCACAACAATAACAAATGTCCCTATCCAGAGTTCTATCACACTCATATTAAATTGTATTACTCTCTTTCTCTCTGGGGGATGTCACAAGTCACGAGACAATAGGGAGAATTAGACAACAAGACTGCGGGCGTTTGAGAAGAGAGAGCTCGATCAGCCGTTGAATGATCCAATTAGGACTGTTCAACAAGCCACTATCAGCTTGGTAGAAAAGACAACGTGTTGCCCATGAAATACCCTGTAATTTGAGAGAAAGTAGCCCCCTTTTACACATTGGAGTTCTTCTTCAATATCCATAGAGGGGCAATAATAATCACCTTCACTGTATCCATTTCATCAAAAGGACCCATTTCTTTTAAACAGACTTAACTATCCCTGGGTATGAACATGTAACATGTAATTCTGTCCATGAAACTCAGATATTTGGACTGAATATCCTGGAAGGAGTTGTTAGGGAATCATTCACTCATGTTCACTGAAGGAGATGGTTAACAGTAAACGTCTCGGGTTACGTATGTAACCCTTGTTCCCAGAGATAGGGGAACGAGACACTGCGTTGGTTATGACACTATGGGAACGCCTTTAGGCATGACAGGGCTGAATGCGAATGAAAACTACTCCAATCCTATTTGTCCTACTGAGAACGGTAGCATGTGACGGCATAACCGTAGGGGCATATAAGCACACCGGCACATAGCTCATTAGCTCTTTCTATGAAGCAAGGCACTCCAGGCGGGGCGAGGGGCGGTGAACCGACGCAGTGTCTCGTTCCCCTATCTCGGGGAACAAGGGTTACATACGTAACCCGAGACGTTCACCTTCGAGGGGAACTCGAACTGCGTCGGTTACGACACTATGGGAACGAGATACCCACTAACCCGCGCCGAACCCCCGCCTGCCCTAGTGTGCAAGCAACCTCTGGGCACGACTAGGAGGAGAGCACCCGGGTGCCGGGTGCGGAGGGAAGGTCCAGACTATAGAACCTGAAGAAGGTGTGAGGAGTGGCCCAGCCAGCTGCGTCACAAACCCCCTGGAGAAACGCTCCAGAGAGGAGAGCCGTGGAGGCCGCCATGCCCCTCGTGGAGTGAGCCCGTACAGCCACAGGTGAAGGCAAGCCGCGCACCTGATAGGACAGGGTGATAGTCTGAACGATCCAGTTGCTGACAGTATGTCTGGAAGCGGGGAGCACAGCCTTGGGGGACCCGAAACACACCAGCAACTGGTCTGTCTTCCTCCACTGGGAGGACCTCAGAGGGAAGATACTCAGGGCTCTGACAGGGCAGAACAAATGCAGCCTCCCGTCCTCCGCCGTCACATGAGGTGGAGGATGAAACGCCTGCAGTACCACAGGCCCCATGACAGTGGACTGCACCTTGGGAATGTAGCCCCGGAACCGGGAGCAGGATGGCCCTCACATTAACCGGGGCAAACTCCAGGCATCGGGAAGCAACCGAAAGAGCCTGGAGATCCCCCACCCTCCTCAGAGAGGTGATAGCAAGGAGGAAGGCCATCTTCAGGGTCAGGTACTTGGCCTCAGCCGACTCCAAGGGTTCGAAGGGGGCCTCAGCCAAAGCTTCGAGAACCACCGCCAGATCCCAGGTGGGAATCCTAGGGCGAGTCGCAGGTCTCATCCTCCGGGTCCCACGGAGGAACTGCACGACCAGGGGAAGCCTCCCCAGAGACCCATCCCTCGAAGGGGCGTGGAAAGCTGAAACGGCTGCCACGTATACCTTGAGGGTGGATGAGGAGAGGCCCGCAGAGAAGCGGTCTTGCAGAAACTCCAGCACCTGAACCACCGGGCCTGTAACAGGGTCCAGCATGCGTCCTCTGCACCAGGCAGAGAAGAAGTTCCACTTCAGGCCATACATCCTCCTTGTAGACGGGGCCCTGGAGCTAAGGAGAGTCTCGACCGCTCCTGGCGTCAGGCCCGCTTCTAGGTACTGGGCCCCCTCAAGGGCCAGACCCACAGCCGCCACAGGGCTGGGCAAGGGTGAAGAACCCGGCCTTCTCCCTGGGCAGATCCCTCCTCAGAGGGACCTGCCATGGCGGACCGTCCAGGAGCGCCATCAGGTCAGAGAACCACACTCGGGTCGGCCAGAATGGCGCTACCAGAAGCAGGCGGATGCCCTCTTGACGGACCCTCTCTAGGATCCCCGGGAGCAGAGCGACTGGGGGAAAAGCGTACAGACGCAGCCTCGGCCACTCCCGCACCATGGCGTCCAGCCCTAGCGGGGCCGGCCGCGTCAGGGAGAACCACAGAGGGCAGTGCGTAGTCTCCCGAGATGCAAACAAGTCCACATCTATAGGTCCAAACCTTCCGCACAAGGACTCCACCACCTCGGGGTGGAGCCGCCATTCCCCGGGCCTCAGCCCCTGTCTCGACAGCAGGTCCGCACCCTGATTCTGAAGCCCAGGGATAAACATGTTGCTGAGAGAGAGCAGTCTCCGCTTGGACCACAGGAGGATCTTATGCGCCAGTTTGCAGAGAGGGCGCAAGCGCAGACCCCTCCGTCCTTCATGGGAACCAGGAAGCACTGGCTGCAGAAACTGGACCCACAGGCCGGCGGGGGAAGATGCTCCACGGCCCCCTTCTCCAGCAGCGAGCGCACTTATCATCCCAGCACCAGGCTCTGGTCCGGGTGCACCACATTCCGGACCGCCCCGCGGACTGCAGAACCCACGGGGAATGTTCTCCAAGCCCTGCCAAGCTTCTGCGAAATTCGCCAGCGGACCCAACCCCCCGGGCTGGTGGATGGTACAACGTGCCGATCAAGGACGAGCCCCTGAAGCGGGCTGCCAGATAGAACCCGCCGATGAACCGCAGTTCGGGAGCCGAACCTCCGGCCCACTGGCGCCCTGGGGCTGGCAGAGCGGGGAAGGCTCGGGGGCGGCTAGCGCTTCCCGAGCGCCATGGCGGCGGGACAACAACGCTAGCAGCCACCCTGGAGGGGACCTCAGTCGGCCTCCGGGGGCTAAACACACAGTCAGGACCTCCGCGCCTTGCCCCTCCGCAAATAGCTGACGTCCCTCAGGTCCGACCTGCCGGGGAGGGGTGCGCGGGAGCGTTGCCCTGCGTCCCGAGCTGCACGAGGCGGACCGCGAGAAGCCACACTCCGTCTCCGGTGCTGACGGTGGGTGGCCCATCTCCAGCAACAGGCCCGCCTGGTAGGCCAGCAAAACCGCCATGGTGTGCAGGCTCAATCCAGCCTGGCCCGCCGCCATATATGCCTTCCCCACCAGCGAGGAAGACACGGTTCCGTCGGCAGCGCCGGCTGGCTGAAAGACGACGTCTGCTGGGGAGCGAGGTAACCTGTGGCCAATCCAGACCGCGTTTTGCCACAACTCGTGACATCACAATCGGGCGCGGCGCTCTTCTGATGACGTCGGCCCGACACCCGGAAGTCCTCTCCCTCCTCCACGCTGCCAAGCACAACGAGCTCCTCAGAGCCAGAGTGCAATCGCTACGTTGTTTAGCGTCACGAACAGAAGAAGCCGAGAGCCTGGCCAACGAACGGGGACTGGGGGAAACAGCCGTCTTGGAAAACCTCCAGCAGATCTCGATGCGATCCACGTGACCAAAACAGCCGAGCCGCCTCAGCAGCCGCGGGGCCCGAGCCATGGGGAGAGCGTATTTGGCCGTCCGCAGAAAAGAGGGCCGTGCGGGACCTCAGTTCACGCACGGGCAGGGCCTCGCAATGGACACAAACAGCCCCCTCGAGAGCTGCCGTGGCGTGCGACAGGCCCAAACAAGCAACACACAGCTCATGAGAGTCTCCTACCGAGATGAAACGCGGGCAGGGAGACACACATCCTTCCGGAACTGGTTAACTGCTCGGACATACTGCAACTTCCAGGTGACTAGGATACATGGAATTTTTCAAACACAACATCAACCAACGTGCCGACTGAATAGAAAAAAGCTAATGAGCTATGTGCCGGTGTGCTTATATGCCCCTACGGTTATGCCGTCACATGCTACCGTTCTCAGTAGGACAAATAGGATTGGAGTAGTTTTCATTCGCATTCAGCCCTGTCATGCCTAAAGGCGTTCCCATAGTGTCGGAACCGACGCAGTTCGAGTTCCCCTCGAAGGGGAACGCACTTTTGAGGACCCGTCCGACCTTTTAGATGATACAAAACATACAGTAGAAAATGTAGGATTACTATACATTTACTGAATACAAGCAAAGAAGAAACCATGCACTCACATTTCATGTTGTCCAGTAACAATGTGTGAGAAACGACACAAAGCTGTGCAAGAGACAGGCGCAGAAGCCAATAGGTGCAACAGACTCACAGAGAAAGCAGCGTTCTGTGCAATAGATAAAAAGATATTGTATTCGACATGAATTCATTTCTTTCAGAGAGAGCTTTGTTAAATATGCGTAAACAGTACAACTTTTTCACACAATGGTAATTAGACCAAGAATGTAAACCTTTCTCCTAGCAGTGTTTCCGTTAAGACCTAGGACCTTACATTGCTCATTTAAACCTTTTGTTCATTTTTCTTTCTTAAAAATCTACAATTTTTACATTTAGTATTTATTGTCTGATCAATCATTAAGGCCATTTCCAAAACTCAATGTTAAGGCATGCTCAGCACCAAATCTAAACGGATTGACAAATAAAAGTGCCTAATGCATAATAGAAGAAGAATAACAGTACATATATTATAAAGAGGGCACTTTTTAATCCTTGCAATTCACACTAGTGATCACAAATATGCTGCACAATTTGCCACATTCGCTCCGGCTGAGAGTTAGTGAAAGTGTTAAAATCCAAGTTTACATAAAACAAATAAATGAGCAATTCAAGGAGCTGGAACTGGGTAGTTTTCCCCTGCATCTGAACGGGATATTTAATACATGGCATGTTCCAGTCAAAACACCAACTGACATCCTTATTATGTATGGCTCTTAAGATGTAAAATGCTATTTGAAGCAAGACTGGAACACACCCCGGTGATTTGGAAAGTCAGAGGCAAACACTTACACATACAGTTACCACAAACCACTACTAAGGCTTCATGACAAGTTAAGAAGCACTTCAATACATTGTTACAGTAATAGGAAGAATGGAGTATTACATAACTGTAACTTTGAAAAATAATATTAACTGTTTATTCTTAGAAAATAATAAGCAATTAGCAAATCGGGTTCACAAAATGCTCTATTTGGAGGATTGGTGTTGGGATTGGCTGAGGTTTTTTTAAGGTTTGGGTTGGAAGAGCTCTGTTGAAGAACGGAAGGGTGCTGGTTTTCAGTTTTGGTGAAGCAGGAAGTTCTTGATGGGTTGTGGTAGCGGTAACGAGGGTATGTGTTTTAGGCGATTTTTGCCCATCGCTCTGCGGATCCTGATGCGACACAGGTGTGTCAGCCTGCGAGGGATTTCTGGGAAGAGACAAAGCAAAGAGCAGATCTCCTCAGCAGCTGCAGCAGAACCATACTACAGGGTCAGGTGAACCCCGATCACAGGTTTCTAGATCAGTTTATTTGTCAAATGCTCACTCAATTAACTAAATCTGAACCTTTTTACATTATTCATGGCCAGTCACATTGTTAGTCATGTCTTTTATTGTCTGAGCTGTCTTTAAATGGTGACACACAACGGATATAATTCTAGCATGCATACCTATGGTATGTAAAGGCATGTAAAGATATTCTGTGTATAGTTCTATTTCATTCTTAAGAATGAAATAGAACTATACACAGAATATCTTCCATCACGCGCACACACAGGTGGAGTACTTCGATGGAGTAGTTCTATCCACAGACCTCAGGATGACCCTGGGCTCAGGTATAACTTCCAGTGTCATGCACAAGATGATTCCTCCAAAACCTTCTTGTGAGTTCACGAGATTCAGAAAACCCTGGCGGTCATCCAGGATTCACAGCACCGTGGTTACATTCGTAACTTTTGTTTCAACTAATGATATTTCATTAACCTTTTGTTCTTCCCGATACAGATTCTGGCACTTAAACTTAAGCATCAGCCAACAATGAGACATCAAGAAATACTGTGCATACAGAGATTTAATGCCATAGATTTTCTTTGGGGCTAAATTATGTGGTATGGGATCAGTGCATGGACTCGCGTCCTCGCCGATACTGGTACCAGCAATTTAAGCAGTCTTGGAGGTCTTTTCGATACAGGTGTGTCTAGTAACTCTAGTTTTAACTTGAGAAAAAAGATTTAGCACAGGTGTTAATAATAACATTAGAAACATCTCTGCTCAATCAATTCATCTCCCTGATGGACCTATGCGCAACACTTTGTTTGTTTTTAATTTAATTTTAAAAAGTGCATATATTTCTTAGAATTCTATACGCACATCAAACAAAGGAGAAATGACTGGATGTTCAGAGACAACCACAATCAATAAAACTCAAAACACATTCATTTGACAATTAAAAATCAACTAAATTACATTGAAGATTCTTAAAAAATACTTTCAACACGCTAACAGTAATCGGCCTGGAATAGTGCTCGCTGGGACTTTTCCTGAACCATCTCCAGACTGCCTCTAACGCTGTATAAAACCCTTCCTTGAACTATTGGTTAGTAATATACAGGGTGCAATTTGTGGGAAAAAGCAACTGGATGCATTGTGTGAGCGTGTCAGTTGCATGGTGTGTGCGTTTTTATTTCCGCTCCCATGTTAACAGGTTAGCGCTTACACACTGTCTGCATGACCTGCATATCTCAGTCGCAGCTCGAGCCGCGCCAAAAACGCATGCATGCTAGAAATAGAACCAAGGCCAATTTTTCATGCAACACACAAGCTTGTTGGAAGCATTTCCAGGCAAAATTGAATAGGAAAAGATGTTATGTCATTTTGACACAAATACATATTAATTAATTACATGTTATTTCAAATCAAAAAGATCAAAATCGATTTTTAAATATTGCACCTGTCAAACAGAACAAAATATTCTGTAACCTATTTTGCTGCCAATACTCCCGATGTTGTCTTGCTTCAATTAAATCAGCTTTCTATATATTTAATATAACAGTTATTGGCCTGGAATAGTGCTTGCTGGGATTTTTCTTGAACTATCTCCAACCTACCTCTAACTCTGTGTAAAACCCTTCCTTGAACTATTGGTTAGTAATATACAGGGTGTCATTTGAGTAAGAAAGCAGAGGGGGGGGGATTTTTTTTTTCATCAAGCACAACTAATCAAAACGTGCAAGAATTAAACCCCCCTTACAATACCATAGATATAGTGCCAGGCATGCCAAAGCACTTATTTACAGACTTCATTAACAAAGTACTTTCCGGCAAATGTGTGGTCGTTCCTCAGGAGTGTTTTAATCCAAACCCTGATCTTTTTCCTAAACTTAACGAGTCGTTAAGGTGCCTAAATGAAACTGTCATTGCCGCATGACGCTCACATTTCCTGGCTCAACTCAACTCCCACGGCCTCTGGAAGGACTGTAGTCTGGCGGGGCCTGTACCCGACTCGCAGTCACCTATTGGCTCAACAACTGCCGCTGTCAGCCGGCGTCTCGAAGCTCTGTAGCAGCTAAATACAACAACAACTGCCACTCAGATTTTATCGTTCTATGGCACTATGTGACGTTGCAGCGCTTTACTCATTTTCAAAAATTTGATCTTGTCTTTTATTCCTATTATTATTTCATTTATATTGTAAGTATGTATGTATGTATATCCTTGTATTTCATTTATGTTAATATTTTGAACTGTGTGACTGATTTTGTTGCTGTAACACTGTAATTTCCCATTTTATTGGGATCATTATCTATCTATCTATCTATCTTACTTGGTTTAAAATAGCCTACTTCTATTTTAGGTATAGTATACTGTAGTATAATGGTCTATTGGGGAGGTAGCATTGTTCACTTTAAGGGGGGGGGATACATTTTGTCCCCACCGGGGATAAAACAATTCAGCAGAGGCTGAAGCCCTGCACATTCAGATTTGACTCACTCCTCGCCTCCAGGAGGACCTTGAGCGCCTCCGGATCCACCTTCCTCCGATTAGGACCCTCCAGCTCTGTCCCGTCCCAAGGCACGAGGGCCGGGTTGGCCCCGTGGTCTAGCAGCACATGGATAAAGGCCACCTCACATCCGTGTCGCAGCACAGCATCCAGCAGGCAGGAGGCCAGGCCGCGGGTCAGGGCCTCCTGGCAGACGGGCCCTGTATAGTTGAAATCAGGCTGAGCACCGGCCTGGAGCAGCAGCTGGAAACAGGGCAGGTGGTGGTAGGCGGCGCTGATGTAGAGAGGACACACCACCAGAGTGTTCAAGGTGCGAGCACTTAAAAGGAGCCGGGGACCCAGCAGGTGGTCCATGTCTACATCGGCATTGAACCTGGACGGGGGGGACCATAGATAGTTTTACTTCCTTTTTTTTAAATCTTGATGCCCTCTAAAGAAAATACATATATACAAAAAAGTAGGTAGGTAAAGTTTATTTATGTAGCACCTATCACAGATGGAGACGCAAAATAAATAAATAGATTAAAATCAATAAATTAAAATTATAATCATTAAACACAATAAATCCCAGTAAATCAGAGTAAAACACAAAAGATACAAAGTAAATTCCACAGTCTAGGAGCTTTGTGACCTTTAGGCCGGCTACACACTGGATTCATTGCGTGAGCGTGTCAGCTTCGTGGCGTGTCCGTTTTTATTTTGGCTCCCATGGTAACGGTTAGCGCTTACAACCTGTGTGCGTTACATGCATATCTCCAAAAACCTGTGCATGCTAGATACTTAACCAAAGCCTATTTTTCACGCAACACACAAGCTTGTTGGAAGCGTTTCCAGGCAAAATAGAATAGGTAAAGATGTTTATATGTAATTTTGACACAAATACATATTAAATAAACGACACGTTGATGTTTATAAGTCTCTAGGTTTTGACATCAATGCAGATATAAATTGAAAAAAAAAAAGATTTTCAAATATAGCACCTGTCATAAAGAACAAAATATTCCGTGACCTATTTTGCTGTCAACACGGCCAATGTTGTCTTGCATTAATCAAATCAGCGGCCTATATATTTATGTTTACCCATTTTTCAGAGTTTGAATCTGTCGGTGCTATGTCCCCAGATAGCCCTCCCTCTTTGTCACCTAGCAGCAGCGTGGTGTTTCTGGTGTGTAGGACATAGGAAAATCCATGCAGCTGGCACGCAACAGAAACGCCACGCCCCCGCCACGCAGCCAGTGTGTAGCCGGCCTTCGTTTTCAGCGTGGTACAGGGAACAGCCAGTAAGCCCTGATGGATTATAGCACTGAATATTATCTTAAAACAATATTTAAGAAGGCATGCTTTGCTACAAATGTATAGTTCACATTTTGTTTATAGATAAGGTATGTGTCTAGATCAAAACGTTGGGGGTAAAATGGACACTTATTTCGTTTTTAGAATGTTTTTTCCTGTCAATGGGACTACTGTCCCATGGGGGCTGCTGTTGTTGACCAGTGGGACCCTATGATTTAATTTTGTGCATTCTGAGAAAGATGGGAGAAGCTGTCAGGACATGGAACACATTGCATCACAGAGCAGTAGATCAAAATGCTGAGCTCTCGACAATCCACTCTAAACCAAAAACAAAACATTTGTTATACCTTTTTTAAAAGGGAAGGCTTAAAGATGGACCTGTTTGGCATGGAGGATTTTGGGGCTGCTACTACTGATCATTTTCATAGTCGTTTATTCTGTGGATTATTTTCTCCATCAAGTTCAAATTAGTTGTTTGTTCTATAAATGTCACAAAATTTTGAAAAATGTCTGTCAGTGTTTTGCTGTGGGTTGCTGCGCTTCGGTGGCCGCCGAGTTGAATGTAAACAAGAAGCTGATTGGTCGCTTCTCTATCGTCATCGTGTTAAATCCACAAATAGCGTGCGAGGTAGATAAGATAGTTTGTGATTGGTTCCCGCAAAATTGTGAACGGAAGCAGGAGAATTAAAGGGGCAGGTTTCCAGACCGAGCTGCAGGGGGAAATCACATCGGCGGCAGAGTGGGCGAGGTTCACCCAGTCTAACAGAGGAGTGAAGAAAATAGAAAATGTTCACATTTAAGAAGCTGGAATCAGAGTCATAACAAAATGACTCAAACCGATTTTCAAAATAGCTGCCGATTAATCAGTTCATCTTTGCAGCTCTAGAGGTATTAGACTAATCCTCTCCTAACCTCACCTGATGAGCTCCTGCAGTACGTCCTGCCTTCCCACCCGGGCAGCGTGGTACAGCGGGGTGCTGCGGTGGTGGCGACTTCCGTTGGGATTGGCTCCCGCTTCCAGAAGGATCCGTACGCAGTCCAGGTGACCGTTCACCACAGCTACGTAGAGGGCCGTTTGACCTTTTACATCAACCAGGTCCACCTCGGCTCCCTGGGCGATCAGATAGGCCACGCAAGCAGCATGTCCCGCTGTGGCAGCGATCCGCAGAGGCGTGCAGGGCAGACAGCCACAGCACCAAACAGACTTCTCATTGATGCGCCTGGCACAGTGGGAGAGAAGGGACTGGTTATTAGTTGTATCCATAGATCCAATTCTTATTACTATTGGACTCACACTTGGCCCAGTTGCCTTGAACCGGACCCGAACGCGATTGTCCCACCCTACCCACCCCCCCGCTGGCCTGCACACAGACTGCATGAAAAAATCCAGGGCCACGGCACTTACAGTATTTCATTATATTGCCGGACTCGCTGACTACAATTCCTGTTCATGTGTAAAGGAAGACCCGGGCACGTTTAGCGATTACACTGATGCGTACCTAACCCGAGTCCAACCGAACCGTGCCTTGGACCATCACTTTCACTGCAGGGGCGGCTGTGACTCAGGTGGTAGAGCAAGCATTTGCCAATCGGAAGGTTGTAAAAGTGCTTTAAGTAGTCATTAAAACTAGAAAAGCGCAATATAAATACAGTGCATTTACATTTCCAGCAGGCCCAGGCAAGGTTTAGAATGCTGTGCCTGGACACTGCCCTAAGTGGACAAACTAGTCAAACGAACCGGACTTTGGGTTCAAACGTGCTTGGGGTACGGTTTGACTGGGCCAAGTGTGAGTACGCCCTAAAAGCAGGCTAATGACCATAAAACCACATTAAAAACACATATGTCTTAAAAATATCATTGCTGTGTGGTCATCACAAATTAAATTTTTACAACAGCTACCTGCTAAAATGTATTGCTTTAAACTCCGATGCCTCCAGCATGTTGGATAGGCGGGCAGGGAGAACCCAATGAAGTGTTTTATTGAGAAAAAAAACAGCATGTTGTAAACCACGTGGAATGGAGATGAACTGCCCTAAGCCAGTAATAATGGGTTAGCTGGGTGTGGAGTATGAGTGCTGCATACAACCACAGTGGGATTGGGGTTAGATGAGTGCTGCCCACTGTACAATGGTCTTGCCTGGTTCTGACAAGTTCCAGTACCTGTATGGACTGTATTCCTAAAATTGAATTGAATTGAATTATTCCAAAACCTGTGAAGTGTTTGAGTCTTACTGTGGCCACAAACTATCAACCACAATTCGTACATTGAGAAAAGAATATGTTTGGTTAGAGCATAGTTAGGCAATGAGGACATGATATGGCGTGTGTTATGCCGCACAAGACTGCTTTGTGGAAGAGATGTGTAAGGGCATATTCTGCAGCATGTGTGTCTCTCAGGCTGTCACTCACCAATCCTACCAAATAAACCCACACAGCACAGCAACCACAAACCACATAGTGCTATACTAATGCAATCATTATATTCATATTATAAGTGATCCTCCCTCCCACCGTCTGAAGCTGTCTTCCTGCAGCAGGTTCCTCAGGGTGTCCAGGTCTCCGACGTAGGCCACATTGTGCAGCCGCATGTCATCCTGCTCCAGAGGCTTGTCGCAGAACTGCTCCTGGAGCCATTCCTTTAGGTTACGGCCTGGTGAGGACACACAGAAAAGAAACTGCCAAACTATGGCTTGTTGTTCAACCAATGCGAAATAATTGTCTACAAAACTAGTCATATCTTTTAAATAAACTAATGCATGCTATATAGTTATATAGTTATTATATATAGTTGCTATATTGTATGTTTTCAGCAAAGACCTCCAATTGTTTTCTTGTTTTAGACTGTATACTGAAAATACACCAAGCATACTGTACCTGTCTGACAACCCTGCAATTCAGAGGGCTTTTCTCACTGCACATTATTTTGTTGCATAACTGTACAAATGTCCCTGCTAAATATAGCAAGAATCAGTGATTGTTGTAAAACGTCAGAACTGAAACCAGAGCCCTCCGACACAGTCAAGCTATTTAATTGTGCCCTGCCACACAAAACCCTTTGTATGTGTTTGTGAATGTGAAAATGAACTGCTACCACCTCTGTCAACTCTGGCCACTGAAAAGAACTCAGAGGAGAAATCAGGCCAATCACAACAGCTGGTCAGTCTGACGTCATGTTGCCTAAGATCATTACTATTCATGAGCTCACCCAGCTGGGCTGGGTAAAGGATGCTGATAGCCAGGCTCTCATTGGCTGTTAGCCAACTGTTAGCCAATCAGAGTCAAGCAGCATACCTCATTGAATATTAATGAGAACAGGCACAAATGGAGCTGAGTCTTCGTGCAAGCTTTCTATACCACGCTAGAAAGGCTTGAAACAAGGTAACCAAGGCATTTTTTCCACAAAGAAATGTTACAGAGTCCATGGTAGAACTTCAGTTTCAGAAAGTAATGAAATATGGGTGGCCGGCCACCTTTAACACAAATTTCCCCAAGGGAGGCTAGTTATTGCCAGGCTGTGTTAACTTGTGCAGGTGTTACTATTATTGTGTCCAACACTTGTAGTACATTTGCATGCAAGCTCTGATGCTCAACCCATTGTCTAAATCCATTCATTATAACTATGTATAGGTTATGACATCAAATATTTCAGACATAGTCCTACCGAAGATGTTTCCTGACTCTATGAGCCACACCTCATTACACAGAAAAGAGGCACCCTCAACAACACCACATCTGTGTTGTAGATGTTGCTATGAGTGGTTAAAGTTGCGTGGATTGTTGTTACATGTTGCATGCCAGTTAACACATCCATAGAAGTGGTGCTCTTAACAATATTGGGGCTTTAGTTTGGTTTAGTTCATTTTTATTGGGCTGGGGGGGATTCTGAATAATTGGCCCACCACCTATCTATGGGCCTGTTATCGTTGTCTTCCTGTCTTCTTACCACATGCAGTATACATGCTGATGAATCATTTAGCCATGGTTACCTGCAGCAGTGGCACTGGGCATACCGGAGACAGTGATGAGCGGAGGGAAGTTGATACTGGACGGCTCGTCAACATCCGCCTCTGGACCGTCGGCCATGCTGCTGAAATGTCCCGCACACCGTCAACCTGGAGCTGGTGCTTTGGCCGAGGGTCGACACCGGGTCCCACAATCACGGGGAAGCCAAGTGAATCAGACAAGAGACACCATAACAACACACAGACGTCACTGCGTTGATGACGACGCATGTGTGAGGTAGTTGCGCCACTTCCTGACTGCGCTCAGCTGGACGGTTTAAAGGGACAACGTCCGGACCGAGCGAGACAACAGCGAGGGGACATAGGCTATGACACGCCTTTTTTTTGCCTGGACACTGGCACCTGAAATTGTTTTTAACGCTTTATAAAAGGGTAGACAAATTATTTACAGATAGTAAATTAAATAGATAATATATTATTATTTCCTATGATTGCATGAAACCAGCCAGGATTTTAGAATGCTGTCAATTTAACATAATACAAAATACATAGACTGTAGATGTTATTTGTAGACTGTATTATTATTTACCAATATGGAGGTCTACATTTATTTTTAAGACAAAAAGGACCAAAATTTAGTGGAAATACTCAGTCCATTTATTTGGCCTAAAAGTAGTCCAAATAGGTTACTATGAAATATACAAGTACCCAGCTAACATTTTTTTGGTTTGCAGAACGAATCTGGAAACGTTCTTTTTGGTTGCGGGAACGTTCCCGGAAGGTTAGGTTTGGTTGTGTTTTGGTTGCATCAGAACGTTTGCGTAACGTTCTGGGAACGTGAGTTTTTGGTTACATCCAATGTTCTCAGAACGTGCAACGTGTAGGGAACGTTCCCCAAACGTTCTTTTTTATATTCTCCCAACCTTAAAAAACTTTAACACCCATATCGTTAGTATACACACACACACACGTATGTACAAATATGTATACACACATAAAGTGTGCATTGGCAGGAATTAATTATATTAGCAGGAATGAATGAACAGGCAAACTTATATGGGATTTCAAACTTTAAAATACAAACAATAAACAAAATACAGAAAAGATAAAAGGATGTAGCGTGCTGAGTGCCAATGTAGTGTAGTGTAGTCTAAAATTGTCTAAAATTGTAGATATAACTTTAAATTACCTAAGATATGTAAGTCTTTTTTATTGTAGAAAAGAATGTTACACACAATCATAAGTAGTCCTAATAGTGTGGTAGTTGTGTAGTAGTAACATACAATAGGCTGTTATAACTTCTAAAAGTGATAGAAAATAGATACAGGAATAAAAGATAACGTGGGTTAAGTTACACCTAAAAGTGTCCACAAATATATATTAACATTCCGTGGCACATCATGATGTGTTTTCTGCTATAAATAAAGGCCACCAACCATGGGATCATATTAAAGGTCAAAGAGCAGTACCAAAAGGGATCCAGGATCCAAGGAAAGGAGTTTGGTCTTATTACCTCCTACAGCTCCTACATACCGTGTGCCCATGTTTCTGAGTACTCAAAGGTTAGGAATTCTGCTCAGCTGCTGGTTGCATGTAAGCGGTTTGGGTAATTGTGCAACATATGTCTAAAATGTGGTGTCAGTCGTCTTGTAGACTGTTTATCTGTTGGGAGTTTTTTCTTTTTTTGGGGGGGGGGCATACACGAAGGTGGCTCTATGCTGCTTAATAACAGATGAACCTTTGACACTGAGGCCCCTGGTGGTGCTTTAAAAATACATGGACAGGTCTACTGTGCCACGTGTGCCCATAAGTGGACAGGTTGTTCACGGACTTCCAGCTTCGTAAAGACAGGTTTGTTTCATGGTGGAATATGAAACACAATCTCCTGCTTTGTGAGAGTCAACTATTTTCAGTTTCAGTTATCTAGACAACTGCTTAGAAGAAGCCATGGTGCCGATTGTTGGGGCGAGGTCAGATGAGTCCGGGCCTTTAAAACTTTAAGAATGACATCACCTGGTCTTTCCAGACGATGATTGAGAACAATCCATGACGCTGTCAGGTCTCAGCTTTCCAAAGGGGGCGGTGCATGCTAGAAACTCTGCAGGGTGTCCAAACGTTTTCAGACACCCTTTTTTGTTTTCTGTTATTTTGAAAGTGTAAATTATGGAAATACAAGTTTTTGTGACATATTATACAAATGCCTTATCTGTGATTTGAGGCCTTTGGAGATTTTTGCATCTTTTCTTGGCTTCTTTATGCACATTAATACAATTTTTTACCTGGGCTGCCCACACTTTTGAGCCCCACTGTAAGGAGAAATGGTAACTGTAGACAACAACAGTGAAACGTTGTCACTCATTAGCAGCATGATCCATTATGAAGTTCAAGGAAAAAAAAAAATTATTTTAAAAAGAGTTATTTTAAAAAGTGAAGATGCAGTTGTGTTTTAAGTCACTTCTTCTTTGTGGAACCCTGCATTTAAAAGGGAAACACAGATGGACAATGGAGCTTTCTTTGGACTGTGCTGTAGTCTTATCTTAATCCACCTGCTGAGACTGGGGCCAGCGTCTTTTGTCCATGCCTTCTGCTAGGGGCCTTTGGATAAATCTCCGACTTCAATCCAAATCTTACTTAATAGTTGTTAAAGGGGCTTCCTAATTCGCTTTGTGTGTGTTGCAGCTGTTCCTTGACTTGCCAGAGAAAAGTTGCTGCTAATTTTGCTGGAGGGTCTTTAAAAGAAAGTCAAACGTCTTACTTCTGTCATGTCAGACTGGGCTTCAAAAGACACTAGTCATTTTGCTCATAATGTAACTTAAGCAATCCAGACCTCTCATTAATTTTCCATTCCAAGGACAACTTGACTTTGAGTCTAACTTCCTCTCAGAAACAGTCACTACTCTCCATTGACTCTTGAAAACAGGAATACACAAATAGCTATTGTAATGTAACCATTTATTTCACTCCACTACAAAATTATATACTTATTTGAACTATGATACAATCTCCACATATACATATAGTACAGTTTAAAGAGAAACAAAGGATACTGTACAAGTAGTTTACACCGTCCTTTTATATAAGACATATGAGCACACAAGGTCTCACTTTTTTCCACAAGTTATGTTTTTAAATTTTCTTTTTTAAATTTGACTTTTCAATAGGTTACAGTATATTTGATGGACTAATAATACTAATATGAAAATGGAGTAAATCAGACTAAATGAGAGTACATTTTAACTGTGGAATCTTCATAGTGAATACCTTTCATAAAGATCAGTTAAATGAATAGCATTAATATAAATATTTCCCACTGAAGCAATGATGCAGTGTCATTTTGCTCTTTCCGTAGCTGTTGATGCCAATAATTAATCTAAACAAACACAATTGGCCAGTTAAAGGCTATACAGTTCTGCCCAATGGCAACTACTGGCTGTCTGTTTGTACGTTATCAGTCTCTAGCTGTATTGAGATGTTGTGCCACCTATTCTATTGGTAACCTTTCTGACAAAGCAGTCAAAGTGGAGTAGCAGTCAAACACATTTTTGGGCATATGTTTTGGAGGTCTGTGCAGAGAAGATAAAGTCTAGCTGCAATATGTAGGCTCATTACATTCACATCTGGTAAAACTAGTTTAAATACAACTGGACCTTATGAAAAAAGCATTTAAAGAATGAATTCATTAATTCAACCAAGTGTGTGCTTTTTACAGTGCTGTGTAAATGCTGGCAGTCTACATGTATATCTGCAGTAGAACTAACAGAGGTAGTAACTGCACTTGTACAAGTTCAATTAACTGTTGTACTATTACTAAATATGGTAACTGCATTGTATGTGTGTATTTCCTTCACACATGGACTTCAGTGAGATGGCATTATTGGACTTTTGGGGAAACTGGGACAGTGGTTTCTTCCAGTCTCACATTTTGAATCATTAACTACATGTGCACAGCACATTTTTGAAAGTCACAAAAGGAGCTAGTAAAATAGTTTTGTATTCTTTATTTTAATTTAATTTATAAAGAATTGAAGGTTCTTACAAAAAGCTGCCATCTGGCCAAAACTTTGTCTCCATTCCAAAAGAAGAAACAGTTTGGCAAATCCTATAGTATAAATAGAGCAGAGGGACCTCCCTGATGGCAGCTGTTCTGTTTGCTCACTGACTGCAGGGAGAAAGGATAAACGCTTACGTTTCCCTCAACGTAACTTAAATGAGTGTGCCTATGTTTTATAAGATGGGTATGCGAGACAGAAGAAAGAATGGAAACACTGCCACTGAAGGCACACCTCCACTAACCAATCAGTCTTATCAAAGTGCAGCAGTGCTTCAAAAATGGGACAGTGAAAAATAACGTACGGATAAACTGAGTTTTGGATTTTAGTCCTAGTCCAATAGCACTATAGTAGATGTAATAATCGTAGTTGAAAACAGCAAATGAATCAGATCACATCCTGCTTTCTATTCGAATCAAACTGCATGCCCTGTGGACCGCAGTGGCTAAGTCCCAAATCCTCAGAGCCAGGAAATATAACAACTGAGGCAATGAAACAAAACTAATCTAAATGTGCCACGCTCCAGGTCGCTAGCTTAATTTTTTAAAATTATTTCATTTTTATTTTTTAAAGAATACAGGTTTTAAAATTTGGTGCAAGGATTCCCGGGTGCACAGCAAATGAAATGTTGATGTTAATTGTTGGTAATTTTAAAATATTTAGACTTTTGATGAATTAACCCAGCATTAAATAGAATGATTTAGGCTAACTGGGAACTGGCTCATTCCACAAAGGCACCATTAAAGAAAAGGGGTAAACGACGGGGTTAGTGTGCAGAGAAGGATCATATTTTGTATTTATTTATCGGTTAGTCACAGCAGATGCTAGATTAAAGTCAGACCTTAACGCCATCATATAGAGCTTTTATTTACCAACATCCAACTGACGCGTTTGGGTCCATCTCCTTCTCTGACAAAACCCCCTAAAAGTGCAGTGTTTGGTCCTACCCCACATCATCTCCCAGAGAAATGGCCTTACCATTATTCTGAATGAGACACTGTTCATCCCTAAATCTTCAGTGCAATTTTAGGAAAGTTTTATTTCGTCAACCTCCTTTCTCACTTCAGGTTCTGGCGGAGAAGTTGATTCCAGTAACCATCTTCTGGATCTTCTCTTCATTCTTCAGTATGTTGGACCTTACAGCACAAATCTTGTCCTGCTGGTCCTTGATCAGCTGCTCCAGCTCAGCTAGTTCTAATTTAAGAGGTTCCACTGCCTTGTCTGTTGCTCTGTAACACACACACACACACACACACACACACACAGACAGTACTATAAAAATAGGCTGAAATACTCCACAGCAACCAGCGATACAGCAACTCAACACAGCTGTAAAAAAACAAAAAAACATTAACAATATTAATAATAATATTCGTATCACTTGTTGCCGGTTGGCTCGGTGGGTAGAGAAGGTGCAAAATGACCTTGAGGTTTGTGCCTCGACGCCATAGACTGTATATATATATTGATACATAATAAACTTAGGAGGAAGAGAAATTTTGCCATAGACGTCTATAGAAACCGACCTCCTTTTGCAACCTGCGTGTCGCCCTCTGCAGGAATTCAGATAGAATGCAGGTTTAAGTTACTTCCGCATTTGCAGCACTTTGCCGAACCAGATGCGCTGTCCATCAAAATATATACAGTCTATGCTGGACGCAGAGGTCCAGGGTTTGTATCCGACCTGTGACAATTTCCTGCATGTCTCCCCCCTCTTTCTCCCCCCTTTTTCCATTAGTTGTCCAGTCCGTAAAAAAAATCGTATCACTTTTAATTTAAGATTTTGAAATGACAGTAATTATATCCGTATGACCTGTGTTTTAAAAGAGAAACATTTGTTTAACAGAAATGCTTAGGAATTTCCTGTGAAACATATTGATATTCCTTTCTTTCATCATAGCAAGACAAAAGTATTATTATTTTGGAAGCAGCATTGAACAGGATATAATGGAATCAGTAATCTATGAAATAGAAAGTTGTAACTTTGCATGAATTGATTGAAAGTCAGTCTGTAAAGCTGTGCAGGAAATAACATTTCAGTTGTGTTGTTTGTGTACCAACCCCACCTCTGCTCCTGCAGCAACGCCTGTGCGTGCTCTTTGTTCTCCCGCCGCCAGGTGCGCAGTTCAGCCTGCATGGCGTCCATGTCCTCCTGTATGTAGTCCATGATCTTACCCAAAGGCAGGGTGCTGCGGCACACCGTCTGGATGGATGAGCGCAGCCGATCTATCTCCCGGGTCACCATGTCCCGCTCCTTCTTGCGTGCTGCTTCAGACACCACGTTCTGGAAGTGGAGGTGTAGAATACAAATGGGTTAGGTTTCAGGGATGAAATCGTTGGTGCTGTCAACTTGCAAAGATAATGAACATTAAATAAAGTTTGAGGAGTGTGCATATTGGTATTTGAGGAATGATTCAGATCAAAGTCTTAAAAGGTGCAGAAAAAAAACTAAGATGTTTGACTTTCATCTGCATGATTTAAACTAAACGCTGTATCAAACAGCTGTATGAACATACACAAAATCACACAAAAATCACTTGAGTGTCCCTAGACCAAAACATAATAAACCCTCTTTAGGAATTCTACCTTTGCCAGCAAAGTCTCACATGCCCAGAACCAGAGCAAGGCTGCATTTAGTGGTTTAAGATTTCAAGGCTAAAAATGTTAGGCAGGAATTCTACCAACCTAGCTGTATATATAAAGATCAAACATGCGGCTGTATTGTACTAGCCAAAGTCAGGGGACTGGTTGATGAGGGCCTCCAGTGTATGGTGTGTGTGGTTGGGGGGAGGGTCACCATATGCAAATTACACTCAGTCCCTCGATGGCAAAAAGGAGGGGAAGGTATCAGGGAAGGACCTCCCTTGGCAGGGAGCAAATTCAAGGATGTTTGCTCAGCTGGGCTTCGCAGGTCCTCGGAGTGTGCGTGTGTGTAATATCACACACACACACACACACACACACACACACACACACACACACACACACACACAAAGCAGGGGTTCAACATACAGTGGACACACAGAGCCCCTCCACACTCTGCGGCCTTTAAGTCTTGTTTATTTTAGTAACAGGCTGTGGCAGTGGGGTTATTTTACTACAGTATTGAGTAACAACTACTACACTTAGGCCTCCTTTCAAGTTCAACTCTTGGTCCAATTTATTGGGAGCACCTGCCTCCACGAAGTAGTAGGAATCATATTTGCGACAGCGTGTAAACTAAATGACAGCTTCCTCTTCAAAACACACAATCTGTCAAATATGCTTGCTACAGTTAGCACATTTAGCATTTGCCTTATCAAGCCAACTCCTAAAACAAAACAAACAACTCAGTAATTCAAAATGGCAACTTGACTAGACAAGACCACACTGCAGAAATTACATGAAATATCACTGTTTGCCATCGTGTCTTTACAGGAAGCAAGTACACATTCCTGTCAACCTCACTCTTTGTTAGCTATCTGTGGTTTGTTCAGGAGTGTGAGGGTTGAAACGCCTTGGCCCGGCGGATCCCTGACATGGTGGGTGGCTTTCCACTGGGCGCTCTGAACCCTGCAGCTAGACAAACACTCTACGGCTCATTCGACCTGCCTCGCTGTGGTTTGTTCTGCACAGTCCAGACGGACCCATGCTGCATTCTATTTGCCGTCCCCTTGCTACCTCCCCCCATCCTTCGCTGTTGGAAGAAAAAAAAAAAAAAAAAAAACTTGCCGTGAAAACATGACCCCTGGTTCGTGTGCACTCTGTCCAGGTGGATATAAATCACAGCTTTATGGAGGTCTCTGTCGGGGGTCTACGAGACCTGTGTGCTCCTAGTTTTCCTTTTTCTCACCCAGATCACAGAACAATATTTAGACGTGGTGACCGCAGGAGTAGGAGGTGAGGGAGGAGGGAGGGGTGGAGATGGGACAGTTTTTCCCATTATCTCAGACAGTGATGAAAACCCCAGGCATTGGGGAAGACACAGCCTCTGGCTGGCATTAGAAAGGGCTGTTGGATTAATTCAGGGAGGTTTTATACAGTATTGTCTTATAGATTGAGGTCTCTTTTTTGTAACATACATAAATAACATAACATAAATAAATACTTTAATCTTGTTTTCATCAGCATTTATTTTGTTGGATGGCAACATACTTTGTGATCTAAAATCTTTCATTTAAACTCTGCTTGGGTCTCCGTCACAGGGAGTACAACGGAACATATTGCAATTTGTCAATGTGAAATTAAACCAGGCATCACATACCTAATCAGCTTAATGAAGTAATGCGTGCAAATATGTGATTTATGGACTGTTTATAAGGATTTCGGAGTCAAGAGGAAGACATTCTTCAATCTCTTTTAACAAGAAAATGGCGTGCATGCATGGAGGCTGTGAGCGGCTGAGCAGCCTCTAGGGTATCATTAGCTGGCAAAACAATCCTTTAGATGCTAGTTGACAGCAAGAGATTAGCGTCCATCACATAAGGAGAGAAGCTTCATTTAGTCATTACTTTAATCAGCTTTACTTTGGTTAAAACCGGAGGATGAGAGACAAATGTACAAAGCTCTCATTAGAGCAGCTTTGCCCACAATGAAGTTTAATCAATTTAAGTTCATGTTATGGTGGTAAACAGTAGCTTGTGACAGCGCAAGCTCAAACACAACTCCTTAGATCTCAAGTCAACGGCTCTTTCATCATCACAAAGACAAATAAGAAAAAAAAGATTTGTCATAGAACGTATTGATGATTGAAGATCTCATGCAACAACTTTAGAGCTTCTGCAACCAATTCTATTGCCAATCATTTGAAGACACTGATGCGCATCCCTGAGATCTGAGGTGCAAAACAGGGATCAAAGCATAGAATGAAAATTGGCCCCATGCAATGTTAATGGTCTTCCTCACCATTTTTCATAGAAGGCCATTCAAAAGTCTAGCTGGATCATAAAAATAGCTGGGAGTTAGTGAGGTGAGCAGAAAAGCTTACGGCCACTGAGGTTACAGGATGTTGTTGCAGGGTCACTGTAGCCCCTTGGGGAGACAACTGAGATCACCACCCTGGGCTACGGGGGGGAACTGAAAGGAAACTTTCAAAAGGGATCTCCGGCTTTACTGAAGTAACTGAAATGGAAACTGTATTCTAAATTCAAATTATCATGGAAAGAAAAAGCCATTTGAAGGGTCTGAAAATATGACTTCTGATAATTGCTGTTGTCAAGGTTGGTCTGGTAACAGAGTGTGGGTGCTTCAGGTAGGTACTCCTCATAAACCTGACCAACATCCTTTAACAAGTTAATATGACCTCCACAAAACTAATATGACTAACGGAATGTCACAGGGCCCATTTCCTAATGTTTCCACACCAAAAAATGCTGGATGTTTATAAAGACACAGAGGTCTGCAGAAAGGAGTATTTATTTTCTTGACAATTCTGCAGAGTATTCAGGCCCTTCTCCTCCGTGACTCTCACTCAACAGCAATCCATTTGTATGCCACAGGGTTTATTTATACATTACAAACCTTCATCAAGGCTAATTTGATGGGGGTAAAGAAAAGAAGGAAAGAGTACACAAAAAATCTTATGAAAACGCAGCTGCTGCAAGGGGCAGATTCTGTCTAAATAAAAGGAGAACTATCTTGGAATAATATACAATACCGCCAAGGGGTCATGAGGAAGGGCATGCCCATAAATATACAGCAGATTCCTCAGTCACACACACTGTGGTGGGACATGGCAAAATACAATCATTTGACTGTTTAGGATTTCCCCTTATTTACATCAGAACAGCAACAGGGCAGCTAGGCACTGGCATTAACAATAGCTAAATGAATTCAGAAATGACAAAGAACAAAAATTACAATAGGGAATAGATTTAGACTGGATTTTCATAAAATATACAAAATGGTCCAAAGCCTAACATATTTGTACTGAACATAATGTCGGATCTTAAGTCCGGGGGGTTTGTGACTCACCCCGACGCAGTGTTTTGATAAACATCGGCATTTAAGAAAATGAATAGCGGCAGCTGAAATTTCAAACCTGTCATACCACATAGAATAAGGAAGCTCAATATTTACATTATTGACCCTGCGTGTTTTACCGTGATTACAAGAAGAAAAAAACAACTCCATTAAGCTGACCTCTCTACACTTTCATGTCAGGAAGGAAGTCATTATAGTTCTTTATACAGCCGACAAGGCAAGGCCAATAATGATGAGAGGTGCCCTGCACAGTTCCTATGTGCAGGCATACCTGTTATAAGCTGCCTGTGCAGACCATAAAGGATACTTTGAAATTAAGGTTTGGAACCCCTGAAAACTGAGAAGGCTTCATTAACAAAATGAGTTCAAACTCCACAAGACTATGCTCATGTTACACAAGGAGATCTGCTATTTTTGATCTTTTGCTTGTCTGTGTAAGTATGTTTGGGTCTGAATCATTTTTTTTTTTAGATAAATTCTTTACAAGTGGTGCCAAAATACTACAATTAACACAGACATGTACAGTTGGTTAAATGCAGGGCCTACAAATTCCTGTCAAGTTATTTCAGTTTACTGGTGGATAGGCTGAGACGACTTCAGGTGTGAGTTATGAGGGATGATGTCTGAGGCCGCAGTTGGAAGGGGATGGATCAGGGGCTTTTTTTGCATGAGTGACAGTCCAAAACAGTGCATCCATCAAAGTCAGGGTGGTCAGCTAGGAAGGGATGCCAAGAGAGTATGCTTCAGTGAAGAGGACCACCCAAAGCAGACAGTGTACGCCACCTCACACCATGGACTACAGACCAAACTGTGAGCTTCACACCAATTCACACTCTAAATAATGATGAAAGACCACTCTCTCTCTGGCTGATGATTAAGCAAACCGAGGGGAATTGATGAGCAACACCAGTAATGTGTCACCTTGAAAATAAATATGAAGTCTAAATGAATGACAAGATGAAAAGAAAAAAGGAACTTTAGAAGAAAACCTGACTACTGTGCATTGGAGTCTTCATACAGGACATCTAGAGACAACCTCAAACGGGTTGTGCATTGTCTCTTTTCTGGAATGACCTATATCCACACAAGGGGAAGGAGTGTGAACTGTTTGTAAAATCTAGTCCCCAAGATGAAAGATACTAAACTCAAACTGTATATAGAACAGAGAAATCTGAAGTCAAAACAAATTAAGCATACCTAAGATATCGAGCAACTCGAGAAAAAAAGGCTAATTTTGCTCCAGACATCTTGATGTGTGTCTAATTGTGTGTGTGGTCTGTTGGAGGCCATACTTGCTTGTCTGGTTATTAGCCCTTCAGCCTCACTGAAGGGTGACATTCTTGTGGTTACAACGCAGCGCAATTACACCTCTCTACTCCATTTGTTTATAACTTTCATCTGATAATAACCAGTGTTGCAGTGGGCCTTTTACCGCAGTTAAAAATGTTGCCCTGGAGAGCAAACCTTGCATGAAGAATGGCCGATAGAACTAATGGCACTATAAAATAGGGAGCATGAGTCAGTGATGAGGATGAGTTAAAGAGAGCTGGGCTGATACTGCCCTCTAGAGGAGAAGCAAAAGAACTACTACTGATTGTACATACCTGTTCTTTAGATTTGGGGGAAGATGGGGACAATTCATAGTCTTTCTTGGTCTCAAGGATCTTTTTCACAAGGCCACCTATAGTGAGAGAAATAATGAGAGGGATAGTGAAAAGTATGTTTCCTCAAAGTGTGGCATTGCTCCTTCCAAAATAAAAAATAAGGCAGAACTAAAAAGAGAAAAAACAAATAAAACCGTGTACCATGTTTGTTTTCACTGTCGAGTTCTTGTGCTAGCCCCTGTAATAGAAAAAATAGCAGATAACTATCCAATGTTTCCCATGGTATTTGTAAAACTTCCTGTTCATGTCACTTACCACATCCATCTCAGGAGAATCTGAAGGTGGAGGCACCTCCACGAGAAATTGCTCATCTTCATCCTCCTCATCCTCAGACAGCATCTTCCCATCCATGATGACTGGTGCTGAGGGCTTGGCACTGGATAGCCTGGAATACAAACAAAGAGATTGACTCATTTCTGACTGATGCCACCTTCATTCAGTGTGTTTACTGCTTTTTGTTTAATAATGTTAGCAGTAATCCATCTCTTCCTCTGGCAGGGACAACTAAGAATGTATTTACATAGAAGAGAAAGATTTTGCTGTTGTGACTAAATTAGACTTATGACATGAGTGCATACAGTATGTGTGGTGAAGTCACCTCTCAGCTGGGGTCACATCAGAGTAACTTTCCTGTTTCTTGACTCTGGGAGGTGCTGGCCGAGCGCTGCTGGGCCGTGGTATTCTCCTGTTGCTGTAGATTGAAAGGATTTTACTCATTACTGAAAAAAACGGGTAAAACAAACCCTTTTGGAATGGAATATTTTAGCATTTTTACAAGTGATTTTTATTTTGTTTCACACAACCTATGTTATTTTTTACTTGACTCCTTTAACAAGCCAAGTCCTCTGTTAACAACTCTGTGATTGGCCAAATGTCTACGTTGTGACAGCCACACTGACTCATTCAGATTTCAGGATGATAATTGTTGCTTGGAACAACAAACAGTGACTATATTAATAACAGTAAAACCGCTGTAACACAGATGCCCACCCAGTCAAATGTCACTGATTAGTCAGTTAAAGAACATTCATAATTATCAAAATTAATTATTCAACTGTGTAATGCACTGGAACTGATCAGGCCCAGGAATAAAACAAAGTTTCAAAAGCCAAACCACCCTGAATGTAAAAAGAATAACGCAATACACTACCATGCTATGCAATAACATTAGAACTACACCCTCAGAAATGGTCCCTAACTTCATCTCAACATCTCAACATTCTCAACAAAAAACTTCATAAGCTTGATCATAAAGTATCAATCCTGGTGTGTGTAGCAGTAATGGAAAGGTAGATATTTGTTGATGTGACAAACAGTTAATGGGAGCTGTGTTTTTTGTAAGTGAAGAATATTGTTTGATGAGTACCCTGTCCAGTTCCTCAGCATCGTGTTTGCAAACTGAGTGAATGTTCAGTGTTGACTGTACAAACCTGGAGGCCATGTCCGATGGCACTGAGGAGCCTGCAATGTCTCCATTTTCCTGGGGGGAAGGTCTCTGGGCTAACAGAGCATCTCCCTCTGTGAAAGGCAATGATTTTTAGTTACCTCAGTATTATTTAGCAAGGATTAGACCTATCCTTAGGACACTGATACTTAAGTACACACCATTATAACAAGTTAACACCAACGTCCTTTACTGTAGCTTACATGCTACCACTCTGACAAAGCTACAGCTAGTTCAAAACACTGTGGCACGAGTGGAAACTCAGCCTTGTACACTCAGCCTCAGCTTCCAACCCAAGATAGTCTGATTTTAGTGTTTTTTCTAAAACTCTACACATCCCTTCACATACTTTAAATCTTGATTGATTGGAAGCCTTAATAAATAAATTATATCCTTTTGGACTGGATTCTTATAATTGTTGTTAATTTCTACTATGCTCGACTAACTTGCTTAGATACTTTAACAAGGAATACCGTTGCCCTAAATCACTGAGTCACTGAGTGTCACTTAGTGAGTCATTGCACTCACTTCGTGACTCGATGTGGAGCCTGAACACAAAGGAGCACTGATATTTTGAAAATGACACTTTGCCGTCTCTGATTCAGACTACAAAATCATCCTCATGCCTTGTGCATTCAGTACTAAGGTAGTAGAGCGCCAAGTTAAATGGCATAACCAAATATGGGTTATTTGGTTTATTTAAGCACAGCAATCCTGGAAGGCACCAACTCTCTCCTCAAGTTGACACAATTTCCACATGGAAAATACAAAGTTAAAACCTTCATACTGTTTTGCACACTTACCTCCTTCACTGTCAGACTCATCTGTAGGAAAGCAGAAAAATACATTGTTAGTTTCCTTTCTAATACAACTATGAAAATGATACAAGTATGGAAAACAGATATCAGATACCAATATCTTTAATATTTTTAGGAAATCTATTTTTGGAAAAGTCATAACATCAGTTGAAAGAAGCTTGTATTGCTTCCGACAACAGTAATCTTGATGAGTCACTCACTACCTCCCACTAAGGGAAACTTGACAGGGATTTCTTTTTTAAGATAAGTGGAGTGCACATAGAACACTGTCAACTGTAAAATCAATTTAGATGTACTTCAGAGCCCTTTTGTCAATAATTAATAAGTTTATTTTTGACGTCTGTATTAATTATGGGAGATATGCCTTATTGGTGTTCATTGAGAGAAAAAGTTGGGATAGGGTTACCTTGACCTCCAATTTTTGGTCTCCGCCTCTGCCCTTTGGCAGATGAAGGCCGAGGTATTCTAGCTGGACTATCAGGCTGTGAGAGTAGCAAAGACAAGCAGGAAAAAGACACACCTTTAGATCAAATAAGCACTAAAAAAACACATATTACCTACTACCTGTTGGGATGATTTGAAGAACCCCTGGCATGCACCTCTATCTATTGTGCTAACTAACCATTCATCATTTTCTTCAGTAAGCTTGAGGTACATTGAGGTATGGTAAATTGCTATTAAGCACCAATAAACATAAATTTTGTTTTAACCATTTAAACAGCAACAAAGAAAAGTTAATTAAGAAAAGTAAGTTCTTACCTGGTTCTCCACTGCTTCTGCAGGCTGCACAGGAAAATAAAACATCAGTACACCGTGTACTAAATAGTTCAATTTATCTAATATACACAGGAAACAAGACCTCACATGTCTGCTATACACATTAGCCCAGAAATTAGCGCTAAACCAAGTAGCCAGCCACACCAAGACCTTTGCAATAGTCACTATATTCTAACACAGGGATCTTCAACAGGGGGTCCAACATACTTTTAGCAAACTAGTCTATAGGTAAATTAGTCACTGAGGCTCACTGGGCCACATGTATGTTTAACATTAAAACAAGATTTCAAAAATCATTCCAACAATTATTTTAATAACTTAGTATTCTACGCAAAAAAAAAGGGATGTATAAAGACTTTCGACCGCCCTACATGTTATTGTAGGCTCAGTTTAATATGCAATTTCATTTTATACAATACATGTAGTAGGGGCCCCTGCTCCATCTCTCTTCCAGTTAAGGGGTCCTTAAAAAACGTTGAAGTCCCTTGATCTAACACTAAAATGCAATATATTTTCTGTATACTGTATATAAATATAAATTTTTCTACTGATTGTTTATGCACGATTGAATACCTTGTAATCTGGGTTTAGTTCCTTGCAAGAATAAGAGGCAAAATATTAAAACAATTTATTATATTGTTTTCTTTTTCTTTGCAAAATGCATACAACATCAAGTTTAATTTAATATGTAAAATCAGTCACCAACTCCATGTTTCTTGAATTGGCTGACTTGACATACAGGAAACTCTGTCCCAGTGATAGACATGTTTTAATATATCATGGGAGAAAATTCGGCCAAAAATAGAACTTACTGCTGGCACATGTTTGGCTGTTTTGCTCGGCTCAGGGTTGGGCTTTTGCTGTGGTTCCTCTGATACTTTGGCCTAAGCAACAACATAGACACAGACTGTAAATTTTGCCATTTGTTGCTAACATTTAAAGATGTGTGTGGGGTTAAGGGACATACCTTGCTGTTGCCACTCTCTCCACTTTTCTTTCTCTCTTCGCCCTCTTTGTGTCGCTCCCTATCTTTCTCCCGCTCTTTGTCTCTTCGTTTTTCCTTGTCTCTTTCCCGGTCTCTGCGAGAATCCCTCTCTCTTGTCTTTTCTCTGACTTTGTCTTTGTCCCTTTCTTGGTCCCTCTCTTTGTCTCTATCTTTGTCTTTGTCCCTTTCTTGTTTCCTCTCACTGTCCCTATCTTTGACTCGTACTTTGTCTTTATCCTTGTCTCGCTCCCGGCTCTTGTCTTTGTCATGGTGGTCCTGTTCCCTGCGGTGGTGCTTATCAGAGCGCTCCCTGTCACGCTGATGCTCTTTCTCCCCATCTCTGCGTCGGCTCTCCTGCTCTTTGGGCTGGTCTGGGTCCTTTTGGTCCCGGCTCCCGCTGCGCTCTGTAATCTTTTTCTTCTCCTGGAAAGGGTCATGCCAACGCAGAGGGTGAGGGTTTAATACCCCCCATGGCTATATACTGGAAAACTCATAATTTTACTATATCTTATCAGTTTTGTACACCAAGTCTGCAGCCCACAAGGCTAAATGCTAATACAGAAAGTTCATTTTGTCAATTTGCAGGGTCCAAAATCTTCTTGGCAGCATCTACTTGCCAAATACTGGTAAAAACATGCAAGTGGCTGAAAAATTTGATTCACTCACCAGCCAAAAAAACAATGGTTGTCTATTGAGTGGCAGGTAAAATTTGAACACTAACTAGTCATTTGGCTGGTGGACAAAAAAGTTAATTTTGGACCCTAAGGGTAGGATTGAGTGTGTAATTCCATGACTGAAGTGGGCTGAGGACTCTCACCTCTCTATCCAGATGATGCTCACGTCCCTCCCTATTTTCCTTGTCCTGGGACCTGGAAGTGCTGGCTTTGGTCTTTATGTCCACCTTTTCTCCTGCAAGCACTCGCTTCACTGCATCATCACTGGACATCTGTAATACAAGTGAAGGCAAATGAGGAATATTATAATGGAGCATGAGACTTGTTTAATTTTTAACAAGGAGGGTTGCATTTTCTTTATTGGATTTACCATGAAGCATGTAGCACATATTTGACCAGTTGCGTTGCCTGACTGACTTACCCATTGAAAAACGTAATAGTAAACATTGGTGATATTCTCATGTTTTTTTGTGAGATATTCATTACTTTTTATTTTATTTCATACAAGTTGAAGAACCAGAAGTATTTTTGCTACTATTACCAGATGTCTTCAAAACAGAGACCAAAAAAGACGCATACGATCTGAGAATACATGCATTGTACATGACATGAAATCAAAATACTGTTACTTTACTACAACCCATCTCCAGGGTTCAATTAAAATCTTTCTCCCTGAGATGTGGCTTGACAATTTTCATAAGAGTATAATATTTTGATGTGAAAAATAACACACACTGAATGTTCTTTTATGTAGAGCCACTAGTAAGGGTGGAACGGTACATGCATTCATATTGAACCAAAACGCTACGGGCGTCACGGTTTGGAGCATGAATTTACATGGAGAATACATGGTATAAAGATAAATAAAACTTGTGTGCAAATTAATTAATGTATTGCGGAACTACTGTAATGCGGAACTAGTGTAGATGTGCGGATTCTTTAGGAACACCTCCCCGCCTTAGCTCCGATTGGCATGAAGCCGAGCTCTGCTTATGTATGCCGTTTTTTGTCAGGTCCAGTGAGTGAGTCAGAGATAGCTGCACTATGGACGAGTATGACGAGCGGGGGTGACCCACAAGAGTCAGAGGACCCGCCGGCCTCTTTAAGATCAAAAGTTTGGGAAAACTTTGGTTTCCCAGTTACAGTAGTACAGGCATGAGAGTGGTGGGTGGACAAGGACTGTGTGTTGGAGTTGTTCAGCAGTTGTTGCAATCACCCAGAGAACAAGTAACAAACTGTGTATCTAAGAACACTTAAATCAGTATAAATTACGTTATTTCAGACACAGATTTCTGCGGTAGATTAGTGTTACGTTTTCAGCGTTGCGGCTCCAAACCGTAACGTTAGTTGGGACAGACACCTTGTTTCTTTAGGCTAACTATATTAGCTTCAGCCAGGCAGGGAGCAGCTTTCCGTGGTGAAAAATGGATGGGAGACGTTGCATTAATCAAGTAATCTAGTATTTCAGCTTTTAGCTGATTGTCTTATTTTGTTTACAAGTTACAGATGGAGTCTGGAGACGATCATTTGACCCTCATTACATGCCACAACTACATTACTTTTCCAGAATGGAGACTGGAAATATTGGAGAATTGGAGTGTGAGCGTTTTAAACTTCCCATTTATCTTTTCTGTCCATGTGTGTGTGTGTGTGTGTGTGTTGGTGTGTGTGTGTGTGTGTGTGTGTGTGTGTGTGTGTGTGTGTGTATGTGTATGTGTATGTGTGTTTAAAATCTCCAAAGAACACAGACCTTATTGATGCAGCACTTGGCCATGGCCTGCAACAGCTCATTGGTTTTCTCAGGCTCATGGCCGGCCACAATGCGTGCTGGCTTTGCCACCAGGGGCTCGCCACTCACCAGCATCACAACATCTATCGCTTTCTGGAGGAAGGCTATTTTAGAGTCCTTATCCTAGGAAGAAAAACAGATGCTGTGATGAACAGGAGAGTACACAGGAGACAGAGACGTGTTTGTGTAAGCAAAGGAACTCCAATTTTTTTCCCAATACAGTTTAGAATGACTGAACCCTTGAGATGTGCATGTCCTTAAACCAATAAGACTTTGTTCACATACAGTCAGGCGGTCAGGGAAAAAAGCAAGTCTTCCCATTCATTTTGAATAGGGGTAGTGTGTTAAGGCTGCACCTGTGGAAGCCGCACGAGGAGCGTGAAAACAAAATGGAAAAAGGTCCAACCCTGCGATGGTCAATCATGTAACCAGCAATCAGACTTGTCAGTCGGTTTTAAGGCGGTCTGAGAGTCCCGTACAGTAAATAATAAACCTCACTGTCTAGTTTTTCCACAAGAAAGTTAAAAAATGATGAGGGTAAAAAGATTGAAGACACAGGCACTGAACGGCCCAGGAGTGTTTGTAACAGCTGACTGACTCTTGAAACATGCTCCAGTCAAAACCACAGTTGCTCTGTCTCTTTCTTTCTCCGTATAAATAAAGCTGCTTTTTAAATGCGGTGGGAAATGTCAAGATCTATAAACAATTTGACAAAAAAAACAATAATTGTGAAAAATAAAGTCACATGCTACATTGGGAGATTAAAATATGAATAAATCATGATTAGACCATACAATACAATACTCATGCTTTCCTCTCAGGTATATCCTAAACAAGTCATGTATCATCAATTGATTGGTTTTCACACTGTTATAAAAATAAGTTACTAGTTGATAAAGCAAAAAATGTTCTTTCACCAATGTACTTGTCTTAATACTTTTTATGTATGAACAGAGAGGGCCACTCAGATCCTCTGGCACAAGGATTTTGGTTCTTCTTAAGGGCAAAAATCTGTGGTTGGTTTGTGTCCCTACTTAATACCCAGACTTGTCAATAACATTGTTGCACTTTCTAGAAAAGGTCTATGACAAAGTAGTATAGTACATTATTAAAAAAATTTAAATTCTTAATGCAAAACCCAAAAATGTACCTTATTTAATTACAGTGAATGTAAAACATCCATTTTCAGTAACAGTAACATTTATCAAAGCGTAGCATCTTTCTATCACCTATTAATTTGGGGTCAGCTCTTAAACAGCAGACTTGAGTTCTGACACCTTGGCTGGCGCTCTTAGTCATGTCCTGCCAGATCCTCTCACAGGCAGCGTGTAGAGTTACTCCCACACAGACGCCCCACACTGTCCCATGTAATACACAGGTGATCTTCCCTGCCACAGTCACACTGATGTTCAGTGTTTTATTTTGCGATTAAATGTGTAATAATCCTGCCACTACTCTAGGGCTGCACAATATATAGTTTGTTTTGTTTTTTTAATCGTTATTGTAATATTAACTGGCGCACTATATACACATCACAAAAGGCTGCAACATATCACCATGGAAAATATCAGTAGAAAATTACAGTTTAAAATGAAATTCACTTTTTTAGTGGAACCTTTATATTCAATTCAATGTTAAATTTTTTCACCAAAATATTGTTTGAAATGACTTCCTTTTGTTTGTTTGTTTTAAATTCAACAAACAATTTGTTGTATTTTAGCAGAATACTGAAGCTATAGAAATGCAGAACTGAGAACAATTTAGCATGTTTATTTATCGCAAGCAATATCATTACAACCTTACTGCATATCCCATATTTTCCTTATATCGTGCAGCCCTAAACTACTCTACTGTGAAATACTTGCAATATTTATGCTTGTTACAAATGCAACATACACCCACAGTATTCCTAATTTATTGTATGTTTCGCACATGTTTGTGTAGTATCTACGTTTTTTTTGTCTTTTTTTATTTACATGGTATTGTCTTTTTTATTTTAGTCAGTGTGCTTTTCTTTGCCCTAAACTCTTTTTACTTGACTCAAAGAGCTTGCACAAGAACTCTGCCTGAATGAAGAATGTGCCTGGACTGTTTGGTGTATGCACAAATGCTGTGTATGCTGCTTTGGACATAAATACATATTATGTCATAATCAGAATCAGCTTTATTTTCCAGGTATGAGGACACATATGAGGAAATTTGCTTTGGATTATACATTGCATAATCAAGCAAATTAGCAGAGACAAATGAGGTGTTGTCCCTACCATTATAAGGCTTAGGTGCAGCACCCAAGCCGTTTTGGGCACCACCTAAGCCGAATAAATGTTACCGAAATACTATTCTCACATGTAATGATTGTAGCTGGTCTGCAGTAGACTTCAGCAAGTTTTGACTTTAAGCTTTTTGAGTGTTCATTTGTATTATCTGGTCTAGCTTTTCCACCATTTTAGACACAGATAAGGTAATAATGGTCCAAAAGGGTGTGTCATTGATTTTTGTTTTTTATTAAATCAATACATATTTTCTTGAGCGAGGACCCCTAAACCCTTTGCCAAATAAGTGCAACTAAGTCTTCCACAAACCTAGGGAAAACACTGGCATTTTAGGTCTTTATATACAGGACAGCTGAAGACATGAAAGGGGAGAGAGGGGGGGAACGACATGCAGCAAAGGGCCACAGGGTGGAATCGACCCTGCGGCCGCTGCGCTGAGCAGTAAACCTCTATATATGGGCGCCTGCTCTACCAGGTGAGCTACCCAGGTGCCCAAAGGGACCATTATTAATCAAGGAATAGTGATATCAGTTTTAAGGAGAGCAGAGGTTACAAAAGTTTGACGAGGTGGACAGCATGTGGGGAACTTACCTTAACATTATCTGACTTCATATCATTTTCTCCATACAATCCTTTCATAAAACCAGTGGTTCTGATGATCTGAAAGTTGTGAGAAACAGGTTGCACACTCAGTTGGCAGATAAAGTGGCTGATGCACAAATCATGCAGTCCACAATTCTAAAACATATTTATGAGATTTTCCAGTATGTAGCACTATTGCTTTTTTAATGCATTCTAACAGTTTTTTGAATAGGAAACATGAATTAAAACGTTAAATGTTAAAACGCATAAAACGTTTTTGTACAAGTGAATTACTGTAGGTGTGGGACAACAGACAAAGCCTATCCACATGTAGTTAATTCATACATGTTTGAAGATAATGTTCTGGCCTTAGTATTCCAGTTCAAAAGTATATGCTTAAATATCAATGGTGAAAATTCTGTTGTTTGATAGCCGATGCCTTCAGTCAACACAATGCCAATCAGAGGAAAGGTGTTACACATGCCGACACTCCTCCCTTTATCAAATTTACATGAACCTAAGGTGAAATAGTAGACTATTCAACAGTCAGAGAGTGAGAATGAGATCCTACTCGTTTAAAAAAGTGAAACAGATTTGCTTGACATCTCAAAAGGACTCTATTGTGTGGAAGGTAGAAATGAAAAAGAAAGAAAATGCAAATGAGATACAGCTTTTTAATCATTAAGGTTGGATTTTGTTTCCCCAAGTCATTTTATGTAGCACTTCTAACTTTGGTACCACATATTTTTTATCATGTTCTAATGCTACCTAGACTACTACTACTGCTGCTGCTACTACCACTACACACACGTGTTTGTGTTCATAAATTGTTCATTGTTTCAAGTTCATTCTGATACATATTAAAAGACAATTTAACACAGTATAACACAGAAGCATTCAATATAAAGTTTCCAAAGATGACCAGATCATGGTGTGTTGGCATTATCAAATAAAATTGCAACAAGTTTTTGTACTGTAGGGAACCACTGTCTGAAGCATCTTAATGCCCACATGACTATACAATCTGTATCTGATTTTTCAACTAAGGTATTTTGTTTACATTCTCTACCTGTGAATAACAACTTTCTCCATACCATATCACTCATCCAGGCATATCACCTCTATGTTGTACACCAACTAGATAAAAACAAAAGCTTGATATAGGTAGCTCCAGTAGAAGCTGACCCAGGTCTGACCTGACAGTAACAGTTGCTGTGGCTAGCTAAACAGAACACAACTGCCAAGGAATCAGACTTTTTACTGTGGAGTCCACCTCAGCCCTTCCTTAAATCACCAGAAAGGCTTAGAGTATATAGCTATGTAACCTGCTCACATGTATGTGTCCCTCAGTTCTTAGCAAACCCAGACCAAGAACGGTAACATTGTTTCACATTTACACAGCGATTAGCTAGCTCAGTTAATTATAGCACAACGTAACCCGCATTATCAAACAGACCTGCTGCAATAAGCTGCTCAGCATCCGTGATCTCAACGTGACGGACTCGAACAATCAAACAAAATTTGCCAACTTAGCTAATGCTCACAATCATCTCACTGTAGTTAAAAGTGTACACCATTGGTTTGACCCATAGACAGTTAAAGAAGGTTTGACCGCTGTGTGCTCAGGTCGTGCCTATCACGACCACAGACTGCATATTTTTTAATATTAACGGTCTATGATCACGACACAGCTTCCCTAAAATCAATGTCTTTTGCTTATAAATAAAGGCTTAACCAAAAAAAAAAAAATCGCAATTAGCTACACAACACAGTATACACGTCTAGCTAGTTAACCAGCCCACTATTCTAACGTTACAGAATCTTAGCTATTTGACACCCGAACAATAGCATTGCATTTCTAGTGAATGCAACTCTTTCTTTGATCTACCTTGATGGTTTAATTACTTTTCCAAACTTATTCGTACAACGGCAGCCACGTTGATGGCTCGAGAAAAGCTGCGGAGGGCAGTAACGTTACTGCGAAGTTAACTAATGCTAGCTAGCTAACTTACTTACTTGGTTAGTTAGCATAGTTCCTGCTAACGTTGATAAATTAGCCAGCTAATTGATGACATTGCTGCTGGCCTCAGCCTTCTCATATATATAGCTTTATATGGTGTAGCTAGCCAGCTAGTTAAACAACCACCAGCTTGATAACGTTATTGTAACGTTAGCATTTCAGTCTCACCTCACTGAAGATGTCGTGAAGGTATCGAAACGGCGGCTTGCTTAGCAGTTTCTCCGTGAGAGGCGGTTTCTTTATTACTTTGCCCAGCGTGTCCTGGGTCTTTTTTACCACTGTCGCATTCATGGCAGCCGTCGAAAAGTAAAGCTAAGGAGCTTAAACGTAGTAAAATAACGTAAAAAGTAGCTAATTCAGAGAAAGAACCAGTCCTGGTGGCTCTGTCGCCTGGTTGCTATGTCAATGTTCTGCAATCCCATAGTGCATCATTAATTACGACTGCGCCTGCGCTGAGTGTTACGGTTGCTAAGCGCTGCTTGTGTCCATAGCAACAGCTAACAACCTGCAACAAAGGCTGAAAGCTGCATTGGTCTCTTATTATGCTTTTTAAACATCTGTGGCAGTAGTTAGCTAGACAGGCATACAGACATAAAGTCAGACAGACAGACAGACAGACAGAAACCTTGAGCTGTTTGTGAACTGACCCCTGAATAAAACAAATGCCACAAAACTTATCCATTCCCATGATGTTAACGTTATTGTGTTACATCTTGGTTTATAATCAGTCTGTTCATCTCTCTATCTCTCAGTTCTAGCAATTCAGTGATTCAGTGAGTGATTTGTCTTCTGTTTTTATAGCACAGTTATGATAAACCTGTTTGGTGAGTTCAGTTAAAAGAAAACAGCTGACAAATAAAGGTATAAAAGGCAGCTGAAAGGAAGGGTAGGGCAACACATGCTTTTTTCTTCATGCTGTCAAGGTAAGACAACTAGCCTACTCTATGCGACTTCAGAGGACAGCAACACTTTAATAAGGAATGTCCTTTTCTATAAAAAATGGCTACAGTGTTTTCAAAATATGTAAATAAGGGTGTTACTGAAAATGTTGCGAAAAATTTGTTTTGTTTCAATCCTACTTTTTGATACAGATTTTTTTTAAGTTGTAACAATGGCAGAGTGATGTAGCTTATTGTATTAGTTTTGTTCAAATCACAACAATAATCAGTTGGTCAGTCAGTAAGTCAACAGTGCAAGATAAAGTAAGCTTTTATCATGTATAGAGTTACAACATGGTAGCAGCTGGAGCTAGGAATAAGGTGGATACAAAGACAACGTTGGGGAATTCTTTGGTGCTGCTGCACATACAGTCATTTGAATAGCAGCTTAGCTTGTTTAGTGAGATGGCAAACATTGAAGAAAAACATGAAGTGTAGTACATCTATAAAGTGTGTATTTAGAAAACACTGTGATTGCAGTGGGTCAAAATTTGCCTTTCAAATGAACATATCTGACTTTAAATCTGTTGTTTCAGTTCTCTCAAAGGGTAGGAAGTCATGCTTCGCTGGGTCTTGTTAGCTTTGTTCCTTGGTATCTGTGCCAGTGCCGGAGAACAGAAAAAAAGAAAAGCACAGCCTAAGTCCTTATCAAGAGGTAAGTGATCATCCTTTTCTTAAGCCTGCACATCTGTAGTTTCCATCTTAGGAATCATTGACTCACTGAATGTATAGCTTTGATACACACAAATAAAGTCTTGAACTTGAATTGTGCTTGTCATTGAAGTGATTCAGTTAATATAATGGAACCATAAAGCAGTGTGCACACATTGACTTCAAAGCGTTTTGTCCTGCAGGATGGGGGAATGGTATTAATTGGGTCCAAAGTTATGAAGAGGGCCTGTCACAGATGGTGAAAAGGTAAGAATCTATACCTTGATAACAGCCTTGAATATTTGTTGAATCTGTTTGGATATGGGTTTTAGTGGTGAGAACAGAATGTAAATGCAAAATGGCAATGGGTATGCTTTGTTTCCTTGATCTGCATCATAAAGGCATAGGCCGTACACAGCTCCGAAAATATGGATTTATACCTTTGAAGAGTCTTTGATATTGTTCAATAACAGTTTGAAAAGAAAAGCGCAAAATGGGAGGAGTCTTGAGGTTTGGAATTACATTTGATCTATTGCTAGTGGAATATAGCAGCAAGGCAAGGAAGCTTTATTTGTTTGGCACATTTCAGCAACAGGGCAATTCAAAGTGCTTTACATAAAAACAATAAAAAACAATAAAAAAAACGATGAAACACCATGACAAAAGTTACAGTGCAGTATGAGAAACATTAAAGAAATGATGAAGATAATTTCCATTTTATTTGTCATTACTATTCTTTTAAAATCTGGCATTGGGGCTGTGATTTCACAGGGATTATGTTGTGTAATATTGCAGTCCCACCCATCATTGTGCTTATTGTGTTAAGGAATGTGTTGTTGTTTCTCTCTTATTTTGCTCTCACAGTCAGAAGCCACTGATGGTCATCCATCATCGAGTTGACTGCCCGCACAGTGAAGGTACTGCAGTCACTCTGGGTTATTACAAATACAAAATATTGATTGAAAATGGCTGACACATCCTGCGCTGTTCTTCTGGTTTCATGGGGAAACAAGGCTTGCGTTCATGCTAAGCAGGGAGGGAAAATAGACTAGAATCATGTTCGTTAAACTGGATTAAAAGGTTACTCTGCAGGTCCCACCTGCAAAACTTGTTCAGTGTAATACCTACATACATAGATCGGCACACCCCCAGTTTGGAGAGCAGCCAGGAGATATTTTTTCTGCGGCTTACTAATACATTACTAGTACACTGACTATGGAGAAGCACCTCATACAGTGGGGCTCGAAAGTTTTGGGCACCCCAGGTAAAAATGTGTATTAATCTGCATAAAGAAGCAAAGAAAAGATGGAGAAATCTCCAAAAGGCATCATATGACAGATTAGACATTCGTATAATATGTCAAAAAACTTAGGTTTTATGGAAACGCTTCTTGTAGCCAGCCAAGAGTCTTTCAATTCTTGTTTGAGGTATCTACGCCCATTCTTCCTTAAAAAAGTCTTTCAGTTCTTTCTGGGCTGTCTGTCACAGACTGCGCTTTTAAGGTTTATCCATAGAGTTTCAATTACGTTGAGGTCAGGACATCAAGTTAGCGTCCAAAATTTCCTGAAATTTAATTAATCAATTTTTTCTTCTACTTGTGAAATGTTCCCTTTGCCACTGGCTGCAATACAATACCAAAGCATGATTGACATTGGCATCTGATAATCTTGTTATAGCCTTCTCCTGCTTTGTGAGAGTCAACTATTTTCAGTTTCAGTTTTCTAGACAACTGCTTAGAAGAAGCCATGGTGCCTATTGGTGGGGCGAGGTCAGATGAGTCCGGGCCTTTAAAACTTTAAGAATGACAATTACCTGGTCTTTCCAGACGATGATTGAGAACAATCCATGACGCTGTCAGGTCTCAGCTTTCCAAAGGGGGCAGTGCATGCTAGAAACTCTGCAGGGTGTTCAAACTTTTGCAGACGCCATTTTTTGGTTTTCTGTTGTTTTGAAAGTGTAAATGATGGAAATGAAATATAACTTTTTGTGATATATTGTACAAAAGCTTAATCTATCATTTGATGCCTTTTGGAGATTGTTCCATCTTTTTTTGGTTTCTTTGTGCACAGTTATACAACTTTTTACCTGGGGTTGCCCAAACTTTCGAGCCCCACTGTGCAACTATCACTTTTAAGGGAACATGATCTGTGACAACTGAAAATGATGGATCACATTTACAAATCCTGCACGCACATGTGTTCCTTTTTGATTCTTCATCCTGAAGGTGGGTTGCATTTCAATGGTTAATGTCTTGGGAGTACAACAAACTTGATGATACTTTAAGATAAACTGAATTATGTTTGACAGCCCTGAAGAAGGCATTTGTTGCTGCAAAGTCCATCCAGAAAATGGCCAAAGAGGATTTCATCATGCTCAACCTGCTGGTAAGTGCTGTAACTGATATAAGGGTTATATGTTCTCATTTTATCAGTATGTATGACAGACTGTAAAGAAATGGACAAAGCATCTGGTTCAGCAAAGTATTGTAAATGAGGAAGTGCCTTAAACCTGCATTCTATCTGAATTTTTAAAGGAGAATTCCAGTCAATTTTAAGACGTAGCTCTGTTGTTTGGAAATATGTAGTGCTGTCAGCTGCAAGAAAAATGTAAACCATCAGTGCTGCCTACACTGAGTTATCCTCCTGCTAGATTTTGCACTTAACAGGCTTGAACAGGGCAAGTTTTAATGTGTTTCTAGCCTCTTAACATGTTAAAAATGTCAATACCAGTTCCTAGCCGTGTGCAGTTATTCCTTCTAGGTGAACACAGCAAATATGACTGCTGTAGATTTGACAGAAAGGCGTGTTTCAACTAGTGTAGACTTCACCGGAAAACAGGAAATAACTAGGAGTATGTGCACTGGCTAAATGAACACAACGTTTCTTCCTTTCTGTCGTATCTACTGCAATAACATTTGCTGTGTTCACTTAAAACGAATAATTGCACATGGGTAGGCACTTGTAATGACATTTGGAGCATGTTTAGAGGCTAAAAACAAGTTTAAAACTTGCCCTGTTTAAGCCTGTTGGGGGCAGAATCTAGTAGGAGGATAACATGGTGTAGACAGCACCGATTGGTTTCATTTGTCTCGCTACTGACAGCACTACAAATGTACAAACAACAGAGCTACGTATAGAATTTTTTTCCTTTAATCAGGGGGCAACAGATAAAAGAGGGCAGTTTCTGTAGAAGTCTATGAGAAAGTGACCCACTTCTCACTTGATTTCTTACCTCAGTAAACATTTTCAGAATGAGATCATGGTCTCAGTTGCTTCTGCAATACAGAATGCCTTTCATTTTTTGATTTATAGTCTCATGGATTTTAAAATCAACAATAAAGCAGTTGGTGTTTTGGCTGTGATGTGATTGACAGTAAAAGTGTGTAACGTAACATAGAGTATTAGCCGCTCCTCCCTCACTCCTCCCTCTCCTCTAAAATTGTCACATCCACAACAAGGATGGCTGCACCCATAGCGGCAAACTCAACGACTCACAGCAGATCTCCAAAAACCAATGGGTGACGTCACACATGCTCTGTCCATTAATATACAGTCTGGGATCTGTGTGCACACTTTTTTAGTACGACATCAATTGATTTGCAATAAAATGAGTCAAATATGTTAGGGGGATTCATTAACACTGTAATAATAGTAGGCAATTAAAGGTTTATAATGACATGCAGAGAGGAATAGCATCTAGAAGTAACCACCTGCAAAACACATGTCTTTACTAGTCGATGACTCCCTTGCTGTTTATGTTATATTGTTTTTACAGGAAGAGACTACAGACAAGAATATGGCCCCTGATGGCTTCTATTATCCCAGAATCCTCTTTGTTGGTAAATACAAATAGGACAGTCAATTGAAAACATAAATTTCCCCTATGGTGCTTTGAGATTGGTTAAAGGCTTGTTCAAAACTTACGTCTACAATCATCTCTCTTTCTTACCTCTCTGGTATCATTCTTCCATCTTATGAGCAGGGGCGTAACACACATTCAGGTCTTCGTAGAAAGGCATTTTCTATGGGCCCCTCCCATCCACAGCTAGACATTCTAGCATCTTTTTGGGCCCTTCTCACACAAGGGCCCTGGGTACATGAGGGCCCCAGTCCGACGCCCCTGCTTAGGAGCTCAACACAACTCAAACCAAGAGTGCATTTGACACTTGAAACACACTGAAACACTGATTTTTGCATCATTTTAACACACTCAAAATCTTACGGCAGTTTTTATGTATTTTTAGCGGAATAATGACTTAAGCAGAACAGATTGCATGACACTTAGGATACAGAAATGAATACAGACTAACGGACTCAGTGGTAATGTATTATTATTAACAGTGTGGAAAGTGTTGGGAAAACTTGCACCAGAGATACTGTTTTTCCCACTCAGTCCCAAATAACAGCTCATTTGGCTGAAATGTCACCACATGGTTGCTCACTGAAACTGAAACTGACACCTGCCATTGGTTTGTTTCTCTTTCTTTCTTTCACATGTCACAACTTCCTTTTACCTTCACTGCTTGCTCTCCCCCTTTGTCATTTTAATATGTCCACTGCTAGTTGCTCTTCATGACTATTGGAGAAACACAAGCATTTGTAGTAACATCAGCCAAACAGTCATTACGATCAGATAATGTTGATCCTTAGCTCTCTGTGTGTGTGCAACGTGTCTTTCTGCAGATCCATCTAGGACCGCGCGCACAGACATTGTAGGAAAGTACAGCAACCGCAAATACAGCTACGAGCCTGGCGACATGGCACACTGTGAGTACCCGTCTACTCTCTCTAATGGGCAGGTGGGGGTGGGGGGTTGGAGGCAACTCACCTGTCAGCAGCATGAAGACAGACTGAGCCCCTAATGGTGTATAAGTCTTGTCTTCCTCGCTCAAATATTTTGACAGAGATGATGAGACACCTTTCTGACAGGGACTCTTGCAGGTTTCAGGTTTCAGCAGGTGGGCAGTTGAGGAAGTGGGAGATTGGCGATGCAATGCTCTTACTGCTTTTCGAAAAAATTGTGTAATTGTCATGTCATCTTTGTGTGCAATTTGCAGACGTTTTTGTTTTAGAAACAGAAGGCCGGGTGCTTTAATGACAATCATTAATTACCAATGACCAAATTACATGGCAAACCACTCAACCGTTTTCTTTTTTGTCAGCAAGGAAAACATGTGTAGGGTCTTTTATTCTAATGTGTTGTCTCTTTTTCAACAGTGGCCAAGAACATGGAGAAAGTCAAAACCCTGATGCACAGTGAACTCTAACAGGGCTCAATCTGACATCTATCCAACCTCCAGTCATGCTGGGTGGTCAGCGGTCAGCACTGACATGTTAATATGCTCACCAGAGCTCAATAAAACCAAAAGAAAGGAATAAAAAGTGTCTGACGTTCTTTACACTAAATTAATTGCGCTAATAGAAACCTGAGGGTTTTGAAGCCTGTTATAGTTGTAAGTTTAACTTTTATTTTAATTATCCATCCATCCATCTTCATCCACTTATCCGGTGTTGGGTCGCAGGGGAATCAGCTCCAGCAGTGGACCCCAAACTTCCCTTTCCTAAACCACAACAACCAGCTCCGACTGGGGGATCCTGAGGCGTTCCCAGGCCAGGTTAGAGATATAATCTCTCCACCTAGCCCTGGGTCTTCCCCGAGGCCTCCTCCCAGCTGGACGTGCCTGGAACACCTCCCTAGGGAGGCGCCCAGGAGTGCAACATTGGTTTAGACGGTCTATACACATTTACATCTCACATGCACCCAACCAGTATAATGAATAGGAAAGAAATAAAAGAATAAGACATTAAAAATGTTACCCCAATGACGAGGTTGCAGGTACAGTATTGTGAGCAGGGCGTAGGGAAAGAGACAGAGGCTAGACAAGGACAACCCTTCAAAGCACTGAAGCCACTGTGGTGTTGGAAAAGTGAAGATATGGAGTCCAAATGTTCCTTAACTGTCCCTCTGAAGAGTGAAGCAGACAGGTCAGGTCCTCAAGAGGAAAACCTTCCATAGTTGTCTTGTGCCAGTTTGGTTTAGTAGGGGCTTTGTCACTTATTCAAGACAGAACGATGTTCTTCCTTGCTGCGTTTGTCAGGATATTATACAGTCTGGTAGAGCAATAGCATCTTGACTGGGGTAACCCAGGATTAAATAAAGAGGGTCCATGTACAAATATGTTAAAATATGTTTTTTTTAATTATAGAATTTAGCAAAATTAAAAATCCCCCATTCCCTGTTTCTCTTCTCTCTAGTCTCAGTTGATCTTTTGTTTTCTTTCTTTTTTAATTACATCTATTAAACTTAAGAACACAAGAACCTGTATAGAACATGATACACTTTAAATATATGTAGTATAAGTCAATGTTACTTTAGATCATTTGTGTGTAGGTTTTCAGAGGAACTCTATGGACTTTACTTTTGAGAGATAGTGGCATGTTTTAACCACTAGGTGGCAGTATAATACAGAACTCCAAGGTCGTGTGACTTTTTTCTACTGAATTCACATTTGCGCTAATTGTTGTAAATGCTTTAGGTTTAGGTTTATTATATAAATATATAACATGTATATTTAGAGCATAAGCACATAACTGCATTTAACATCACACATACAATCCACTCTGTAATCTTGCATTCTTACCGTTTATGTATGTATGTTAAGTGTTTTCTACTGTGTCAAGTCAGACATCTGTTACAAGATGAGTGTCTCTATCTGGAGCTTTAGATAATTCTTCAAAGACGTAGCCGACATTGTGTGGGCTGCATCTCTGTTTCTCTTGTTGAATGGTCTTCCCTGACAACTGCAAACGTAACATTTCTGAACAACCCAGGCCTCGGCAGAGTTAGACCGTCTGTGCTGCAATACCAGAAATAGCCCAGATGCTTGTCATTGTGGATTCATGAGCTGTTAATTGTAATAGCTGCACTGAAGTAAGATGATGGGTATCAGAATTAGATTTAGAAAGGGATTTATTGCAATATATCAAAATTACATCATTATCCTGATATGAGACTAAATATCGTCTCAGATTTTGGATATTGTAATACCAAAATATGGCATAAGTGGTGTATTTTCTTGGTTTTAAAGGCTGCATTAAAGTAAAGTTAAAGTACAGTATATAAAATATATTAAACATCCATATGAAATGAACAAACAATAAATACATAAACAAATATGTACATATAACTGTGTGACCAAGAAAAAAGAGGTTGTACGGCTCTAAGTGCAGGAAAACTCTTGAGGGATGTGTAAAAGATGAGGATAAATATAGAGTGTGTAGGACTCTGAAGTCACTCTGAAGTCGGCCATGTCGGATACGATAAACTATAACTACGTGATCGTGGAATTACAGTATCTTTTTTGTTTTGTATGTATGGTCTTTGTAACATAAATACATAATAATGAATCAAAAAAATCTACTTACAAATTTCAGTTTTCTCTTCTCCGTAACCTTTCAACCAATCGTCACAGCTTGTTTTAAGCATGAAGCGGTTAGCTCCAGCTTTCCAGCAATGTGTTTGGCAGTGATGGGAATAACGCCATTATAAACTAAAGCGTTATAAACAAAAGTGTTATAAACAACGGCATTATAAACAACAGCGTTACTGACGGCAGTAACAAGTAATCTAGTTGATTGGTCCTCCCATTTTGGCGCATTACTGAAATCAAAGCTGTTTTTTTTCCTCAGACAACTAGATGTCTGAGCCGAGAGGCTACATCTTTTTATACCGTTCTTCCTTGGTTAGAGGGTAGTGTGCGGAACCCTCTCTGATGTTTTTTGCCGCCAACGTCACCTTCCAAGCAGCTAACCCTAACCTTAACCCTAAACAAATCATTACCACTCTGCATGGAAAGTGTTGGGGGAACTGAACACCAAACACCGCACGAGACAAGCGCATCAACGCTGCCGATTGACTGAGGTTGAGTAACATTTCATGGTAAGCCAATCAAAGGTAGAGTTGGGCGGGTGATCAAATGTACTCATAGTCGGTCACCACAAAGGGGTCTTGAAACAGCCTAGAGGGGTTGTATACATTATCCTTCTTACTACATGGATACTTACTAAATAAATCAATAATTTGAAATAAAATATTGATTTAATGGGATAAATAAACATTATACCTACATAAATGGCATTTGATTGGAGGCTAGTCTCACTTTGTCCCACAGCCACATTAAATTAGTTTAGATTTGTGGATATAATTTTTTGCTGTATGAATGTATTGTATTGTATGCTAATAAGTGTCCACTTTGTTATAACATTCAGATTTATTATACATAATTGAACATGCACATGTAATGTATTTTGAGTTCCACTGAAGAGGGGTGGAGGTGGGGTCACATTTGAAATTTGAAATATTTAAAAATGTACTTGAAAGTAACGCAACAGTTACTTTCTGAAGTAACCAGTTACTTTTATAATTTGTAACTGAGTAACTAATTTTACTTTTTGGAAGAAGTAACTAGTAAATGTAACTAATTATTTTTGTTAAAGTATCTTGCCCAACACTGGTGTTTGGTGTCTTTGCGTCCCTTCCAGAAGCGTAGCAATCCAACTGAGAAGATTTTACTGAGACTTTTCGGAGACTCTGTTAAGTAATTTCAAAGCAATAAATCCATCTGAACGGCTATTTAGCATTCTATTTAGTCATCGTTCTGTTGCTCCGTAGAGTTTTCAAAAGGGCGCTGACTGGCGGGTCTGTGGACCAATCACATGCAGTTTCCTAGCAAGAGGGACTTGTATTCAGTGCATGTGTATTGGGGAAACAGTCACAGAGAGACCAGGAGGACTCGTTGAGGCCTGGACACTGAATTGAGTGGGATTTGGCCTATTGTACTACAGTAGTAGTACCTACTGTATACCAGGCAGAAAATGAATCAGAAAAGACACAGTCAAAAAATTTACTAAAAGTATGGCCTTTTTTGGGGAAAAAACAAAATAGTTTTATATTTTTGTTAGTTTTGACTTTTTTTTCTTTACCCCTGGTTGCCAACACCTAGAAGAACGTTTTTCAAAAGCCAAAAGGAACAGTCGTTTTTCTTTTGTACATTTCTGTGATGTTTCATTCCCGTTTAGTCTGTCCTTTGGTCTTTATAATCTTATAACAGTGTATCCATTCATGTGGTCATCCCTGCACCATACACATCCTGATTCTCAGCCCAGATTCTCCTGATTGAAAGGATGTCTATAACTCGATATTGCATCTCAGAGTTGAGGTAATACAAGCATTATTACACAAGGAGACCATTTGAACCAAAGACTGGAGAAAGGGCTCAGACCTCAGAGGGACGTAGTCCAGGATGTAGGATTAGGAGTCAATGTCAGACACATGTCAGCAGAAGATACTGGTCTGAAAACAGAAACATTTTAAGTAGGTCAGCAAGTTTCATTCATCGACATTATTTTCATTAACATCCACTGAAGGAACTGATCACTGAGGAAGGATTAAATTATTCACATGTTTTTTTCCTGTGTGCCTGCTCAGCTCTCACGTCTTTTAGACAGTTGGACCCAAGATGATTCGTCAGAAACTCCAGAGATTTTCCAACTATTCCCCCCCACACACTACTTTTCTCTAGAAATAGGGTTCATAGGCGTGTACTCTTGGGTTCCTAACAGATGTGTTTTCTACTCAGACTTATCCTGGACCTGACGATCCCCCATGCTGTTTCAATGCAACATCGTTCTCCAACACTTCTCCAAACAATTGTCATATTGCTTTGGGAATATTAAGTGTGTCTAACATTACTTTACAAAAAAAAATCAAATCAATGTCTGTTAGTGGAAATACAATTTAAAAAAGTATTTAATGAGTTAATTACCAAGACATTTTAAAATAAGAAAAGTTTGGCAGGCTGTACGTTTTTACAGTGTAGCACACAATCAATGCATGTGTGGAACCACATTTGTGTATTTAATAAAGTTTTTTTTTTTTACCATGCCTAAACTTTCTCTAGGTTCCCTCCTAAACACAACCATGACCATGACCATGGTTGACAGGAAGACAATACAGGGGTTAATATCCCCATTGAAGGCAGCACGGTGGCTAAGTGGCTAGCACTTCCACCTCACAGCAAGAAGGTCCTTGGTTTGAATCCAGGTCGTTCCGGGCCTTTCTGCGTGGAGATTGCATGTTAGCTTGGGGATGTTCCGGTTTCTTTCCACCATAAAAACATGCATGCTAGGTAGGACTACAGTTGAAAAATAGCCAATTGTCTAACTTTGGTGCATTTACAGAAATGTTCATCAATGTGCACTGTCCTAATAAAATGTACAGTGTAATTCTTCCAAATTTACATTGTCATATTTTGTACCAGGACAGTAGGTCTACGTACCGGTATGTCCAAGGTAAAATGGAGATAGAGAAAAGGCGAGTAAGAATGTTGGAACTTTATTTCTTTAAGTATTATTAACAGGTTCCGGTCCTGTTATGACGGGGTACAATTTGACGTGCTGTGCAAAGATCTGCCAATTGGGACCCCCCTCCCCGTAAGAACAGTGTTGTATGCCATACTGTAAGTAGGCCTACTTTCCAACATACACAGTAACATACAGGCTATAGGACTACAGTGTGTGCAGTACCTTTTTTCTGGACCTCTGTTTGTTCCAGAGTAAAAACAGAAATGTACCTCAACTTACAAATGATGTGGTTTGCCTGTGCTTATTTCATAATTAACTGTTATCTATTGCTTACCTCACACCTCCAGCTTTGTTGCCCAGTGATGGTCTTACTCCACCATGTAATAACAGAATGGGTCTGCATACACTGTCCCCACTGGAAGTTCCCACATTGTTACCCCGTGATTTCCCAACTTTCTTCTAATGCACTGTAGATGCATGGGTAGCGTACACTGTACTGGTGCACAATCAGTACAAAAAAGGACACTGTAAATTGGGAACAATTACACTGCATGTTGGGGGTCCCAGCTGCCCCGGCTGTTCAAAAACACAGAGAATAATACCCTATGGAACAAAAAAACAAAAAAATTGCATAATTTTGAACACTAATATACAAAATACAATCTCTATATTGTTGCAATATTGTTGAATTGGGCTTTCAACAATGGGAAGATTATATAAAAGAAACGGATTCGTATTGAAAAAAGGTTCCTGTAATAAATATCAAAAACATGAATAAAGTTTCAGTTAAAGCTTTTCTTATCATCACTCCATGTTAATGTTTCTACTTTTGTAGCCTTGGTTAGGGGCTTGCTTTCTAAGTGGTCTGAAATAGAGCTTACCAACACCCTCTGGACCTGCAGTCATCCCTTCTTCTCATCTGGCCCAAAGTAAACACATCTGTCGTCATGGAAATCCTGGATGTTGAGTCTCAGTCTTCTGTGTCGATGCTTCTTGTAGATCGTCACAGCCACCTACACCAAACTAACCCTAAAAAAACATGATGAGCGTTAGTAAATCCTCTTTGAATTACCGGTAAGTGAGATCAACACTTGCAGGAGAGTTTTGTTAATGTTGCCATTAGGTATAAATTTACCATTGCCTGGTATAGAACCACCTAAACCTTACAGAGAAAAAATGCTAAAGTGACCATATTATGAAAACATTTTGGGGTGTTATTTTGTGTCTCTGGTGCTTCCACACACATTCAACCTCGGAAAAAAAACTATCCATGCTGTTTTGAGTGAGATACAGGTTTCTGAATGTCCTCTGTCTTCAGTCTCCAGGAGAGCTGTTCAAAATCTGCCCGGCTTTCTACGTCACTAGCCGAGACAAGGAGGCTAACCGTAGCACATGCTAGCGCTAGCAGGCTAGCTCATTCTCAATGGCAAAAAACTGCTGCAACACAAACTAGTTCACCATAATCTCCAAAAGAACTACTTCCTGTCCCTGTTCTGCAGGTATTCCACAGGTAGCCCTCGTTTAGAAGAAGTCTCCCAGCTAATCCTGACTTGGATGACCAAAGTTGGAGAAAGAGTTATCTAGCTGATGGGATCTTACCTAGCTACTGCGCATGTGCAACTCTCAACAAAGATAGTAGAGAAGTGAGATGTCTCACTTTGTAGGTGAAACAAGTGAGATGTCTCACTCTAGAGCTAAAACAAGTGAGATGTCTCACTCTGGAGCTAAAACAAGTGAGATGTCTCACTCTAGAGCTAAAACAAATGAGACCTCTCTCTCTGGAGTTAAAACAAGTGAGATGTCTCACTCTGGAGCTATACAGAGACCTAAACACCCAGGGTGAAAACGGGATCTGCAGCAATGTGCAGTACAATAAAAATATGGTGTTTTTTGAAAATGTAACCATGTAAACCTGTTCTGGTACAACCTCAAAACCCAATTATGAACCTGAAAATGAGCAGAATATGGGCACTTTAAAAGGAAACCAGAGAGCATAAGATAAAAAAAGGGTTTAAGTTGCAATAATTGTTACTTACGTTTGGTGTAGGCTTTGGTACAGCTTAGTTTAAAACATCAGTGGAGCAGATTTGAAGTGATTAAATATTCAATTGATAAACGGATGTGTGTGAGCTGGTTTACACAGTTTTTATGTACTTAATGATTGCCGTTAGTAGTACTTTCTTTTTGAGTGAGATGCTTTTACTTACCGTTTCTCTCATCTCGTTTTAAGGGTTTTAATAGCCCTGCAAAGGTTTTACAGCTGAACAATCCTGTCAGTCCTAAACCCAGTCCCTGTCACCAGTCCACATGAGGTACCGGAAAGGATACGCCCAGCATCTTCTGTTTGTTTAACCCTCCTGTTGTCCTCGGGTCAAATTTCTATATCAGAAAAATTATTTAACCAAATTACCAAATTACCTCAAAAAAGAATGGATTCCATGCAACACTATCTGTAAAATACATTCAGTTTTTATACATTTCTTTTCATTGAGTTTTGTTTGTGGGGCAGATGTAAATTGAAATGGTTTCAAATTAGCATCATGACCAAACACATCCACTCAACATATGCCCTCTGATCTTAACTATTAGTCAAAATAATTCATCATTAAACTATTTATTGATCCCCAGGGGGGAAATTACAATTTACACTGTTTTTTTTGTAATCACTACACACAGGCCTGAATTACACACACGCCCACGCTGTTCATGCACAAATGGAGAGATGTCAGATTGAGTGGGCTGCCAGCTGGACCAGCGGTTGGGGGGTGCAGTGCCTTGCTCAAGAGTACCTGGCAGTGCCCAGGCATCTCTCCAGCTACCAGTCCACACTCCGTACTTTAGTCCATATGTGGACTTGAACCAGCAAGCCCCCCCCCCCCCCCATGTCAAAAAAAGGGTAAAAATAATCACGTTTTATGAATTTTTGTTCAATCCAACTAACTGGTATGTGTAAAAATGACCCATTGTATTTTTACGGGGCGTTGTGTGTAAGACTATTTCTTAGAGTAGTCAGTGAACTGTTATTAAAGTTATTTAGGTTTTACCCCCCCAAAACAAATCGCAATGTGGCTTACATAAGACACGCAATATGTTGGCAAAGTCACAAGGTAGTACATACAAATAAAGAGTGGAGCGCTTTAAAAAAGTAGGTCTTCAACTGATTCTTTAACGGACTGTATCTGAGGAGGCAGAGTGTTACGGTGCTACAGACTCTCACGGGTCCCAAGCTGCGAGGCACAGTGATTAGAGTGAACCTTACAGGGGCTTGCTGATAATAGGGTCGTAGTAGGGATAGGGTTAGGGTTAGGGTGAGCCACAAGGGCAGAGGTATGATGTTATCTGCTTGCAGGTGTGACAGGTTGGGTTACAACATCATTTAGGATTTCCCAAAAAGCCTTGAAAAAGGACGCATAGCACACCTAACTCATGCGGATGCCCAGGGATTCACGCAAGGCATCATGGGGCCAGGATTAACGAGGATAGCGCTAACTTCCAAAAGTTGTCCGTTGACTACTTTACTAAAAGAAGTCACACCAAAGTGGACATGATAAAAACAAAGCAGGGTCTCTTGAATTTACAGAAACCCTTTTACTGAGCTTGCTGTTAAACACACACACACACACACACACACACACACACACACACATACATACACACACTGAGTTACAAGGTTCATCAGTTTGACTTTGGCGGTGTGGCAAAGGCACAGGGCTATTAGTCCTTGTTTGCACACTGCTTGGGCAATTTAGCTATTCAAATAGAGCCTGCTTACTGGAAACAGCTTCTTAATGAAGAGATGGACTGGGTAATATGCCATGAATCTATTCTTTTATTCTTTCCCACACACATAAAACACACTGCCTGTACGTGTATAGAACCCGCGACGCATATCACTCTCAAACACAAACTCAAATGCATAGTTTTACACATCAACACACACTCCTCACACACACATACAAGGGCAGATTGATATTATAATGTGTTCTGGAGGAAACTGGGAGCAATTTTCGCCAGGTAAATCAAAAAGGTCAAAACGCAAATGTCAGCTTTCCCTCCTCCTTTTCCTTTTTTAATTATTCTGTCAGGTTCAAAGAGTCTTCATCAGAAAGGAGCTGTTCTGACAAAGGAAGGCCTGAGCTTGCAGATAAGCTGAATCTGCGTCTCCTCTTGACACTTTCTTCTCTATACTTAGCCTACCTACGCTCCTCTCTCACACACAGCGACACTTAGCATCACCTCAAAGTAAATTACAGAGTATCAGTGTGAACGCCGTGCTGAAGAGATGCTTTAGCAATTACCAGATGACTGTGGATGCTGAGTCGATTCATTATTGTCGTTTCAGATCATATAGAACAGAGCCGGTTCCAATTTAAGGATCTGCTCTCTATTGTTCTGCTATAAAAGGAAGGATCCTCTGTGCTCTTCTACAAACAAAGTCTGTGAAAATTAACTATAAGACCTTTCGTGGCACACTTTAATTTGATGCTCCCGGCACGGACAGAACGTGTTAGTTATTTTTTTACTTTTTCTTTTAAACTAGTCCACATTTACGTATGTGAGCATCTCTTTCCAAAGAAAACACAACCAAACATTCTTATCTATATTAACATGTAGACGTTTTCTTTTGCTTGTGAACATGAGCTAAAGTCACAAATGTTGTTTTAAATTGATCTGTTAATCTGCTGCAGCTCATCATGTGCCTCTCTCCCTTTCACACCAGTCAGCATCCATCTGTTATCAAACTACATCATTTGGCATTCATTTTCCAAGCATTTTCATTTTTTTTGTCATCATCAAAGAACAGACTTGCAAAGCTACATGGGTGAAACCAGGCTGGGCTGTTCACTGTGGTCATACAGCGTTTCTGTGAGCAGGTCTACCAGGGCAGCCCATATATCAGCCAGGGGTGTAACACAAAATTCTGGAGCCTGTACACAAGCATCCTCTATGCCCCTCCTCCTTCACATGAGGACCCAACACCTCTGGGATCAGCATTTCATTGTGTTGTGTTTGCCATTTTCATACAAATATATTTACTTCTAGTTAGGCAAGTTTCATCTTTAATAGACTACTTGATTCTTCATTGTCCGCTTATATCATGGAACATGTATATTGTTTCCTGTTTATAAACCCACTTCTGCCCAGAGACTTTCTTCACTTGTCTCTTTGCCTTGGACTCAGAGACAATGGGCTGGATGCTATCAGCGTGTGGAACCATGAGAGACCCAAGGTCAGCGAGCTAGTCGAGCCGGTGAATAACAGGAGGCTGGAGCAGGCCGAGGTGGTGGTGGCGAGCGGTCTCACCATGTTATTCGCCACATACATCAACTCTTTTGAGCAGAAAATTAAAATGGAAATGTGGGCCTTGAAAGAGTGTGGCTCCCATTTACCCGTGGACCAGAGCTAATCATTTGTCATTTCTTTCAGGGGCACAAGCTGCTGTCCTCGCTGTCACACTAACGCTGCACCACAGGGCTGGCCAGCCTCCCCATCCTCTCTCCCGGGTATGTATGTGTAATATGTGTTTGTATTTACATATTCAGTTCCATGTGTGTGCTGTATAGGGTTTCAGTTAAAGTCAAATTCCAGCATGGCAATTTTGGTTGTCGGGAGGAGGCTTCTGGGAAAATGTGTGAATACTTAATATTATATAAAATATTTATAGGAATATACTAATTTTATAAATTTCAGAGTTCACATTGTGATAGATAATCTACAAAATGGCACAGTCGACGGCATTCATTAAGCGCTTCAGACACGTGTATAATAATCAGAAATGTCACCTTCTACTATGCTTGCTTTAGTGCATCATCAGAATATTTTTTATCAAATAAGGTATGTGTGTCACATTATTGTTAATATACCGTAGAAATGATATTTGCCTACGGTATTCACATGTTAAATGTCACTGTTAAACTCCTCACAGCTGATATTTTACAGACTATTACAAGCCAATCAAATATCTGACACAAATAATTTACACAAGGCATACAAAGGGCTCCTGCCTATTGTAAACAATACATGGTGATAAATATAGAACATGTTTCATGATTGATGTGATTAATGTTATGTAAGTCGCTGTCAAGACTGAACAGATGGGTGCTGAGTTATTGAAGAGGAGAGTGTCTAACATGTTTTGGTCCAGGCTGTTATGTTGTGACTGTTTGAGTCTACGCTTTCATGAGCTTTCATCATGTCGGCGGAGTTTGGAACACACACACACGCACACACACGCACGCACGCACACGATATTCTCCATGGACAACATGTCCACCATGATTTCTTCCTTTTACTGTTAAATATTAGAATCCTCTGTCCGATCTTAATTTATTCATGGATTTTGAGGACTGCTCGATGTGCGGTGTTTAGTATGTTAAACAGTGATCACAAGCCATGTCAAATCATACTGAGTCAAAATTATTAAAGTACAAAGTCACATTCAAAAGTATTTATTTTCTTTCAGATTGATGAACAATTGAAGATCTTTTAGTATTATAAATGTGTTGGTGATCACATCTAATTTGTTTACTACTTACTAAATCCTGTACACACACACACACACACACACACACACACACACACACACACACACACACACACACAGAAAACTTGATGACCTGACTTGGATAAGACACTTCTGTCTGACTGATCCAGCCTTACCTTGAGTTTCTTTGGTGTCTGCTTACATGTTTTCAGCAACAAGCTTCTCTACTAAACATGAATGTGACTGCAAGAAATATATTCATAACATATGTATTCTTTTATATTTCAGGATGATCACTTGCGCAATTAATAATAAACAAATGTTCCACTGAAAAGATGCAGAGATCCTGAAGGGATTGTAACGATGATGACAGTGAGCATTTAAATCACACTATGTAACTTTTCCTGCTTCCGTCCCCCTACAGGTTGGATCCGCTACCCGATCTGGCAAACTTACATAGCGCGGTTCTAGCCGGTAGAGAGCCGTTCACCGTTACGAGTTGATGAACCACTGAAACCATTTTGAAAACATTATTTTAAGTCACAAGAAGTTCTCTAGTGTTGCTTAAAGTAATAAATCATGCAGATTGTTTCTGTGTCGACTTCCCTGCACCAACAGAGATCTTCAGTCAAACAGAGTGACATGTCAAGCTGCATTACGACCACGTTGAAAACTCCTGCAGAGCTAACAGTACCGACAACAGTATCTGAAATGCCTAGCTGCCTAAAATTCTGGCATCTGTATGAGCAAGTACGTAAGTCTGTGTACCAATAGCATTTAATGTAGCCTTTAAAGTAGTTTATTAATGGATTTTCCCCGTATGACTGACAATAAAAAGTTTTATGGCATTCATTCTTTGTATGGGGTGTGAAACCTAAGACAGGCCAATGATAGCAACCATATCACATCCATACAGGGATAGTAATGTACAGCTGTTAAAACATAATAATCATAAAGATATATACTCCTGCCAATAGGTAACTTCAGGTATCAAAATTGGTTTTAGAAAGGAAAAAACAGTATTGGAATATCTCTGAAGCTATTGAAGGCTACTGTGTGTTTGAGATGTTCAGATATGTACGATTTGACGATAACTTTTTTATTAAAGCCATTTTACCGTCCTTACATTTACGTAGTGTCGTCCACACTGGCCCCTTGTTGATTAATGCAGACGCCAACAATCTGTCGCTCTTCTAAGTCCACGCTGTCCCGTGGGTGTGCATTCAGGAAGGACATCCAGTGGTGGAGTGTCAAGTGTACTTAAGTACAATATTAAGGTACTTTCCATGTTATGCCATTTTACACTTCTACCTCACTACATTTCCGAGGGAAATGAATTCCACTATATACAATAAAAGATTTACCCAGTGGCTTTACTCTACTTTACTGTAGCTTCATTTTCCCACTACCACCAGTACTGCATACAAGCCGTGGACACCAAGGTATTACCAGTAGTATTACACAGATTTTTCAAAATTCAATAGACTGGATTTTGAAATTATACATTTTTGAGTCGTGTATGTCAGATTACTGTTTAGAAACAGTGTTTCGCTTTATTTTTTCACTCATATGCTATAAAATTGAAGAAAACAACTAAAAATTCAATAAGTAGTGATCATAACTGTTCCTGGAACCATCCATGTTATTTTCTCAGTAACTTGGATGGAAAAACTATTTTTTTTTCTTTTAAGATATGGGCATTTTCCGTTTAAAATACCTAACGGTCTATTAAACAGTTCAACCTCAACCAGCTCAACCGTGGAATGCTGCTTTTGCATTGATGCCTCAGTGTAGACAATCAACCCAGTCTCATGGCAGTTGTTATCTGTTGAATCGTGTCCAGGGACACCATTTTCTTGTTTTTTTTCGTGGTGGTCGCACAAATTTTAAACTAATGTATTTCAATGGGAAGCATCTTTTGTGACAACAGCACGATTACGGTAGTGAGTAATATGGAGAAGCTGAAAATCCACATAAGGAGGTTGGTCGGGGGGGGGTGGACGGGTCAAACAACACAGGGCTTTCCCACCGGAGACCGGGGATCTCGTCTTGCGTTCCTTTCCCCGTTCTTCTTCTCCTAACCAAAGCTGTAGCGCGTACGGCGTGTGGCAGTCCGTGCCGTTGTTGTTACCGGCATGTGGCGTTTCATTTCCCGTTCGTGCGTCCCCCAGAGACTGTGGATCGTGTTTATTTTGTGGTGAACTCCATGAAATAAACGAGAAAATCGTGTCCCTGTTGACGAATCAATAGATCAAAATAACGTGACCATTTCACGAACTGCCGTGAGACCGGGTTGAACCAATCTAAGAATGTAATTAACACTACATTCTGATTCCGATACTTTGACATTGTTTTTATTAATACTTTTACTTCGAAATAGCCTAGGTTTCCCACCACTGAGGACATCTACTAACATCACATCCTCATTCAGATCACAGCAATGGCTACTTGGGCAAACCAAAGGGAGAGGATGCATTCATTCTGTCATGGTGACCCTCATAAAAAAAAAAAAAACCTTTATCTTAAAATTAAGGTTACGTGTGGTAAAGCAGCCACAAATCGTCAGGATGATGATGCAAATCATTTCAGTCTTCTTCATTTAGTGCACACCAAAAAGGGTGTAAATCGAATTTTCTCTATTTTTATTTAACAGACAGAGAGACAGACACACACACACACAGTGGGATAAGAAAGAATTCCAGCCATGTGCAAAAGTAAACTAAGAACTCTTTTATTGTTTTTTGTTCATTTTATATATCTATCTTTAGCTGTTTTTTTCTACTCGAGTCCTTTGAAAGTTTGTCATCATGCTAGGTGCAGCTTCAGTGTTGGTAGTACATGCAAAGGGGGGGGGGGGGGGG
>NC_048417.1:22687700-22720273 GCF_013103735.1 Etheostoma cragini | reverse complement strand
CTCGTGACTTTGGTCTAGGGCTATCTGGCGGTTGGGGGGTGGGGGGGGGTGATCCACATTTCAAATAGTCTAGCAAGTCAACTCTGGTAGAATCCCCTTTCCTGCTTCTCTAATACTGACTGAAATAGAAGTAAAAAAGAAAAGAAAAAGGTGCATACGTATATGACATCACACGTGCCAGCTTGTGGATGCCACTTTTAGCTGAGGCACCTTTCAGTGCTTTTTTTTTTTAATTTCTTTTTTTTTTTTTTTAACATTGGTGGCTACAATGGGGATGAAACCCGTTAACCCCGGCAGTGTTAGTGCCATGCTTTATGGTGCCCAGTCAGTCACAGAGAACCACTAATACTTTACATCAACATCTTCACAATCCCAGCAACAGTCAAAACTGTTTTTAGGATGGGATGAACTGATTGTACAGGGAACACGTTTTTTGTGTTGTTCCTTATATACAGAGAATTACTTTTACAGCAGCAATATACACATGGCCACTGACAGCTAGAGATGCACTTAAGAAGAAGCCTGACAATCAAATTCCCCCTGTATTGAATGGAATACACAGTTTTTGTAGAAATCAAAAGTAAATAGTGGAAAATACAGGGGCGGAAACACACATGGACATCATCTTTGGTGAAGGTTCCACAGAGTATGCTTAAAGACGTCTGAGCACACACGTCCTGTTGACACATACACACATACATTTCCTTCTGCTGGGAAGAGGAATTAACTGCAGTTACTTGGAAACGTCCTCATTTACAAATTGCAAACACGAGGGCATTTATGCACTCAGGGTGTAAAGGTCAGATCACAGGTGTACTTGGACTACTAACTAATGTTCCTGTAGATGGAGAAGAGAGGACGACAAAAATGACATCACACTGTAATAAGTTTGGTAGAGTTTTCGCAGATATTAGCATACGTCTGTTCATGTCACTGTTCCTCTCGCTGAGAAATAATGTGGAGGGGTTTACGACACGTTTGCATTTCAGACTATCACTACAGACTGGCATAATGTGGCATCCGGTGAATGTAACTTCACATCCGGTCTGTGGCACTACAGCACATAGACCATGCCTTCTACTAATAGTTCAACTGACAGCTAAGTGACAAGATCTGAGAGGTCTGTGTATCACCATTTTCACTGCAGTAGTATCCCCAATCCTAAAATGCCCAACTTAAAGAAAAACAAAAAATGTCCCCGTCCCGCCCCCCTAAAACAAATAAACCAACAATCACAAGAAATCTAGAAAATAGAGACAAAGATTCAAAGCTGCCTGTGGAGGAAGATGCTGGCATTCATTCAAAATCATTCACTGATGGGCGTACAGGGCTCTCCACTGTGTGTTTCTGCTCTGTAGGCCTCCCAGTTCAGTTCCCATGCAAAGCCATGGCTTAGATCAAGGAAAAATACAACGTGCAGCACCTCCCAACGCTTGTCCCAAGACCCAGGCGAGGGGGAGGAGTCGGAGAGAGAGAGAGAGAGAGGGGGGGCTGTTATGCTCTCAACATGACCCCCCCTTCCCCATTGTTCAAGTATGAAATGAGAGTGACATAAAATAACTTGCAGAACATATGCACGAATTAATGAACAAGACACAAAAACTCAACAAAAAGTGTCCTAAACTGCTGCGACTCCTGGCCTGTACACTATATTCTTTCCAGTCAGTGAATCAAACAGGGCCACAATTTGTTGGAACATTTTTCATCTTTAATACAGGGTCTAAGAACATGTAGTCTCATCTAAGGAACGGACCATGTAACACACATAAAAAGTTATATACCTATTTTTTGTTCTCTTTTTATTTTTCAGTACTAGATTTACATCCTGAAGATTTAAATTAAAGTTTGTCAAAAGTCATTCATTTTAATGAATAGATTTGTTTTTCCTGGTCCACACACGTTGCTTTTAGTTTACAAAGATCATGTGTTTTCTCGGCTACATTTCACCCTAAACTGGCTACACTCGTTGATCCAGAAAATAGACACAACTGCATAATTTTAACTTCCACATCAACAGCATTAAAAAAACATGGATTCCAGTTTTAAAACAGAACAAGTAAGATGAGAAAAAACAACCCACCATTAAAACATCCATTAAAATCAAAATGGACAAAAATCAATATTATGAGAAAAGACATGGCGAGGCTGAGGTCCTCTGAGGAATAAGCATGATGAGCTATGAACGGTTTGTGAAATTACGCACGTTTGTTTCCACGCGAACAAAATGCACGTGCACGTGCGCGTTGACACACGGGACGGAGGTAAGTGTCTCTGTGGGCTGGTTGTTAATAGGGGGCTCTCTTGCTTTCAGCCCTGGGTCTGGGGGTTGGGGATGGAGGGGTGGGAGGAGTGGTGGTGGTGACGGGGCGGGTGGGGGGGGAATCCTTTTGGTCCCTTGACTCCCTCAGGAGCAGAGGGTGAACTGGTCTTGCTCAATGGGCTTTTTGACCCAGGCCCCCAGGCCGGCCTTGTGGAAAGCCTTGATGAGCGCCTGCTTGGCAGAGTGGTACTCGGTGGCGGCCTGCTTGGCTTCATGGTACGAGCTGGGCTTGAGCACTTTGATCCACAAGATGGATGACAGCTGAAAAAAGGGAAAGAGAGAAGAGAGGTTGAGCTAAGAGGATTTTCTAAGTACGTATAGTATGTGCAGCTCATGACATTGAGCGCAGCTCTGTCTAATCGGTATTAGTCTATATCGACAACGGCGTCTTATTCAATTTTATAGCATTTGAAAAAAAATGAAGAGGTTTCAAAATAGTATTAAATAAAAGTTGACATATTCCAATCTGTGATTATCCATCCACATCCATTCCTTTAATTTTAGTGTAAATTATTCCTAATTTCTCCTTTTCCTACTCAAACATTAGGTATAATTTCCTATAAATGAGGTTTACTGACCATAAATTCCAAAAATAACTGTAAAAGTAAAGTTAATAAGTTAGTGTTAAGTAGTGTTGAAAATGTCAAAAAAAGTGACAAACATTGGATAAAAGTACAAAAAATTTGAGAAAAAGTTAAAAACATTGAGAAAAAGAGTCAACAAAAGGATTGATTTTCAATTTCTCCCAATCCCAGAATGCTGTGTGGACTAACCAGAACCTCTTCCGCATGGCTGTGGAGGAATGTCTGGCAATGCAAGAATTATTCGCTATCCGTGTTTAACCCTCCTGTTGTCCTCGGGTCAATTTTAACCCTTTAAAAAATGTCTATATCTGAAATTTGAGTTTCTTTTAACCAAGTTACCACAAAAAAATGGATTGGATTCCTTACAACGCTCTTTGCAAATACAAATGATTAAGCTGCGCTGGGTCACACAGTAGCAGTTTGCACATTCTTAAATTGTTATCCAAACATACAGCGGGGAAAATAAGCATTGGGCATGTTACCATATTTCCGAAGGTGCTTATTGACATGAAATATTCACCAGATGTTGGTAACAACCCAAGTAATCCATACAAATAAAGAAACCAAAACAAATAACTTCAGAAATTACGTTATGTGTAATAATGTGAAGCACAGGGACACAGGGGGAAAAGTATTGAAAACATGAAGAAAAGGAGGTGCAAAAAGACATGGAGAGCCAAGACAACAGCTGAAAACTTTCAGTAATTAAAAAGCAACCCAGGCTCCAGTCAGTGCAACTCACTACCAGCTGGTTCAGTCCCAACTGACGGCCTACAAAAAGGTCTCACTGCCAAGGTGTCACAAGACACATCTCATGATGGGTAAAAGGAAAGCGCTGTGTCAAGACATTCGCAACATAACTGTTGCAAAACTTAATGATGGCATTGGTTATAAGCGCATCTCTAAGCTTCTGAATGGTCCAGTGAGCACTGTTGGGGCCATGATATGGAAGTGGAACGACAATCATTTCACCATAAATTTGTCTTGACCAGGTGCTCCTCGCAAGATTTCTGACAGAGGAGGGAGAAGAATAATCAGAGTTGTCCAAGGGCCAAGGACCACTTGTGGAGAACTGAAAAAAGACTGAAAGAAAACAGTAAGGAATGCACCCCACTGCCATGGCCTGCATGTACACTCACCACGCAAGACTCCATTGCTGAAAAAATAAAGGACGTTGAAGCTTGTTTAAAGTTTGCTGCACAACATTTGGAAAAGCCAGTGAAATACTGGGAGAATATAGTGTGATCAGATAAGAGCAAAATTGAAATGTTTGGATGCCCTAATACAAACCATGTGAGGAGAAGTGGTACTGCACGTCCCCCTAAATCCGTCGTACCAACAGTGAAGTTTGGAGGTGGGACCATCATGGTGTGGGGATGCTTTTCAGCTATTGATACTGGCAAACTTCACATAATTGAAGGAAGGATGAATGGGCAAATTTATGGAGACTTTCTTGACAAAAACGTACTGCCATTTACCAGGATGATGAAGATGAAACAAGGGTGGACATTTCAGCAAGACAACGATCCCAAACACACGGCCAACTGGTTTCAAAGAAAGAAAATACAGCTGCTAGAATGGCTCAGCCAATCCCCTGACTTCAATCCCAGTGGAAATCTATGGAAAGACCTGAAGATCAAGATTCATCGAGGCCCACGGAACCTTCAAGATTTGAAGACTGTTTGTGTGGAAGAATGACCAAAATAACACAGAGCAATGCATGTGACTAGTTTGTCCATACAGTAGTTGTCTTGAAGCTCTCATTACCAACAAAGGCTTTGTACAAAGTATTAAATAAATATCAGTAAGCATGTTCAATAATTTTTCCCTGTGTCATTTCACATTGTTACACATAACCTAATTTCTGAACTTATTTGTTTTGGTTTCTTTGTATGTATGAATTACTTGGGTTGTTACCAACATCTGGTGAAACTTTCATTTTAATAGCACCTTTGGCAGTATATTTACTGAGAAAAATGGTGAGGTGTTAAATACTTGTTTCACCCAGTGTATGATTGATTCAACAAAACCTGACTGGATGGTAAACCAATGGAATGTGACCAAAACGACAGCAGCCCACATTACTGATGGATATGGCTGGGTGTAAAAGTACTTTAGAATATGGACGGAAACTAAAATGCTTCATAACACCCAAGTATAGTGGATCTACCTTGGAGTGCAGGCGCACCCAGCGGCTGTAGAGGGCGTGCTTGCAGAGACGTGAAGCGCGACCCATGTCGTCCTTGCCTGTGGTTGCATTGATCACCTCCAGGGCCTGATCCCCCACCGTCCAGTTCACACTGAAGTTGGGCGCCTTGCCCGGCTGCCTGGCCTCTGCATTACTTATACCTGGAAACCAAAACAAATACTGGTGAAAGACTGAGCAGCACAACAAGCCACAACCGAATGTGGCCGTCCAAAACAAAAACCTGTATCCTGCCAAAAACATGTAAATCATTTCATGATTATAAGTTAATCGGATAAGTTTAAGGATTCCTTTATGTGTTTGAGAAAATTCTGCTTTTTATTAAGCTGAATAAACCATGTAAATACTAGGGGTGTACGATTCACAAAATGTGACGATTTGATTCAGATTTTTAGGCTCACCATTCGATTCAATAATGATTTTGATTCAAAAAAACGATTCACAGTTTGTAAATGTTACTTTTCCCATGTGTGTATGCATGTGTATATATATATATATATATATATAGAGAGGGATAGAGAATGAGGTGTGTCCACACTTTTGGCCTGTACTGTATCTATGTATATATGCTATTATATATATATATAATTTTTAAAAATTCTTTGATCAGAATAATTTATGATGATGAATTAATGAATTCAGATAATTCTGATAAATGGACTGTCAACCATGTTATAAGGTTTGTCCAACAGAGGACATTCCAAAGCGTCTCTATTGGCAACACTGATTATTTCTTTTGTTAATGTGTTTTTGTTCAAAGTTTCATAACTTAAGATTGTGTTTTTATACATTTTATTTATCAGAACTTTAATATATTTTAAAGCTCCGCAGTTCCGTTGTGACAATAAAACTAATTATTATCATACTATCTTAGTGAGAACTCATAGATAACTACAAATAACTGTTTGTTTTGTAACGCGTTTTCTGGATTTTTTCAAAAAATATCGGCCGATATATCAGATTTTTAAATAACGAAATTTTGTATTGGTCGGGCTCTAATGTGTATGTTGTGTGTGATGTCTGTAAGATACTGGGACCTTGAATGTCCCCTTGGGGATCAATAGAGTATATCTATCTATTTGTGTGATTGCAGTAGACGATTTGAATACAAATCAATTTTTTTGCACACCCCTAGTAAATACTCGTAAGGTTACCAGAAACATGTGTTGCCTCACAGCTGAAAACAAGCTGACATGTTGGAGGTTACCACAGGACAGCGATATGTTATCCCCGACTAAAAAACTGAGTAAAATGTTTTTCTGTTGCAGCACTGTCCACATTTTAAGAACATTTTCCCAACAACGTGTTCCCAACAAACACTCAGAACATAAAACGGGACTGTAATACGATCATCATTTTCTTTCTCTGTCCTCCAAAGCTTCTGTGGGAGACACACAGGAACTTAATTGCCTGCAACCCTACTGCATGGATATATTAAACAATGGATGAGGTACCAAACATGGCAACCCATTCTTTCAAATGACAGCTACTCCCACAGCTCTAACAGCAACCTTTCCCTTTCTTTTTTTTGTTTTTGCTATTGAGTAGAGACAAAATACGATGCACCCAGGGGGACTATGAGGTCAGAGCCTGCTTGTTTTCAGCACACTACTGGGCATCAGCCTCCACTGTATCCAAAGCATAAATGGGAGATATATGGGTGCTATAAATCCCGGTGTCTTGTTCTATGTGCGTGTGTGTGTGTGTGTATTAAAGCTTCTCGGTTCCATTTGGCAGCACTTGTGGCAGAAGATGATTTAAAGGGGATGAAATCCTCAGCGTTCTAACGCCACAGCCCTTCACCGCTAAGAACTCTCTAAAGCGGAAAAGGTTAATAACCCCCAATGCTATTATCTCCTTTACCCGACATTTAGAGAGCAACCAGGGAGGAGGAGCAAGGGGAGCTGCATATAGCTCCATGCCCTGTGAGAAGATGCTACTAGTCGTCCCCTAAGATAGATCGAAATATAAAATGACCACATTTTTAAAATTACCTGTTTGATTTAGAGTTAAATTTGAAGTAGCTTTTGCTGTTGTCCTGTGCTTATTTCTTAACCCTTGTGTTGCCTTCCCGTCAACAGCAAAAAAAAAATCACAGGCCTACTTCTCAGTGTTTTTCTATCTTTTTCCAGATGTTTTGGTCACTTTTTCATAAATTTTTCAACGTGGTTTTATGCTTTTCCCAACCGTTTGTCACTTTTTTCCAACATTTTTTCTGCTTATTTCAACATCCCATATTTCCGATTTAAAAAAACTTTAAAAACTGGGTTAAATTTGACGCAAGGACAACATGAGGGTTAAACGGATGACTTGCTAAACTCTAGCGTCCGTTAGCTTCCACTTCCATTGTGTTGGAATTCTAACCTCCGGTGGATTTCTGAGGACTATGGTAACCTGCTCCTCAGATCTCTGCAGGGTAAATCCAGACAGCTAGCTAGACTATCTGTCCCATCTGAGGTTTCTGTTGCACGACTAAAGCAACCTTTGGACGTACACATGTTCCACCAAAACAAGTTCCTCCCCGAGGCTACGTGCGTCCAGCGCTTAACGCCACCAAAGACAATTCTGATTGATTTAAAGAAATATAAATAAACCAGAACATGTTTTTCTCCCATCCCCGAATGTTGTGTGGACTAGCCTGACCCTCCCCCGCAGCTCTGTGGATGAAGGTTCTGGCTACGCAAGACTTAATCACTATCCGTGTTTAACAAAAATCTTCAACTGTATTGAAACAAATAAAGTCAATCAGCAAGACTGACTGTACTTGCATTAATTTTAGGGCTAGTTTTCCGCAGCACTGTGGAGGAAGGTCTGGCAATGTGAGACTAGCATTTCAAGAACAAAAAATGCAAGAGAAGAAGTGCAAGGAATGCATTTAACAATGTGTTTATCTTCTCTGGACCCTGAAGTGGAGGGAAGGATTGTGGCCAACCCCTAACTCACCCTTCACCCTTTCAAAGAGTCAAACTCTTTGAACCACCTTGTGGCAGAAAGTCGCGGACCATCAGGACCAAAAACTACATGACACATCAGCAGCTGGCCTTATCAACAGGAACTTGGACTCTCATGAAACTACTTCAAGTTGGCATAATCATAGCTAATAAAATCTACCAGCAGCAAAATTGTTTTGTCTCCAGTAGTTCTTAAAGGAGCTGTACATTCAGAACATATAATTTAGCAGCAAACAACAATTTGCTTTGTCAAGATATAGTGGAGTAATGGCGTCCTGAGCAGAGAATGAAGTCACTCTCCCTCTGTGTGTGTTGCAATCTGAGCTTCTCGGTTTGTTGTGAGTGCATCGGTATCAGATGGCGAGGACCGTGACAAAGCGTAGGTATCCGTCAAGTTCGGGAACGGCCTGTGAGAGCCGTGTGAAAGCAAATCCACACCGGCAGAAAATGACATATCGTGAATTTAAGAACCAAATGTGATTTACGCAAACAAAGTTTTGACAAACCTAACAATTCTTAGAGTGAAATGTTACAAACTTGTTTTTGCAAAGTCCTCCGACCAACCAGAAGACAAACAATATGAATGCTTCATCTAAAAATAGAAAATACATCAAAAAACAACAAAAACAGCAGGAGCACTGGTCTTTATGGCCTTTTTAAAAGGTCAAGCCAATGCTGGAAACATACACAAAATGATAAAGCTATTCAAATTCCAGGAACTAGGTAAATGTCAGCTCAGTTCAAACAGAGGAAAACAGCAATAACTGTCTTTCTGCTGTGAACTGACCAGTGAGGAGGATGAATGTGTTTACTTCTTAAGACTACTGTCTTACTCTCTGATATTTAGACAGAGATTGATTGACGAAGATTACCAAGGAGATCTCCTTATGTGAACATGATCTTGCTTTTACCTCAACCGGAGGTCTTGTTAGGTTTAGTCTAAAGTATATCAACGGCGTTTTATTTCAGGGATTGTTCAGGTGCTGCTGGAAATTCTGCCGGATGTTCATCACCTTCCGCCTTCTTTGTGTGGATTACCGAGGACTATAGTAACTCCTCTTCAGATCTCTGCAGGGAAAATCCAGACATGTAGCTAGTCTATCTGTCCAACCTCAGTCGTCTGAGGTTGGTCCAAAACTTTGGACGTAAATGTGTTCCACCTAAACAAGTTTCTTTGCATTGCCAGAGGAAGGTCTGGCAATGAGACTATGTTAAGTTAACATGTAGCATCTTTCAGCAGAAATCTGATGTTATTTCCCTATCTGGTCCACATCAAAGCAGGCACTCACCACTGAGAAGGGGCCTGTTGAGGGTGAACTGCTGGGGCAGGTCCTCGATATCTGCGATGCGCTGGTACATGGCCCTGGAGAGGTGGTCGCCATGGTAAAGGCTGCCAAGGATGATGCTGGAGAAGTAGATTGGCTCTGTGAAGTAGCTCATCAAAGAGCCCTGGATGCCTACAACATTCCACCTGCAAAACAAACACAAGTTATACACATTCATAAAGATCCGATAAAAACAAATCTACTTTACACATTCAACCGCGCTGCATGAAGCGCACCTACATTCCACGGCAACCAGTTGCATTAGCATTAACTGTTGAACACTATGCAACTGTAAGCTCAAACACCAGCTTTTCTACCAATGTTTTTTCATCCTTTTTTATGATTATTACAAACTGTCAACTCCTTATTGTCCTGAACATGAAAATATGCTTTACAAAAATCCGGATGACTTTCAATGGTGGACATTAGACAGTGAAAATGATTGTAATCAGCCTAAAACGTGCCCGCGGACAGTATGACAAACATGAAAAAGAGATCAAGTTTCTTCAGCATCCAAAGCGTTCGGGAACTGAGTATACAAAAAAAAACAACCTGTGTGATAATGTGGTACGTTCATAAGTTGACACACACATACAGCCGCATAAGCAAAAATATAAATTCATATATAGCCAGCCAATGCAATTCATGTTGTATACATTCTGAGGTATCCAATTTCATTTTCTACAAACTTCTTTGTATTTCTATGCTGTGTCATTAGCCATCTCTTCCCAGTCATTTTCCCATTGACATGCTCTGTGAAGCATTGCCTGCACCACCTCACTCAGAGAGAGAGAGAGAGAGAGAAAGAGAAAGAGAGAGAGAGAGCAGATAAAGACAAGAAAGAGGGATGGAGATGGAGAAAATATGAGGGGGAAAGATGACAAAGAGGGGTAAGGAAAATAAGAGAGTAGACCAAGGGAGTTCCATAGAGATGAAAAATTAAAGACTAAGGTTGGTGTATGTGTCCCCTGTACCCTCTGTGTTGCATTCAGGTCCAAGCTCATTTATTCCTACAGTTATACATACATCTTCAAAAACAAAAGACACAAATAAATGTCAACATACTGACGCTTAGTCTAAAAAGCTATAGTGCCCATCTTCATGATAATTAAAAAAAAACATGTCATACAGAGCAACAGTGTGGCTCAATTTCTTTTTTATAAATTACTTTTTGGACAACAACTGAGCTCAATGGCACATCACAATGAGCTATATGTGGCTTTGGCTATGCAGGCAATACTTTCACTTTCACATTGTTTTTATTTTGCTAATGGACACAGACATAATTGTTGTTTAAATTGAAATCACAAATTGCATTACAACATCCTCAATAAACGCTACGGCAATAGCAAGGATGCCTACACAGCCAGAGCCAGACCTCCCCTGAATAACTCTGATCATAATGTTATCCAGCTGCTCCCCACATATTGCTCAGTTTTTTAAAGTCCAGCAAACCAGAAATCCAGTCTGTGATTGGTTCAGTGACAAAATGGAGGAGCTGAAGAGATGCTTCCTCTGCACAGACTGGAATATCTTTTTCAAGGATGCAGACATTGACAGTGCCACTGAATCAACCACTGCCTACATATGTTTCTGTATTGTATTGGTTATACCCCAGACAACTGTTAAAGAATATCCTAATAACAAACCCTATATCACAAAAGGCATTTAGAAAAAAAAACAGCTTACAGATCTGGAAATAAAACAGTAGTCCGAGCTTTACAAAAAGACCTGAATCTGCCAATGAGAGCAACTTGGCAGAAGTACAAGGAGCGGGCAGAATAGGATCTGTCAGAAATATACAAACAACCAAAGTAACAGGCCCTGATAACCTGTCTGCTTTTCTTTTAAAAAACCTTTACAGAAGATCCGTCACCAGCCTCGCATAAACAATTCCTGCTCTCCATAGTCACATACAAAGTACCAAAACTGTGGAAAAAAATCTATTATTCCAGTACCCAACAAGGCACGTCCTCAGGAGAACAATGATTATCGGCCGGTGGCTATTGCCTCTAATGTTTTAAAATCAATGGAGAGGCTTATGATAGATGTGGAACAAATGTTGGATAAATACCAATTTGCTTACACAAAAAATTCGTAGTACAAGGGATGCTGTATCAACAATAAAGCAGTCTGCATTAGCAGGACTGCTTTTTGAATCAGATGGTATCACTCCTTCTTGTCAAACAGGCGACAGCAGGTGCCGGGCCGAGCAGCACCGGAGATACTTGGCGGCCAGCCCCAGCTGCAAATTAAGTCTCTCAGCAGGTGTGAGTTATGTTACAACAACCCCCCTATGTAAAATTTGTAATGCTCTTTTCTGTAAAATGACTAATGGTTACTTGTGTCCCCCCACACTTACACACAGTAAACTATAGTAATGCAAATTAAGTGTACTAACAGTACAGAAGTTGCATTGCCTTCTATCTAACACATTCTTTGTTTAGAACAGAAATATTCTTGGGCACCATTGTTTTATATGTGCTTTATGAGATTTCCATGTTCATTTGTTTATCCATTATCACACTCCAATCTTTGTATAAAACACTCTTCTAATAGGAGTTGCAATAATCAATAGTGAAACATTTCCATCCTGATTCTGATTAGAAAAAAACATGAACTTTGTTTTTATATTCATCAAACCATATTTTCAGTTTAACCATTTCATTTTGAATACTTTCTGCTAAACTGAACCTTGAAGAACCCCAGATTGAATCTTCTTGTAATCAGATGCATTACCAGCAAACTTTACATACTGTTAGTAGTCTATTTTCCAAATAACTGCCTAACCATTTTAAAAATACGCCTTTCATACTGTATGTTTGTTGTGATCTATAGTGTGAAAAGCTTTGTTGAAATCTATAAATGTACCTATCGCATATCTCTTGTATTAAATGGCAGTTGTAATCTATTCTACTGTTTTCATTAATGCTAAAGCTACCGATCAATTTGTTCGGAAACCATACTGACTCTCACTCAGCAATATGTTTTTTTTCCAGAAAAGCATCAACTTTTTTTACAAACAATTTTTTTCAAGTACCCTTTAAAATTGTGAAAGCAGAGACACTGGTCTACAGTTGGTCAGGCTATGTTTATCTCCCATTTTAAAAAGTGATGGATGACCTTTGCTTTTTTCATCTTATCAGAAACTATACATGTAACAAAAGGAAAGATTGAAAATATAACTAAGAGGTTTCAGTATACAGTCAATAGTTTTATTCACTACAATTATGTCCAACCCATCAACATCAGTTGATGTCTTGTTCTTTTGTGTGTTTTGCTACCGTTGATCTTATTTCATTTTCAGTCACTTCTCCTAAAACCATGGACTGCACCACTTTACCGTCCCCGTTCCAACCACTTTCAAGTAGTACATCATTACTTTTATATATAGAGTTTGCCAAATTGGGACCAACATTTAAAAAATAGGAGTTACATTATTTGCCACTTCTTTCCTTTTTATAATCTCATTGTTGTCATTGATAAAATGATCTTAGAAGTTAGTAAGATGAATTCATAGTTTGTTGGATTGGTTGATATTAAAAAATATATAGATTAGCCTTTATCTATTAAGGACCACTAAAAACAAAACAAAAAAACAAGACACTGACAGTGTGATGATGAGCTCCTCCCGTTCTCTCTTTTTGCTTCAGGCAGACTGTTGAGTGTGTGAAATTACCAACATGGACCCAGAACAATGAAGAATATGGAAACATAAGCCCCCAGGCTACTCAGAGATGCCATCGTCTCCATTTGCAATATTCTGTGTGTGATATTGTGTGAAAATGAAATCTCAAAATTGCATAGCTGAGAGCATGAAGCACACATTCAGCCTAATACAATTGTGCAGTAACTCAAACACATTTTTTCATCACAACGGGGTTACAGAAACACACCTGAAAACTCTCTAAAAGGCACACGCCGTACATAGAAGGAAGCACAAACAAGCACACACACAACTGGAGGTATGTTTTCAGAAAGCATTCAGTTTCATTCCCGTCAAACATCTCTGTATTTCTTTTCTTTTTTTTTTCTTTTAAATCGTATTCAATATCAAGAACAGGGTCAAAACAAGTCAGTAGGTTATACAGACAAAAGGAAAAAGGACAAACAGAGCTAAATAACCCATAAGAGCTTTGGCTGTTTGTTAATGAGCTCATTCAAATAGCACTAAAGGCAGAGAACTGCTTGTTGTCACTGAAGCTTTGGAGTTGGGCATGTAATCAAAGGAAAACGAGAGAGGAGGAGGGGTGAAAAACATTGTGTAAGGAGAGAACTTTATACGAATGGCCAAAGTGTGCCAGTCAGTTGCTGCATTAAAATGCCGATAGTATGCTTACTTTCAGGATCATAAGTGTATTTTGAGGTTGTACCAGAATCGGTTTACGTGGTTTCATTTTCCAAAAAAAACATATTTTTGTTGTACTGCACATTGCTGCAGATCCTGTTTTCACCTTCTGTGTTTAGGTCTCTATTTTAGCTCCAGAGTGAGACATCTCACTTGTTTAGCTCCAGAGTGAGACATCTCACTTCTCTACTATCTTTGTTTGGAGTTGCACATGCGCAGTAGCTAGGTAAGATCACTTTCTCCAACTTTGGTCAGTCCAAGTCAGGATTAGCTGGGAGACTTCTTCTAAACGAGGGCCACTTGTGGAATACCTGCAGATCAGGGACAGGAAGTAGTTCTTTTGGAGATTATGCTCAACTAGTGGCTGTTGTAGAGGTGTTTTGCCATTGAGAACGAGCTAGCATGCTAGCGCTACACTGTTAGACCTTAGTTGTATATTTACAGTAACTTACTGGAAACGTGCCGATTACAGTATCATAACTGTACATGTTTTTTAAAGTATAATATCCTTACTGTAACTTAGTTTTACTGTAATAATACCCTTACTGTAACTTAGTTTTTAAGTATAATATCCTTACTGTAACTTAGTTTTCCAGTAAAAATACCCTTACTGTAACTTAGTTTTCCAGTATAATACCCTTACAGTAATCATATTGTAATTACAATTTGCTAAATGATGCTGTAATTATATTGTTGTATCATAGTTTTATCATAAAAGTGGTTCACAATATATATATCACACTATTTGACATTGGCTGTACAAACAACTTTAAATATTTTACATAAAGAAAATTATTGTATTTTACTGGGCATTTTGTGGTAAGTAACTGTAGAAATTACAGCAAAGTCTAACAGTGTAGCATGTGCTGGTCTCGGCTAGTGGCAGCTCACCAGGAGAATGAAGGCAGAGGACATTCAGAAACCGTATCTCACTCAAAACAGCATAGATAGTTTTTTTTCCAAGTTTGTATGCGTGTGGAAGCACCAGAGACACAAAACAACACCTCAAGTCCCAGAAAAAAAAGTTATGTTTTTCCTAATATGGGCACTTTAAATAGCAGACCCATGGCTAAGTTCATCACTCACATGGGGACAGAAGCAGGTGGGAAGCAGATTTCTCACCTTGTTAAAAGCTGTGTAAAGAGGGAAGAGGGAGACGCCTTGCATACAGCAGTCTTTCCCTCCCGGTGGAAGAGATATACTCATAATACCAATCCCTTATCTTAACTGTGACAGATTGATTTTCTGATTCTCTCTATCAACTTCAAACTAAATGTTTTTCTGGGTTATCTAGTAAAGCTTGGCCAAAAACAACAACACTTGACAAAATGTAAGACTACCAACCTATTTTGTCCTCTACTGACTTGGATCGCTCCACTTTGGACAACCCAATCACAAACCTGAATTACTAGCACCAGCTCTGACACGCTGAAAGGGCAACAAGACTTCTAACACAAGTGCAAACGGCGTCCGCTACTCAGTCGACATCTCCCTCATCAAATACACTCTCAGCGTTCAATCACTCTGTGCGTTCAGGCAAGGTATTACGATGCTGGACGGAGGAGGATGAGGAGGAGGAGGAGGAAGAGAAGGAAAAAGGGGCTTGAGAGAAGAGTTATGGAGAAGTATTATTGTTTGTCACAAGGGATGCATAGTGTTGCCTTGAACCTGGACAGAGACTAAAGACACTATGATCTGCCTGCAAAAATGCCCCAGGGACAGAGGATCCATCAATTCAGCTGTCCCTGAAACTCCCTGGAGAAAATGACAGGCTTGAAATGACAAATTGAGGATATAATGCAATTTATTGCAGTATGAGTAAATAAAATGCATGAAAAGATTATCATGAAACTATATGGCTATGAAAGTAGAAAGAAAGTAAATAAACACATTTTCCAAAATGTTCAAGTTCTCCTATAATGATTTTCTGTGAAATTTTAAGAACAAAACAGTTGCTTGTTATAACTTTTGCAGTACTAATGTACGGATTGAAGTGATGTGGCTGTCTGTATCTGCAGAAACCCTGCCCTCAGCCTGTATTTTTAAAATTTGTGCTTTTGTGCCTGGGACGTTTATGGGCATCAGCAAACCTTTGGGCCCTATGTAGGTGTATAAATCCTAGCCAATAACAACGCACCAGTCTAACTGACACAGACACACAAAAACAGATAGGCTGAAGCTCTGCATTCACTCATAATCCAGCAGTGTGGCACCTTCCCGCAGAGGTGTGCGGTATTTATTTGTGCTTCAGAACATAACTGTCATGAAAAAAATCAGAAATTAAGATTTATTTCTCGGATTCACTGCATTGTTTGGCGCTCGCTCTCTCATTCACTCTCTAGCTCGCTTGACCACAGCTGCATTCTCTCTCTGGCTCCGAGCCGGGGAGGAGGTGCCAACTTTGAACGCTGAAGGTTTACAATACTAACTACATATTATCCCTTTTTACTTTAATATAAATCACAAAAGTGTCTGCAGTCATATTTTGCAAGGGCTATAACTGAACTAGGTTTGAACCGAACTACCTTGCAATCTTGTCACTGCAGGACATGGTGAGTAACCTCTCCCCCTGCAGCACCCCGTCCCAGGTCTGGATGGTGTTGCTGGACCTCACAGGGATGGTGCCCTCTCCTGACTCTATTTTGGTCCTTAATTGGCCCCGTGCTTTCCGGTTGGGATGTCTGTCTCCTTGGTCTGAGTGAGACAAAACAATAAGAGACAAATATAAAAAATAGATACCTACAAAAAAACATTTAAGTATAGAATAAATCATGGACTATCAATGTGCAAAAATATACAAAGCGCCCCTCAACATAAGCCAACAAAGATTCCAAGAAAAGAAAAATGGAAAAATGGCTTTCACAAAAGCATGACCTATTATTTATTATTATGTTATCAATGTTTCTGCTGTTCCACCAGCAGGCGCCATCTATTTAGTGACTAATTGAATGTGGCTGTTTTCTATTCAGTCTGCCATGTGCAACGGAAAACACTTTGACAAGAGTAAGAGGGAGGTTAATCAGACAGACAGTGCGGGTGGGCTGGGTGGGAGAAAGACTGATAGAGACAGACAGCGAATGACAAAAAGCTCTAATTACTAGAGCCTTGTTTAAATGTGTCAGTAATGCGTATTTGGATTCGGAAATACAATTCTAATTAAATGAAACCAAGCATAAGAGGACAACCTACAAATTTAATTAAAAAACAACAACAACACTGTTGTTGAAACTGAATTTTGAACTAAGACCAGACCAAATTAAAAACATGTCGGCTGAGCTGTGGCTGCTGTGAGGCAGCGAGCGGACGCACTGTGACCGCAGTGTACCTTCAACTCCGGCCTCGTGTGGAGAGAAGATCCTGGCGTCTCCACAGGGCGAGGTGCTGATGTAGAGGTGGAACTGAACGTTTTCCTTTAACCGGTAGCCTCCCTTGTCACACTGCATGAATATCGACTTCTGTTGGTCCTCCTTGCTGTGGTTGTGACGAAGATTCAAGAGGCAAATTTAATTCGGGGCTAACAAACAGCAATATGGGTCATTTAACTGAACTTAAAATGGATGGAATTAGATACAACAAAGAGCAGTCTAAATACAATAATCAGATTATCAATAGGGCTGAACAATGAGTCATTTGCAATTCAAAATCACGATTTGAAAGAATGCGGTTAGCTAATTGTGAAGGCCGCGATCAATCGAATGTGCAATATTTAGTTGAATGTTTGGTGTAACATTTGGGTTAATATTTTGTATTCCTCTTTTCATTATTATAATTATTCCATAAGATAAATGCTGGAATAATAGTTAAATTCATATCTATGTTCCTTTCATAAAGAGACAGAGCAGTTTTGTTGGTGTCTTATGTTATAATGTTCCATGATATATTTTATCTGTTACACAGACAATATTGAACTTAAGGTGAACTTTAAAAAGCTAACGAATCGCAAATCAATCCGTAATGGCAATATCTGGCGGAAAATCATTCAGCCCTAATAATCAACACAAGTAACCTCCCAACACTAGGAACTAAACAGAAGTGACAATGTCCACTGACCTGAGGAAGAGCTCCAGCTGAGTGTAGAGGTACCTGATGAGCGAGCGTCGGGCGATTATCTCAGCATGGCAGTCATTAAGTGCCAGTCCGCGGTCACTCATGTACTCACCGTTGATGCATTTGGTTCCCGTGGAGACACATATTACCTGTGCTTCCTTCACATCTGTCCCTGTTGGGGTAGAGGGAACAGAGACATATCAGGTAATGGACACACACTCTTAAAGTACATACTGCACATATGCCACTGGTCCAAATTGTGTTTTATTGGCCTTGATGAGGGCAATCCTTTGCAAACTGGTCGGCACGTTGGTAATTTTCTATTCTTTTATAATACAGCGTCAATACTCACTCACCAGAGTGACTGTTCTCACCTTCACCTGCTGAAGGAGTTTCTCTGTGCTCACCTTAAATCTCAGTTTAAAATGTATACCTACAGTATGAGCATTATTTTGTGACATTACACAGTTTGTAAGCCAATTGTGATCCATTTTGCAATTTACACAAATGTAGAGGTGGAAACTTCTTTTTCAAGGAAGTAGGAAGAAACGTCTTGTGTCCAGCACAGCAAATCTTTTAAAAGATAATTAGCCCTTGGGGATTGTTTTTTCAATTAAAAGTGCTTTACAAATAGAATGTTTTATTATACGATACTTTGCGATTCACATTGATTATTTAATGTGGTTTCAGTGAGGAAGAAATAGTTTTAAACGTTTTGGTCAGACACAAACTACTCATCAAAGCAGAGTTTGTTTTAGTTATGTCATAAAAGATGTCTGTAGGAGATAATTAACTAATTATTATACTGTTGGCTTTTCTAGTCTAACAATGCATCATATTTTCTAAGCTTATGATATTGTTTTGAGGGTAAAACCCTAATTTGGACACTAAATTAAGACTGTACATGCAAAAATATATGATGAGCTTATTAAACAAACAGTGAGGTGTAAAAAGGCAAAGTAACAACTTTTTCAACAATTAATAACAAATACCTAAAATACTTCAGTGCAGTACTTGAGTAAATGCATTTCCTCTACTGGTTATAGACTTCAAAACAAAACAGTTTTTTAACTAATAACTGTTTTTGCATAAGCTAGGCCATTCATTTGTCAGGGAAACATTACCAGACGGAGCAAATTTGACGGTAAACGGTAAATATTGTCAGCTTTTCTCTATGAGCCTTGCAACCTACATTTTCCTTTAAGTAATACTTGAGAATTGACTGTCTGTGCCGTTTTTTGGAAGCATAAAAGCCCCAACCACCTTTCCACATCGCATCTACCTGTTGTCATGACGACCCCTGCTAGGACTTTTCGCCGTGCGTGGGGGGAGGTGAAGTTTTCGGTCAGCTCGCTGAACTTATCCACCACCAGGCGAGAGACTGCATCAGCCAGAACCTGGAATCACACACACATACACGTACATACACCCAGCCACACAAAACGCAAGCTTGTGTCAGATATGTCAGTTTACAAAGCGCGTCTGATGTAATCCTCCCCTACAGCACCATGTACCTGTCACAGTGTTCACATTCAGCGCCAAAATGGCAACAAGTGAAACTGGGTTGACCCCCATGAGGTATCCCAAACCCTCTTTTAAGCAACGCTGTTGTTTGAGTTTGGCATGACAGTTTTAATTTACCATGTCCCTTCTGACAGTGAAGCAAAAAAACAACAACAAGTAAACCGGATCATTGGTGTGACCGAAGTATTAGTCGACATTCCACAAGGTTCAAAACACCAAGCTAAACTCCGGGGCAACCTCAAGTGAACTTCACTTTCAACTTCACTGAACTTCTTTTGTTATTGGACAGCCACCTTCTCTTGCTGGCTCTTTATCCATTGCTAATGTGATGGAAAATGCCGATAACCAAGAGGAGAGATGACGGCTGGATGACCACGAATTAAAGAGATCATTCTAATATTACTCTCCTGCTATACTTTGGAGTCAGCCACTCGTAGCTAGATCATTTGACTTTCCGATGCCAAGGTCTTCTCTGGTGTAGGAATGACTTGACTGAGATTGAGTTAATCTCTACGGGGACAAAAAGTGGAAGTACCGATCACTCAGACAAAAAAATGCACACATCTGAAATTTATTTCCTTTTGGAATTGGGTAAAAGAACACTTTTGTCTCAATGTACACTAACATATGTTTTGGTCACTTTTATGGTTTGAGTGTCAACAAAACCCCTCAAACTATAAAAAAACAAAAAACTAAGCTAAAGTTTTTTTTTGCAACAGCAATGGACTCCGACCATTTGTCCCCATTAGCTCCTTGCCATACGGAAACAGGCTGCAGAACTTAAATACCAAGAGGCAGAGAATAAATAGAGCAATTAGTGGGGGCACTATTGTTATAATGGGGTTCTTGTCAGATAAATCAGTTGACAAGTGGAGAAAGTGAGTAAAGAGAAAAAAGAAGGCTTGGGAGAGGGGACTGCTGACAGTGTGCTGTGCTGATTAGCTTTGCCAACTGTGTTATCTCGCTCCCACACAGTGGTGTGGCTCTGACAGTCACCTCTACAGTGGCATCAAAAGCAAGAACCTAGCGTTCCTGCACATCTGATGTAAATGAGGGTTTAAAGATACAAGAGCAGAGTTTGACAGGTGGATAAAGAGTATGTCAAACAATGCTTTCTTGTTTAGTTCTGGCCACATCTTCTGTCAAGTCTCTGAGCAGTAAGTGACCAAATGATACTATTATTATATAATATCATCAGCCATCATTTCTTTAGGAAGAGGGGGTGCAATTTTGTATTTTACCAAGATTACAAATGAACATAACCTAGGGAGAAGTAAGAGATGGAGCAGGGACTGGCATCTTCTATCTGCATGACAATGATTATCTGATCTGAATCAAATGTGTAGTGTTAAAAAAATCTTTTAGGGGATTACAGAACACTGCACTTCTAAAAGCCATTGCAGTCTTTGTGATTTCAACTTCCGCTATATTCGTCTCTCCTGAAATTCTCATTACTGTTTCAAGCCAACTGATGATTGACAAGATCAAGTAAATGATCCAATAGCAGCCGTAATTGAGGCAGAACTTGATAGTGAAAATGATGTGTCTGAAGTGCCATTGCAGCTTTTGAAAAGCAAGTTGATTAAAAAAAAAAGATAAAAAAGTAGAGGGATTACTCTCCCAAAAATGAAAAGAAAAATCTCACAACTTTGGGAGTTACTTCCAGTGATTACCATTTTGGTGTCTAGAATCTGATGATATTATTGTGATTTTAAACATATTGCAATATTCTGAGATATATTGAGTTTTCTACCCTTTTTTCCAACTTCTGATTTGTCCCAACTTCAAATAATGTCCCCAAAAGGAAACTTAGTCAACATTTGTTTTATCTGAAAAGATACATTTCTCAGTTTGTTCATATCACTTCAGTTTTATTGCTGCAAAATTGGACAAACTATCCAACATATATATAATAAAAAATAAAATCTTGGCGCCTGTGTATTGATACAATATTGCCGCTGAAAATATTGCGATACTATGCTGTATCAATTTTCCCCCCACCGCTATATTGATTGTCTTCAAATTAAAAAACCTTACATTGCACATTATAGCTTTGAAAAGGGCCTTCCAACATGTTAAATCTTTTTCAACTATTGCCGACAAAGTGTGTTATGAATAGCTTTCAGGCATGATGCATGCTATAAAACCTGATACAGGCTGTAACTTAGATCACAACCCCCTTACATAAGTTTCTTTGGCTTGTTATATTCACTAAATAATGTGACCACTCATAATTGATTCATACTTCCAAGGCCTGGTAAACTGATGTTGGGTCAACCTGAAAAGTCAGTGACTTCGCAAAAGAAAATTTAAACAAGGTAGACCCTTTTTAATACACCGCTACTGAAGAAAGCATGCGGCTGATGAATTGTGTGGTCCAAAGTGTTCAACATCTTGGTGAAATAAATTAAATGGTCGAATTTCGGATCTGGTGAGAATCTCTACAAGAAGAGAAACATCTTACCTGGGGTAGGTGAAGCTGCAATCCCTCTCTAGGTATGGGTTGCCGGGATGGAGTCTGGTCTAGCTGCATGTTGAAGAGAGCTGAGAGGGCGGCCTGTGCTGCCCGAGCTTTAGCCAGCTTCTTGTTGCGCCCTGAGCCTTCAAACGTCTGTGCATCCACCGTTACTGACATCACAAAATTCTTGGCATGACTCTCCCCACTCTCTGAGACAAAGTCATATTTGAGGCCTGGCCTGAGCTCATTGAGAATCATGACTGGGTTTTTGCCACTGGAGGGCGAGCTGAATGTCGATGGAGGGGGCAAGGGGGCCTGGACAAGGTTGCTGCCAGGCGGTGTGGGCAGTGGATACTCCCCTAGTAAGTTTAAGGAGCTGCTACCATTAGAGCCTAGATAGAAGGATTCTTCAGGAGCGGCTGGTGTCTCAAAGCCATTGAAAAGCATGTCTGGGAAGTCAGCTTGGTCAGATGTAAAGTCTGTGTTCACTGTCAGTGTTCGACCCATGGCCAGGTGGGCTTCAGAGGCATTGGGGAACTGGACGAAGGAACGCAGTGCTTTTTCAGCTGCATTTAGTTTAGCCTTCTTCTTAGTTGGGCCCATGCCCTCAAACATCTGTCCATTGACCTCCACAGTCATGACAAAAACTGGAGCATGGACTGGTCCTGTCTGAGACAGCAGTTTGTACTGTAGACCCGGTTTGATTTCGTTCAACTGCATCAGAGCGTTCTTGGGCAGGACCGGCCCCGGTGTTTTCTTACGCTTCTTGGCTCGGAACTTGGAGTGTGTATGTCCATTGTTCCCCTCTTCCAGGGGGCGCTTTCGACTGCCCAGGCCACTTCCATTGGGGAGCTGTTCAGCCACTCCCACCCCGTCTTTGCAGGACACGTTGTCCAGGTTTCGGTTTTCCTTAACATCTGTGCTGCTCGAACCTGCGGTGCCCAGAAAGAGTAACTTACAACGCCTTCGTTGCAGGATCTTGTAAATGCAAAATTTATAGATTCCTTTATCACTCTTTGGAACTGAACCAATGATTTGTGTTCCTCTATCAAAGCAAGATAAGCTGGCTTTTAATTTGATTAAACATATTAACCTACAGTCTATTAACATTACAACAAATAGTAGAACATCATCAGTACATCTACTTGTTGTTAAATGTATGCCGAGTTCTTAGAGATGGTCAACATTTAAAACAGTCAAGGGATGTTTTTGGACTATGTTTTGGTTGTATGGTATTGTATTTTAAAACTAACCTATTATATCTGTATAATTAAAGTTGTACTTATGAAGGCTTGCTATTCTAATGGTCAGGGTAAAGTGGGAGAAATATATTTTCAACAACTAGTGTACACTTCAAAGGTTGCACAGTGTTATGGGCCTCACACATAAAAGGCACACAAATACGAGCACACATATAAACACTCAGACGCACACAGAGCTATTCCTCATCCACTCTATCAATATTAATCGCTTGATTGCTCACAGAGAAATTAGGTACATCTTAAATGTTCAGTTTGAAACTGCGAGTCCTGAAATATACTCTACTGGGGAACACATATCACTGAAACCAGTTAGCAAAGTGGATGGAATATTGGCAAAAATTTTCATTTATAACATCCTTCAGCAAAGGCTTGATAGGTTACTCCTTGCGGTACTCAGGAGAAAGAGAGGCCGCAGTGTGCATGAGTGGGATTGTAGGTTGGGTTGAGGGAGTGCAGGGGAAGAGTGCAGGGGGAGGAGCTGAGAACCAGGCAAACAGGAGGATACATCAAAGAGGCGGAAGGAGAAGACTCCACCTACTGCAGGATCCTAAAGTCTTGACTGGTGACACGGTGGAAGGTTAAAATGCTGTTTACCCGTTTTTACATAAGATTTTGAAAAAGAATGACTCTCGTATTTAAAATGAGGAAAATCTGAATAAGAAATCTGTATCTAATGAAGTGCCATTCATAAGACCCTGCGCCTCTGAGATCCCCCCCATGGAGCTTGTCAGAGAACACAGCGTTTCAGGTTGCGAAATGTGCTGACATGCCGTTACCATCTGGTTACTACAACTGACATGTCTAAAGGCAACAAGAAAGACACTTATTCCTAAGATCAAGAACACAAACTGCATATCCTTCAATTCATGAGCAACATCGGCACTGAAAACATGCAATATATTTTGGTGCTTGCATGCATTCTGGTGTTTGGCAAATAAAGCAATGGAAAGGAGGGACAGCATAACTGCACACAAAACAGCCAAGAAGAGCTATCATCTATCAAAATGCTGAACTGTGTGCGTTGGACAGCAACACAATCTCAGCCAACAACCTTTAACCACCAGAGATGCTGCCGAATAAGTTGAGAACTTTTAGCTGTTGTGTAAATTTGTACAAGTTGAATGAGGGCATGGACTTTCTAAATGAACTGTTTTGAAGTATACAGCATGTAGAACTGTAGCTCATTACATTTCTCTTCAAAGGATAGAAGTCATAGAAATTTCAGCTATTGCAAATTGGGAAGTCTATTGAATTAAATGCACATGTTGAGCAAGTGAGCAATACCTCTCCTAATACAGTCATATTTGTGGGGCATAGGGAGCAAAAAGCCAAACAAAAAATTATTATCACACACTAAAAAACCCTAGCGCGCTGTTCAGACAAATACAGTGAATACAATGGCCCACTGGAGTTCCATTTCTCTTTTACAGAACACAATTAAACTGTTACAATTGATACCATTCATTTTCTAGTATAGTGGCTTTGTTTGCAGGATGATATAGGATGATATCCAGTAGTACTCCAGAGCCTAAGACCAGATCAAAGGACAACAGCCATAGAGAAACAGCCACGACACCATGCACTGAATTATTGCACACACATGCAGTCGTGGTTGTTATCATGCTAGCGTCTGTGTAATCAGCACCCAATATTTACACAAATACAAAATATTCCATGTGGTTGGATCTGTCAGAGTTTAAAATCCCTGTGAGGGTTGCATGAACCAAATAACGCAAAAATAAATAAATAATGTTTTAATACAACTTCCATAAAACTTGTTTTTTGTGCTTTTGATATGGAATGGTTCATGTGATTAAAGAATTTCAAGAACGGTAAAGGTTGTCACATAAAAGCTCAAAATTCTATCATGTTTTCCTCTGGTCTTCCCTTGGTATTAAAGAAATTGCGTGAGCTTGGGCTGTGTGTTTTATCTTCAAATATATACTTTGACTGGCAGAAATGTAAGAAAGATGCTTCACAGGCTTTGAAAGACAACAGAGACCATTTTGTTACTCTGCTTATTTGACTTAACACAACAACACTCAGCATGACACTACAATAGGAACTGCTCATTTGTTTTGCAGGTTAGGATGCTAGGATGACAGCTTTCTTTGATTGTGAGTTCATAATCGCTAAGGTGTGGAGGAAACGCATTCAATCCTGGCGCTCCGTGCCTTCTGAAGCTCAGTTACTGAGTTCAAACCAAATGTCTAATTAAAGTTCAATACGCAGGAGTGAAGAGGATTTTCTTCAGAGAGAAATGGAGGTAGAGGGAATCTGCAATATGCCCTGAAAACTCTCAGATGTAATGATTAGTTCTTCCTTAAAAAGTTTCCGTAGAATCAACTGTGTGTATTTGTGTGTGTATGCTCTCTTATGTGTCTTGATTCAGGTAAGGGCATATGATGGTTGGCATCACGCTCATGGAGCAACTATTGGAATTTAATTGGTGACAACACAACAGATATACAGTAGTTTTTGTTATTCAGACATACCTTTTTGAAACATATTTGTATGTTCAGGTTAGATTTGCATTACGTGTTTTGTTGTATTGCATTAAACGTTATTCTATGAAATGTGGGCTAGGCCAACACTATGCTAATACTTGAGCAACATACATGAGCAAAATATGTTCACACTGATTACACATCAAAGAAGAACAGGAGGCCAAACAAGGGAAGACATGCAAGTGCACAGAAAAGGAGGGAAATTAAAACACAGGCAGACATTTAAAAGTAGAGACCAGCTATTGCTCGGACAGAAAGACAGACAGAAAAATCAGAGTCAACTCACTCATATTCTCCTCCTCATCCACATCCATGACCACAGGTTTGTTCTGACCTGAGAGCAGGTTTGCCCCCACTGCACCTGGGGATCAGAGGACATAAATGGGGAGTGCATAAGCAGGGGCAAAGTGAAACACGTAAACACATTCAAAGACCTTGAGTGGCTACAGCGGTGATATGTATCTTGATGCACCGGCACGCACACACAAAGAAAATTGCACATATTGCACAGTGTAAGTAGGCCGTGACGTAGGCTTATAAATATTCAGAGACCCAGAGATATCAAGGTGAGAGAGGAGGCTGGGGCTGACAGGCCTTAATAGCAGGAGCAGTCTATTGTGACTTTAATATCCCTCCGATTAGACCTAATTTCCCACTGCCTGCTGAGAGATATACAGCGAGTGACATGGCCAAGTTACTCCATTACCACACACACATACACACATGACTTATTCCAAGGTGGAGAGTGTGATTAAAGCTCCATTAAGCAATATTTTTTTCACACCAACACAGAATCAAATGATTTCCAGCCATCTAAAAAGTTCGCTCATACTGCCAATTGCACTGATAATGAACACCGATCTCTGAGGCCTTTTACTGTATGTTTTTTGTGCAATTTTACACGTATTTGTTGAATCCTAAGCCGCAAATGAGTGGCTAAATTAAAAAGTCCAAACATGTAGCAAACCTTTTCCTCTAGCCTTCTTGAAGCTACAGTATTGGTCAGTGTTTGTCATGGTTTAAGCCAACAATGACTGGGGGAATAAGAAGGTCAACTTGGTCAACACTCTCCGGATGTAAAATGCCAGGGGGTCAAAACCACATCCATCAAGGCTGAACTTTTAAAACATTCATTCTTTCTTTTGGCCATTTGATGGCAACAAGGGAACAACCAGTCGCCCATTCCTACATCACACAGGTGGAGCAACATTCATTTTTTGAGTCTTGTTTTTGGTTACTTCATGAATTTAAGTTTGATATTCCCTCTCAGCTCTGTATTTGGCACTGACTTCCGAGGGAAATATCTGGCTCTTTAGCTTCTAGATTCTCCCGTGTTCACCAGCTACTTGCTATCTGAGTCTGTCTGTTGTTTGGTGCTGGGCAGACAGTGAGTGGCAGTAAGCGCTGTATCAATGTAGTCCATTTACCATCCATTTAACCATATAACAGTGTGTTTGAGTTTGTGTCAAAAATAAGGTTTAGGCTAGTTTTGATAATCATTACAGCCTGCTGGTTATCAAGTTTCAAATTCCGTTTTTTATTTGAATCATCTCATGCACAGGAAATGCAGTAGTTATTAAATTTAATGATCTCCAAATAATACTTTTTTTAGAGGAGAGGCTTACTTGGAAAAGCTGCACCACTGGATCACACTACACTGCTAATTACAGAATCATTAGTTGTACGAAAGTTTCAACTGCACGACTTCCCTCATTGTGCTCCACCACCAACCACTTTAAAAAAGTCATAGCGCAACAAAACAATATTGCTGAGAGCAGGGTAGATGAGTGCAGACTGATGAAACAGACTGACAGAGGAAGTTAGATGAGAGAACGAGAGGGTTAAAGCAGCAGAGAGGGAAAAGGCAGAGAGGCGATCAACGCAAAGAGACAGAGAGAAAGCAGGAGAAAGATGGCATTATGATATAGAACAGATTGTGCTGATTCTACTCCTCTCTCCACCCGTCTTCCATCAGTGGCCCCATTCCTCAGCCAGACACTTTCTTAAGCTAAACTAAATGGGCTAATTAATCTGGGCTAATGGTGGGTGACAGCAAATATGCTAGCACAATTATCACCCTATTAAAGATTCATATTCCAACCCATAATTGAAAATGAAAAGGTGGGGTGAAGGGAGGATGGGTGGGAGTAGGTCCAACAGAGTGGAAGATGAGAGTCATTTTTCTCAGGTAGCAGGAGGCAGGTGCCCACTCACAAGCCATGGCACTGCACGCACAACTAGTCACACTACTTACAGGTTGTTACTTCTGCAGTTTATGTTTCTGTATTATTTTATGTTAAATTATTGAATTTAACTTGTTGGCAATGAATAGTTTTAACATCTTTAATTGGTCTTTCACTGTCAAATAAAGGCTGTTGTCTCTTCATGTTAATGATGTGGGCCATTGTGGATAAAAGAATTACATTCAACCCATCTAAGTGTTAAACTAAATTTAAAACAAGACTGTGCTTTTGCTTGTATACTCCTTGCTCCTCCTTTGCTTCTTCCAATACACACTGCGGTGTAGTCTCATCAGCACGCAATGCAAATGTGGCTGTCAGTTTTGATTTTTTAGATGAGACCGCCTTGGTCATAAATCTGTAACTGTTCCTGAAATCAGGTGCAATCAGCAGGGAGAGTCCCACAACGGATTTGTAAAATGAGTGTATGAGTGTGCGTGTTTGTGTCTGTGTGTCTTGAGAAGTAATTCTGGAGGTAAATGGATATGCAGTCATAAAGGTCACTGTGCTTCAGAAAAAAAACAGAAAAAAAACATTGCATTCACTGCATTCTGTTACTAAAAGTGAAAGCTCATATTTCTGTGCTGCATGAGATTCATGCTCCCTATTAAAATCATTCTATCATTTTTTAAATACACCAGGGTCAATGAGAAAAACAGTATAGTTCCAGTTCTTGAAATCCCCTCCACAGATTCACAGGTACAGTATATAAGCTGCTTCGAGCATTGAGTTGAGGTATCCATATACCTTTTGGAACAAAGATATGTATTCTACTACTGAAGGTAGTTAGGAATGTCTGCAATGTCTGAAATACATTTCTCAAGTTTTACTTGTTGCAAAACGGTACCTATGCACTTTGAATATTCAGGAATGACAGAATGAACCACTGATGTAAATATCTTGTGCTATCAAACAAATATCATCTACATGCATCTTGTGGTTGGTCTACATTTAGCAATAAGGCAATATTGAAGACATTTAAACCGCGAGCCAACACAATCGCTTAGGGAAAATGGGAAATGGAAAATCAATCATCATCATTAAAGCCTGCAAAACTAATTTGGACATTTGCATGCATGGAGCGTTATACGACAGGATCCTTAATAGATGTTGGTGTTGACCATTTGTTTTAATGCACACAACTGAAGCAGTGGATTTAAAAGTGAGTCACAAGAATCACCGGTGAGCGCTGACGACTATCTCCCTCCACACATGCAGAAATGATACTGCGTCATCAAGTTGTGAGACAGCTTGGTTCCAGGTAAATCTGAGTGGACGCCAAGGGAGGCAGGGAAAGGAGAAAGATGAGAAAGAAGATGAAAAACCTCAAATTCAATCTGGCACGGTGAGAGGGACTGAGGGGAAATAAGGGGGTTTTGATTTGTCTCTCATCCCTCGCTTGCGCTGTGACGGAGCGATAGAGTATCGCCACCACCAGCAGCGGGCCACTGGCGGGAGGAGGTGCGGGGTGGGGTGGAGCGAGGGATGGAAAGGTAAAGGTGAGGGAAGAATAGAGGACGAGAGAGATAGAAAATGCAATCTTATTCGAAGTGAAAGAGAATCATTATCTCCTCTAAAACAGAAGGCGGCGGAAAGGACTGCCCTTGGCAGGCCGTGGGGTTCAAACTGTTAAAAAACAAAGCGAGTTTGAGGGCTAGTGTAGGACGCATGATTCTCAAATCTCAAAATCATTTCAGACCAACTGCAGACCTTACAGAAAAGAAATGAATGGATGAAGGGCTTAATAATTAATAAAATATGTAAACGTAAAATCGATATTGCTCCCTCCACAACTGGATTGTTACAAGTTCTAAGCAAAAACCTGAAAGGTAACCTGTCATGTGAATGGAGCACAAAGCAAAAAAATACACGGAGTTGAAAGGTCCATTGATGCAAAAGACTAACCATTAAAACTGTAGCTATTGCTGAGTTCCCACAAAATCCATTCTCTCAGTGCGTCTTACCCCGGTTAAGTGAATAACCGGGTTAAACCAGTTCTCCCCGTATACATAAGCAAGAAAGAAAAGGATGAATGACAGGAGTTACTCTATCTCCGGTACAGTTAGTATCAATCTGCCAAAAGACAGCTGGCTTTTTCTTCCGGTTGACTGGCCGGCGGACCCTAAATCCGCCGGCCAGTAAAATTCAACAAATTAATGTTTTGTTCACACACTGTTGTCACAGAAAAGGAAAGCACAGTGCTGTCGCCATTCAACTGATAACTTGTTCTCCTCATTATATCTGTAATAAGTAAGATGGGCAATTGGTTGTCCCGATGTCCACTGCTGCCTCGGCTGGGACATAAAACGCAAGCTCTTTGCTGACAAAGACGCACTGTATCGGACACCGCAGTTTTGTCGTGTGGTATCATAGCAACGACTACAACTCACAGCGCTGATGGATTATTTCCGGTTCAAAAACCACTCCAGTGGAGGGGGGAGGGGCAGTTGAAGCATGCGCAGATGCTTAACCTGATCCTATCCCGGTTAAGGTCCATACATGAAGGAATACCCTGGTTACTGAAGGAGTTCCCGTCGAACCCGCCGCCGCGTCGCTGAGTAAACCTCTACATTTGTGCGTGCACTCTACCAGGTGAGCTAATTAAACACCCACAACATGAAGACCATAAGCAACTTAAGCAACCTAACCTTCTAATCACATGTTACATGCCTCCCTTACTGTCATAATATAGTTATTTGGGATGCTCACTGTGCTTTACTCATGAGGTAATGCCTTCTTTTTCTAGTCTCTGCAGAACATTTACCTGACATTTCACAACAAATGGTAAGAGACAGCTCTTAAACAGCTTGGGACATGGATCTGCCTTGACAAGGAGAGTGGCTTTCACAGACTGCATACCTTAACTGAATATCACTGAGTGCCTCTTTTTAGTCTCTTGTATTGCTTCAGATTCTAGTTTGGACCTTGGTGTTTTGCTATTATGATGGTAGATTTGCTAAGCAGGAGGGAGAGAAGACACTGATCTGCTTGTGCATGAATCGAAAGTGCGTGAGCAGATTGTTTGTGAAGAATGTGAAGAATTCTTTATTAAGAATAGTCCCTTGAGATGTGACATCATAATGAATCATATACTATTTAACTTAGTAATAATGTATTGTGAATACAGCAACTGGCGGATAACACTGTCAATCTTACTGCCACATTGATAGATGGCCAAAGAAAATTAAGAGATTCATTAGTTTTTTTTTTATTAGAACTGTTGTTCTTTTACATTTAAACAAAGTCCGTCATTTTGATGGATTTTAGCTAAAAATGTGGCGGCACATTACTGGGGTGAAGAGGCCAGCTGAAACAAACATCACACAAAAAGATGAGCACGAGTCAAAGAAATGTAAAAGAAAACATTTTAATACAAATTGGACAATTGGCAACAGGGTTTGAGGGGGTCTTATTTATGACAGCAGTCCAGAAAAAAATGTTTGCCAGTGTGTATGGCTCAGAGAAAGCAAAGTCAAATCCTTTTGGAATCAAGACTAAAAACTTAAAATTAGAAGCAGTTAAGGACCACGAGTCATCAAAAAGCCACCTACACACAATGAGTTGTGTTATGAGAATAACAAAATGGCAAGAATGTACCTGAACACACCTTGTAAGACCAGCAATTCAACAGATGGGCGTACAGATGGGCGCAGGTGCATTTGTTATTTAAACGACGTGGGTGCTGGACAGGTCGGTCTTAAAGCATGGGTGCCGGGTGCAAGATAGAGCCTCATGTTATTCAAATTACATTACATTAGTGGTGCGATTTGACCTTTTGCATGTTTAACTTACAATTTTCCCCCCTTCTATTTGTCTTTCCATCGTCCTTAGTTGTTGCGTTGTCTGTTTACCTTTAGTAAGCCTAGATCACATGTATCCTACTAATGAAACAAATTTGAAAAAACGTGATTGACTGCTGTGCCTGATTTCCAACAAGCAATGTACTGGTTTCAGCATGGCTGAAAACTCTGCCCTGGTCTTGTTTTTAGCTAAAGCTGTTGAAAACAAAATGGTTTCCCTTAAAAGCGCAGCTACCACTTATGTTTGCCAATTTTCTTTGCTGAAGAGAAGAGTTTCATGTTTAAGCTTGTCTATACCTCTGAGAAATGGCATGCCATTCACACCCATATTATTTCTATGTATTTGTGAAACATCCAGCACATAACGCATCTGCCTTTATTTGAAGCATTGACTGTTATGTCAACTTCCTGTACATGTAAACAATAGATTAGGCAACTCTGTAGTGAAAATGTTTTTAAAAAAGCTATTTATTTCAGATATAGCAGGCAATACTACCAAAAGACACACAAGTCAACACAGTTGTAATTTGTATCAGTGATAACATGGCAATTTTCCCTCTGATTGAATGATGGCGTCTAATTGGTCCCTTGACAAGATGAAAGCCTGTAATTGGCCTGACTGTAAACTCAAGTTTATAGTGTCATCTGACGTAAAAGGTTTGCTCTTTGGTGTGATTATACAGACACTGTGGAAAGCACTTGGGCTTTGAAAACACTTATCTTTACTTTCACTTTGGTCTTTCACATTTCACTCAAGCGATGCAGGGTCCACTGCCTTTGAAAACAAACCAGTTTTAACATGTTACGGTCACAAGTAACATAACATACTGTTCTCAGTTCTGCATTCCTGCTGCTTTCAGTCTTCTGCTAAAGTACAACACATTGCTTTTAGAATTCAAAATAAATGAAAGGAAATAGAGACCGATGTATTGGCGGCCGGAAATATAATGGCATTTTCCTAACTATCAGTATCGGCATTCATAATGGCCAATAAAGGATGA
>NC_048417.1:22677834-22687600 GCF_013103735.1 Etheostoma cragini | reverse complement strand
AAATATATATATCACCCAGTTGACTCATTATACTCAACTCTAATGAAAATAAAACACTTGCATTTTACTTTTTTGATGGAATTACTTGTGTGCAATTCATTCAGCCGTTTCTGCCTCCCATCATCTTTCAGCCTGCAGGGAGCATCAGTGACACCACCTAACGTTTGGGCCCACAGAGGGAATCTACTACTGTCACCCAGACTACATTAACAGAATATTATAATAGACAACAGCCGCCTCCTTCAAACTTTCAGAAGCCTGACATGCTGCTCTGTTGACAGGACCGAGACAGGCTCTAAAAACAGCTCCCGCTTAGCTCCTGTCAAAGACAGGCATAAAGAAAAAAGCAAAGCATACAGCTTCACAATTACAGCCATGTACGTACTTCTATCTGTGATTTTAATGTTCCTCTCCAAAACCCAAACTCCCTCATTCCCGGGAATTGTATAATTGGATTAAATAATTGCGATCAAAATTATGATCAAAATAATCGTCATTATCATTTTGGCCATAATCGTGCAGCCCTAATTGTTGCCTAGAGAACATTTTGACCTTAATGATTCCCGACTACTTCTCTGTCGAATGCCTTCTATATTTTAACACCCAGTGAAGCTGATTGTGATTTATTGAACAAAAAAACATGCGTGAATTTCATGATTCACTCATTGAACTTTGTCAACTAACTCAGCAAAGTAAAAACAAACTGAAAAGCATGGGAACAGGTTGACATACTCAGAATAGCTAACCTTTGTTGTAATGCCAAATTTTTGCCTTTTGTGTTGTCTTTCCATCAAAATTGAAAATTAACACTTTTGTTGACGCTTTTGATCGATGTTTTTTACTTTTTCTTTTACGTTTTTGTCCCTTTTTTCAACACTTTTTTTTCAATGTTTGACACTTTTTTGACATTTTCTTTATTACATAACACTAACTTACTAACTTTAGTTTTACAGTTATTTTTGGAATTTATGGTCAATAAACCTCATTTATAGGAAATTAGATAATTTGGAATTATTAAGAAAAGCAGAAATTATGAATTATTTAGACTAAAATTACAGGAATGGATGTTGATGATAATCACAGACTGGAATAGGTCAACTTTTACTCAAAACTATTTCAAAACCACTTTTGACACATTTTTCAAATGCTATAAAATTGAATAAGACATCCCAACATTTAATAAAATAAGAGCTTTGTACTTTCCAAAGAGCGTTGTGTGGACTCAATCATGTTATTTTGGGTAGTTAAAAATAACATTGATATAGGAAAACGGGTCAGTTGACCCAGGAACAACATGAGGTTTAATAATACAACATTTTCAAACCTAACTTTGAATTGACACTACTAGGAAAGAAAATGCCTTTTCAAAATGCTCAATCATTTCACCAATTTTCTTACTTAATTTGTCTCCAACTGTATTTTTAATTTTCTGCAAATTTGCAATCCCTTAACTGACCTCAACCTTTTCTTTGGGACGATGACGTAGCAAATGACATAGCATTTGCGTCATTAGGCATCCATGTCTTCTTTGACATTCATCCCAATAGTCCCACTTTACTTTATGTCCTCCTACTTAGCTTTTATACACACTGTAGACGGGTAATAAACTATTTAAAACAAACTAGTAATTGAATCACTAATTAATTAAAGTTTTTGAAATGTGTATCAAAGCCTATTTGAACTAAAATTTACTAAACATATGTTCTATTTTTTTGAGTGTACTGCTTTATGTTAGAACTCTTAGAATAAAAACTAAGCTTATGCAAAAGCTGTATTGATATTAAAAAAGTGAAAATGCTCCACTTAGAGACTAGCCTGACGTCGTCATACTCAGATTGCAGTCAGAATATGAGTCTGCTTCTGCTCCATTGGGCTGTCATTATGGGGCGTGTTTCAACCAACCAGGAAAGAAAATACCTCTGCACTCAATTAGATAGACCAACAACCAATCAAAGCAACGGATATTCCTACAACCAATCAAAGCAACGGATAGACCTACAACCAATCAAAGCAACGGATAGACCAACAACCAATCAAAGCAACGGATATACCTACAACCAATCAAAACAACGGATAGACCTACAACCAATCAAAGCAACGGATAGACCTACAACCAATCAGAGCAACGGATACACCTACCACCAATCAGAGCAACGGATACACCTACCACCAATCAGAGCAACGGATACACCTACCACCAATCAGAGCAACGTACAGAGCTACAATCAATCAGAGCAACGGATACACAAGTGCTCTTTGGTGAGGTGGTTGATTATGTTACTGGTAATCATCTGTCCATCATCGCTTAAAGCCCGCCCTGACAATTTGATTGGTCCGAACAACTCTGGTTTGAGCATAGTTGCTCCTCAACGGATCAAGTCCAGACCGAATTTCCCGACCTCAAATGTTGTGGTTGGGACTAAGTTTGGCTGGCATCCAGGCTACTAAAGGACGCAATGTGCCAGTCATTATCACATCCACAGCATCAAGTCCTTAGTCATTTGCTGCAGATGACTTGCTCAGGCAGCAGTCTGCTTAACTGACCGCCTGGTCTGCTGGCTGGCGCTCTGGGGTGGAACTGAAGTTTGCAGTAGAACGCCGGGACTTGCTGGGTAATGGACCAGTACAGAGGCTCAGATGGGGGTTAAGATGGAAAAAATGGGCACTGCCCTCACACACCGACTACCCCTTGAGCCCCTACGGCACAGCTAATTCAGAAGTGCACTGCTCGGAGTCTTTGATTTATCTTACAGAAAGTGTCCTACAACGAAAATACAAAACCCCAACACAACTTGTATGTCATTTGCAATTAATTGTAAGGGCTGCAACTAACAATGATTTTGACTGACAACTAATCTTCTGATCATTTTCTATATTAATCTGCCTGACATGCTGCATAAAACATTCAAAAATAGTGATAACTGCTGTCATAATTTCTTGGAAGACAAGGTGATGGCTTCAAATTACCTGTTTTGTCTGAATAACAATCTAAAACCCAAAGTTCTGTATCTCACTATCATATAAGACACAGAAAAGCGCAAATCAGCATATTTAAGAAGCGGAATCAGAGAATGTTTTGCTGCAAAAAAATAATAATGAGGATTACTCGATGATGTAAATATTACAATTTAAACTCTAAATGAGAATCACAGAATGGATGTTTAACATAAAGGCTGAACAGTTGAACAGCAAATTGCACTTTTATTATCTTGGCTGAGAGAAGCTCGGCTAAATGCCTACAATTTAGATGTAATGCACCTACTATATTAATCAAAAATAAATAAAAATTGTCAAAACTGAGAAAAAAGAATTGCACGGATGTAGAGGTGTGGAGGAGGTGTGTTACAGACTTTAATATCTGACAGTGGGTCGTTTATCATCATGGACCGCTGGTGGTGAGAGAAGGGAAAAGGTGGAGAAAGCAGAGGCAGAGAGTATCAATATGATTTTTTTATTTGAGGGGTTTTATAGGAGATTGCATTTCAGACGGCTGGCAGAGTCAAGGTTCATGGAAGAGTGAAAGCAGAGAGAGAGGGAGAGGCCAAGTCTTAAAGGCCAGGCGAAAAATAATGGTGTCCCTGCACACGAGGAACACACACTTACACTTTTGTTTGCAACAAACTATACCCCACTCCCTGCTATGTATGCATAAAAAGCTCGAAATCACATATTATCATTCTGCTTGAAGTTGAAAACCCCTGATGCATTTTCTTTAAACACACACACACACACACACACACACACACAAACACCTTATATATCTCCCTCTAACACACACATACAGCAGTCTTTGTTACTTGTCTTTTTTTCTCCTTCCCCACAACACACACACACACGCACAAACACACACACACACACACACACACACACACACACACACACACACACACACACGCACAAACACACACTTCTATGTCTGGCTACAGGTGTGGTCATAAATCATCAGTGAGTGATTCCCCCAGCACCAGCGGAGCCAGAGCTAAAGGGTGGGAGGGGGGTTGGAGGGTGGAAAGCAGGGCTGGTGGGCCAGAGAGGAGGCTGCAGCTAAATGGCTGCCCTCACTTCCTGTGTCCATCAAGGCCAGAACGAGCGACCGTTCAGCCTCTGGGCGCGCGACACATCGCAGACGGTCGACCTCAGTGGCACAAAGACACATAACCGTGTGAACAAACCCTTTTTGATGGATGGATGGGCTCACACACACACACACACACACACACACACACACACACACACACACACACACACACACACACACGCAAACACAATGTATACATTTTTGAAGAGAGCACTTTAACTGCTTCCCAACCCACCAATCCCATGCACATCTTTCAGCTATTCTTTTCATCATCCACTCTACTCAAAATGAGAAACCCAGTACAGCAGACTGTGTCTGAGGTGGAAAATGAGGTAAGGACCAACAACTTCCACGTCCAAGGAAACATCTGCCTGTAATGGCTTTATATGGTCGGGTTTAAGCTGCGCAGTTGCAACGGAAGTGGGTTTGACACATAGTAAAGTGAATGCAAGAAAGATTAGATAACTGTGTTATTGTCTGGCATAAGACTATCGCTGGAACATATTTGAAAGTTAGCTGAGTAAATATCGTATTTTTTCTAAACCTATTATGGTATTTAAATCCAAATGGAAAAACAATTTGAATTATTTTGCAATTTTTGTTTCGACTTAGGCTTGAACCCTGACATTTCTATCCCTGGTTCTGATATAAGGTTCATATTTTTGCATTAGAGGTAGCAACTGGTATCTAATCAAACTGGTTGATTTATGAGAGGACATAATCCGTATTCTTGTTTGTGTGAAGATACAGATTTACTGAGCTGAGTTCATTGTTGATGTATTTGCGTATTGAACAATACGCATTCGATACGCTCATCTGGCCCAAAAAGTGTGAAAAAAGTGAACCAAAACAAGACAAAATACAAAACAAAATACATACATTGAACTGATTATTAGCTTTCCGATTTTTTTAATAATACATTGGCCTTTTTTAGTGGATGATATATCGGCGGGCCAAAGTTATCGGCCGATATTAGGCATTTCCCAAACTATTTGGTATCGGCATTTATTTTTTTTAAGACTCATTCATCAGAATCCTTTATAATGACAAATAAACGTTTCTGATAAATGAATATTTAAAAACAAATAAAAACAGATGGTGAACTATGTTATATGGTTTGACGTTGCATAGTCTGTCCCCCAGAGGATGCTGTACAACATCACTGTTGGAAATGCTGATTATTTTTTTTGTTAATGTGTTTTTGTTCAAAGGACTTTAAGTTGCATATCTTAAGTGTGTATAATTACACATTTTAGTTATTAGAACTTTAATATATTTTGATGTTCCTCTGTTCTGTTGTGACAATAAAACAACTTATCTTATTATTTTAGTGAGAACTCATAAATACCTACAAATAAATAACGTGACGCGTTTCTGGATAAAAAAAATATATATATTGGCCGATAATTCAGAATATCAGATTTTTAAATAACCAAATATTTGTATCAGTATGGCCGGGCTCTACACATAATTGACCAACTAGAGCTCTATAGGCAGGATTGGAGCAGGATTTACACAAAGTAAGTATGTTTGTAGATCTTGGGAAGTACTACTTACGTACTGATTACTACTGTACTATGTGAAAAAAAAGTTGTGTGAAGCCTTTGTGGCTTCAGAGAGAGCTGCATAATATCTGACCTATTTTCTCAAGTGATGTCACTTCAGATAATACAAGTCTGTAAATAAAAGAAATCTGGAGTGTGAAGTCGGAAAGAAGTGAATTCACCAGACTTTGGTAGATCTCTGACTGAGGCTTCATTAGCTGCTACTAGCATTACACACTTGAATTTCCAACCCAAACTGTTAAAGGTTGAGTGGGAGGTTTTGACAAAGAAGAACAATGCATGGAATAAAAAAAAGATGATTTCTCTGCTGCAAAGATTTTGATTCTGTTCTTTTAAACTGTCCATTGTAAGACCGATAATGTTATAGGAGCGCAACACTTAATACTAAAATAAATATTGTTGATTAGCCAAAAACAGTTGAGGATTCAAAAAAATTGGGGATGATCAAACACCGACAAACAAACAAAGCAGGTACAAAGTGTCTCTCATAAATTAGTCAATGACTACTTTCCATTGCCAGAGGGAAAAACAAGTTGTTTGCCAGGAGGAATAGTTGTGGTCGGAGTAAAGAGAGGAGAAACAGATCGAACAAGACAGAGTCCAAAATGAGGAATCGAAGATGAGGGGGAGGAGGAGATGAAAGGAAAAAAGAGGGGGCAAGGAAAGGGAAAGGAACTGGACAGAGACAAATGGACACGGGAAATGGCCGGTGCAGGAGAGCCTGCCTATGAGACAGCCCTCTCAGCAGCCCTAACACAGACTGATAGGCCCACCGGAATGTGCTACCACTCCAATCCATTCCAGTCCTGTCTGATTCTTCCTTTAACTGAAAAAAAACAAAAAACACATTTCAAGCCATATTAGGTCTACCTTACTCACAAGAATGTCGTATTAAGCCATGTGTTGTCACTGTTAGCAGGAACGCTGCAGCCCTATTTGTTATTAGTGTGAATAGTTCCATTACAGGGGGACAGGAATTTTAGACTTTTCGCCGTGTGAGCTCATCTGATGAGTCTGTATAGTGAGGACTTCTTGCTTTCATTGGCAAACAACAAATCAGCAAACAGGCTTTCAGTTTTCCTTTCTGTGCCGCTCTGTGGTTTCAACAGAAAGACAAGCACAGAAAAAAAAAAACATTGCTACATCCTTCTTGATTTACTCCTTTGGCTTATCTTTCCATTTTTTTCAACAGAAACAGGAAGCCTGAACAAGCCTGAGGTTAACCGGATGCCCGGACTCTCAGAGTGACTGCAAGTCTCTCTTGTAAACTTACTGGGTTAAGAAGAGATCTTTAATTGTGAATGAAGGGCTTGATATGACGCAGTAGGTCATCAATCATCAGTTATGCCATTGTTCAACTTTTTCCTTTTCTTCTTGTCCGTAGAAATGGCTAAGTTGGAAGCCTTTCCTCAATAGCACCACCTCTGTAGACTGCAACTAGTGTCGCGACCACCGCGCACAGGTTGAAACAGTTAGGGCGCTCTCATGATGTCACATTTGTACGCGCCAGCTCGGCTGCGTCTAGTGAAAAAAGGCCTTTCCAAGTTGAGAGTAAGAATACGGGGCACATTGTTAACGGTCCATGTATGCGGTAAGGTAAGTGAGTGCAACTATCGTCATCCCACAATCCCATTACTTTCCCCAATAAAGCTTTGGCAGTCCAGTGATTACCTCGAGAAGGCGACAGAGAAGAAGAATCTTAATAGAAATGGGATCAGGGGTTTTCTGTGAAGTCTGAACTTTCCCCATCTTGCTCTCCCTCTCTGGTGCTTCCTCAGGTGATGTCTCCAGGCATTGACCAGGTAATGCACCGTAATAGAGTACACGTGTGGGTGCCGCTGGCCTAATAGAGAGGGGTCGTGGCAGCGAGGGGAGTGCCTGTCGTGCTGATTGAAACTGATGGGCCATGGTAAGGGTGCCATGGAAAAGGGCTACCCCACATGGCCCTGCCTGTCTCTCTCTCACTCTCTCTTACACACACACGCACACGCACACACACACACACACACACACACACACTTCAGTCCATTATTCAATTTGGCCCTTCTAATGACCAGTGAATTATGCTGCCAGAAGGGATTTTCCGTCTGAACCCTACTGCTGGACGTACCACTCTGCATATTTAGGGGAAGCCATTTTGACACTGACATCCAATCAGTGACTTAAGCTGGAGGACGGCATCGGAGACAAAACAAAACGGGTACATAAAGCAAGATTTGGAGGTATGGTGTATCATCTAAGATTGAAGCTAGAACAAACATTCTACAGGAATCCCCCTTGCTTTTTAGATCATCATCCATGGAATAGACAAATATGCCTAACATTTTGGCTTTCAATGCCCAGAAATGCCCTTTCCTGCAATGCCCTTTCAATAAATGGCACATAAAACACGAACCCTTGGCTAAAACTAATGGACACAACTATTTCAGGTCATTGATGAGGCACACGAGTTCTAAATTCTTTCTACAGTGTCTTGTTAGTGAATTAATAACCATACACCTCCATAAGCAGGGATGTGATTGGGGAAGCACCCACACACACACACACACACACACACACACATAGGCTAGAGGCATAGGAGTGCAGAGAGAGAACTGCGATCCATTTCTGTCAGCCTTCGATCAATTTTTATTCAAAATTTCAGTTTGTGTTCCATCTGGGGTTGTGTATCGATATAGCTGTATCTCTGTATCTTGCATTAGATTTGTTCATATGAATCGGTTAATCTTTACACCCCTACCTGCGACTGTATTATATGATGTAAATTTAAATGTAATGTAAATAACTGAAATGTTACATTGACTTAAAGAAAAAAAAATCGCACCAACTTGTGTAGGGATTAAAATCAACGTGTGTCTCATCAAGTTGTGAGGCCGGCAACACAAAGCCTGGCCCGCTGACTGGATCCACGTTATGTCATGTGAAGGACCCGCGGCATGTCAAGACACCTGGAAGTTAGGACTGAGTCTAACTTGTCTAAGAATGCCAAGGGACATAAGGAAAGACTGGCACCTGCACCAATCTGTTCTGAACACCCAAGCAGAAAAAAATCATACTTTTTCTGGTTCAACTTTCTTGCATGCATATCTCACAGCAACAGAGCTCCACTGCATGTGTGCAACATAACGCTCTGACTCATGATGAAGACAATATGGACAGAGACACTTCAGCATGGCTGTTGAATCTAAAGAAAGGCAAAATAAAGAAGCCTAAAACATCTATGGTCAGCACACAAGTGCTCTACTTCGTGTAGATGTCCTGCTTATTCCCAACTGCTAACGCCAGACTCCCTTTTGCATTTAGTCCAAGAACAATGCTGTAGTAAGACTAGAATTATTTGATTGTCAGCTCAGCACAAATTGTGCCATGGTCAATGCAGGTCCATGTCACACTCACCCCACAAAGAAAGTGAAAAACTGTCCCCTCATTCTTTATAGATGCCTTAGGTCCAGTTATCAGATTTAATAATAATAAAAACTCCTCTACTTTTGCTTTCTTCCATCTTTTCAAGGTTGTTGGGTGGCTGCCTCTCATCTTTTCACTAGGAGCTGTAAAATCTATTTGACAGCTTTGATTTATGACACAGCATAAGCACTGAGCGCCTGTGGGGAAAGGGGAGTATGTTTGAGTGTGTTTGGAAGTGTGTGAATGTGTGTGGGTGTGTGTGGGTGTGTGAGCATGCCCGGCTCAGAGGACCACCACTGCTGTGCTCAATGTTCAAGCGCCCTACAGCGCACGCAGGTCGGGAACTTCCACACTTGCATGTGCACACAAATACTTAAAACACGTGTGACCGCATACAGTGATGGAAGAAGTATTCAGATCCTGTACTTAGGAAAAAGTACCAGTACACACTGTAAAAATACTCTGTTACAAGTAAAAGTATGTAAGTATCGTCAGAAAAGTATTAAATGTAAAAGTACACATTTTAGAAACTAGAAACGTTCAAAACAGTTCTGTCCATCAATGGTACAAATAATATTTAATAAACTACATGTGTTTTGTGTGAAAAAATCTTAATTTGTTAATTAACAGTTGTGTAACAGAGTGCAGTTTACTGTGTTTTACTGAAACATGGCTGCACTCGCACATCCCGGACTATGGCGTGGCGGTACCCGGCTTT
>NC_048417.1:22609097-22676597 GCF_013103735.1 Etheostoma cragini | reverse complement strand
AATGTCAAGAGGTGGGACAGACGTGCAGTTGGAGACAGCAGAAGAACAGTGAGGGCTACACTATATCACAAAAAAGCAATATGAACTGTGGTGGAGCTCTTTCTGTGCTGGTATTCTAAAGTTTGAAATTAATCTTGCCTCTGTATTGTTGGCAAGGGTTTCACATTTGGTTGGCAGAATCAAATATTCAATCACTGGATGTCCTGTTCCATTAACCCCATACCACATGGAAGCAGTGGAATCACCAGCGCAAATGGCAAAACATTTCAACATCCATTTGAATCTACAGCGACTATGAATACACATGAAGTTTATCTCCGCAGCGATGAAGGGAGCCGACATAAACCCCTGCATACATCTCCAGGGCCATGAAGTGTGTCTCCGCCAGCTAAACACACCTCGGCGGTTAGTGCATTCTCGCTCAGTCAGCCTGCTACAGTCCTTAGCAGCATGCTAATCAATGCTAATTACATTGAGACAGGCAGACACAACTCATTTCTTATCATGACAGAGTGGCGCTGTGCCTGGAAATGTTGTGACAATAAATAAGGCATTGCTCATAATCAACAGCCTTTTTGTTGCTCGGTAAATGAACGTGAGCATGTTTTTTCTTTTTTTCCCATGGTTACTGTTGTCAAATGTTAATCGGTCTGTCTGAGCTTCTTCACAGGCTGTAAATCAATTTTTTGTGCCTACGTGCATTAGCTTAGATTATTCTGTAGGGGAGGAAAACGGCAAAATCATTAATGAAACTGTATCAAGTACTGTGCTACAGATTATTCCAAATGCTAATGATGATTTCAAGATCTTTCAAGTCAACCAATGTATGCATGTATTAGAAAGTGAATAATCTATGCAGGAAAGAAAAAGATGGAAAAGAACAGGAGGTTTTGGAAAAAAGAGAAAGGAAAGAAAGGTGTTGTGTAAAAGGAAGGATGTAAGGTGATTTGAGAAGAGAAAATGCAAAAACAGAGTCTCGTTGTAGGCCGAGTCTCTTCCACTCCAATGGATTGTGAGCGTCTGGTGGTGCAGATCCCCCTCTCTGCAAGTTACTAAAGCTCATTTTGGAGATTTTGCTGGCACGGCAGAAAAGGCCTCTGTTCCCTGTTTCCCATATTTCATATACGGCCCATTGGCAACCATCGTCTGCGAGTGTCATGGCTTGGCACATTTATGAGAGATGCATTGAAGAACGTATCACTTGGAAGATATGCTGAAGTTCAGCATTTTCAAAGTCACTGTGCACTCTATGAGAATTCATGCATAAAGCAAAGGTAAACTTTTATCCTTTTTGAACCACAACTTCATTGACAGTACCATGCATGTTCTGTCAACAATAAATTGGATTCAAAAAGGTCACAGCCTCCCTGGTTCAACAAAGCCATAAGGCAAAGAAAAAAATAGGTGAGAAATGTACAATGTGAAGCTGAGCTACACGGTCAGCGCAGGAGTACGGTCTTGCTATACTACCTATCTATTCTGGGATAAGGGACGAACAGCTCTGGCTTGTTTTATATTTCTCTAAACTTATTACAACCGTCCGGAGCGGTGCAACGGCCCGGATGCAGTGATGGCACCCTTGTAAAATAGACCCCCGCACTCTGAAGATGCCCTGATTTTGCCCAATTAGACCTCTTAGTACAGTGTCCGTGTGTACAGACATTGCTTGATTGACATGTAACACAGTCTCCAGTTAGCTTTGTGGCAACTGTTGAGGCAAAAAAAAAATGACACTTGAATCCATAGATATAAAATGCTTGCATCATTCTCATTATTCCAACACCACATAATTCCCAACCTAGCTCCACCCAACTTTAACCTGATCTAATTAAAAATAAAATTGAAAACACCTGTGCTAGTGTGCAAATGTTCCTAAACTGGGTAAAGACTGACTGGACCCAAAGTTATTGCCAAAGTAGCTGTGTACTTAAGTCAAGTTATTCAAGTACTTGAGTCAAAATATTCAGGTATTTGAATCAAAATATCAAGGTACTTGAGTCAAAATATTCAGGTACTTTAGTCAAAATATTCAGGAAATTACTGTGCGTTTGAATAAAAGGTAGGGCAATTTGCAAAAGCAGCTTAAGAGTAATATTCTCTTTGTGTTCATATGTGCCATTCAACAGTAGACACACGCACACTTTCCAACTGCGCTGAATCACCACAACATTTAATCAAACAGAGCTCTCTCAGCGGGGCTAAACTAGTGTTTTAGGAGCTCATGCACATTAGGAGTTGTGTTCAGGGCTGCAGTGTGGAATAGTGTCTGATGGCACAAACTCAAACAGCTGACCGTGGTCGACCCCCTGTATCGATATGTTGAAGTGTCCTTGTGGAAGACAATAATTCACACCTAATGGACTACCCAGTCCAGTGGCGCTGCGCTGACTGTGACCTGTGACCAAGGAGACTTGTCTTGAGTCAATGTCACATTATTTTACAGAGGATTGTCTTAAGTAAGTTTGTGACGTTTATCAGTGTTTTAACCCCCTCCCCCCAATGTCTCCTTCCAGGCAGCACTGCCTGAGAGGATTATGCTATGGCTAGGGTTAGGGTTAAGGTCCCTTGAAATCAACAGTAACAGCGCTGCCTTGAAGTTGATTAGGCAATGGTTATGTTAGGGTTAAAAGTTAGGATAAGGTGCCTTGTAGTCAACAGTCGCAGCGGTGCCTGGAGGGAGACGTTAAAACACCATCGAGTGTGCGTGACTTCGTCCTCACAGCTTGCATTATCTGCTCTCTCCAACGGCCACCAAAGCAAAAGTACTAAGCAACTTATCAGGAGGTGTTCCAGAGCGGGGCATTAGAGCCGACTCGAGATCAGGTAGAGCAACGTTGGCTCAAAGTCCTGCTTAGTCACCGCTTCTGGCAGTATGGTGAAAAAGTGCCACTCTCATTCCCATGGTGATAAGGGAGAGTTAAAAGGCCGGAATCAGACCGGCGTAATGCTGATGGACGTGCTCGGTACCTGAGCGAGCGGGTCTCGAGTGCAAGTGGAGGGGCTAAAAATGCAGCATCAGCAGCAGTGGATTTACGTGGATGAATGGACTTGGCGAGGAGGGTGGCGAACGGGGGGAAGGGATGGGTTGGAGAGTGGTGGGTGTCAAAGCAAGTGGCTGAGACATGGCTAATACTGCCAGTGAGCTGTGTCCACCTAAATAATTACTACCTTTGCTGTTGGGCTAATCCCCCAGAGCCGAGCAGCAATCAGACTCAGGGGAGAAAAGCTTAGAGGCTCTGTGGGGCTCCCGTCCCGTCTCCCGACATCAACACAGAGACATGGACCTCCCTCACTCAGAGAAAGAGAGATCACCTTTACTCAATAGATACAAACTTCTGATGCCTAAAAAAACACAAACATGTAACATCAAAACAGACTGAGTCAATCTAGGACTTCACTGTATTTTATTCGTTGTTGTTTTTTCAGGAAAAATAAACAAAAAAAATAAATTCAAGACATGTTGTCCCTTTATTTTTCTTTTTTTCTTTTAAGAACTGCAGCTTCAATCGTCTATGGAATATAGAATGGAAATACACCCAAGAGTCACATCACCTAAAAACTCATTTCTAACCTAGTCTTTCCCAAACTGTATTGCATTTGCAATACACGTGATAATCCTGGTGTCAAACTGTGCGCCCGTTGGTTTACTGGTGAAGACACACGGTTAGACACTCTCTCTCTCTCTCTCTCTCTCTCTTTATTTATATATATATAAATAATGCATTAATATATATATAAAAATAATAGTTCATGTTCTCTATCTTCCGTAAAAAAGAAAACAAACAGAGTAAAACAGATTTGTATTTATTTTTTTTAATTCTCATAAGAAATGCGTAATTTTTAATTTATAGGTATGTTACTTTAATAACATATGTGAATTAGACATGCATTGTGTCGTCAGCTAGCAGGGGACAACATATCTTGAATTTATTTTTCCTGACAATAACAGAAATCTAATTCATTTAAAAGACATTTCTCTGACAAAACACCAACAAAGGATTTCTTATTGGAAAACCACATATGAACCTTCTTTTCTTTAATCAGTGATTACTCGGGTCAAGTATGACATCCTCTGTAACAATTGTCTTCTACACATTACTGACAAAAAGTTAACGCCATTTGGACCAGACTTTCTGTGCACATAAAAACTAAATAAAGAGTCCATTTATAAAATACCCCACAGGTTCACTACCCACAGAAAAAAAAAAACACAAGACAGATGTTGGAGCAGTCTGCAGCTGCTAACAACTTCAAACCTCACAAACAATTGAAAAAAAGGATTTATCACAGCCTATGCACAGCTCTCGTCTCTTGCCGGTTACTAAAAATTACAAAGTCTACAGAAATCCAGCTCAGCATCCCTCTCCCTCTCTGTGACCAGCTGCCGTGAGGGGTTACCTTTGCGTTCTGAGCGTTTCTTGCGCCTCCTCTTGAACCTGCGTCGGATCAGGCAGTAATAGGAGCCCAGATTCTGCACGCCGTTGGTAAGAAGGGCCATGGCTTGGTGAGCACTTCCACCGTTAGAAAAAAATCAACTGAACAGCTTTCTGACAGCGACTAGACTAACCTGGAGAAAACACAACTTTGACTGCTGGGATCTCACTGTGATCACCTGGTCTACCGCTCCTTCACTCTATGTCCAGTTTGTGCAGTCCAGCTCATGCTATTCAGAACTCCACACACCTGCAGCGTTTCTTTGTTTCTACTTTAGTCCTTCCCTCGTATCCAAACTCTATTTCCCTCCCTCCCTCCCTCCCTCTCCATCCTCTGTTGACTCCATGTCTGCCCTATCAGTAGTCAGAGAGGGGAGGCGGTAGGGTAGAGTGTGAAAAAGAAGGAGGGGAATAGCAAAGGAGAGAGACTCGTGTTTTCATGCGGTTGTGAATTAATACAGGAAGCCGAATCAAACTCTCCACCTGTCTAATCCCGTCTCAAAGTAACTGACGTCTCCGACAAGCAAACACAACCTCTCGCAACCTTGCCAGGGACAACACAGGTGTGTGTGCACTGAATGCAACTCCAATATCCTTGCAAGCACACACACATACCATTGAAATCTGTTGAAATAGAAAAATAAAATATAAGAAGTCTTTTCTTGTACTTGGATTCCATCTCTACTCAGGTAACCTCACCGCAGAGTAAGGATGAGAGACATCTCGGAAAGCAGCACTCTGCCTCTCTCTAGTGGTAATCTTTGTAATTACATCCGTGATGGAACCACATCTTCCAAGCGGCACATTTAAAGCCACAGGGAACTCACTAATGCTTAAGACAGTGATCCTTGTGGCGGGTTGATGATTCTTAAAAAGATACGTTGGTTTTGTTAAATATTGCTATAAAAAAGTCTGTATAAAGCCACTTCAACCAATTGTGCTATATATACAAAAGGCAAAGCAATTTTAATAATATAGCACAGCATATTTCAGCACAGGGCGACTCAAGGTGCTTTACATAAAACACCAGGAAGCAGAGAGCAAAAGAAGAAAACAAAAAGCAAATTTAATACGAGATAAAGTTAAAGAATAATATTTACAGTACAGTATAAAAATTAAGAAAAAGGCAAAATCAAAGCCAGACCGAAGAGAAAAAAAGTGAATCCAATAACAGAAATGGATAAAGTAGAGAGAAAAAGATGCAATCACCTTTGGCTGTGTTGGGATGACGCTGATCGGAAAAACGCTAAAAGAGAGAAAAAAGAAGATGTTCCAAGTGAGTAATCAGCTGAGCTGTTGTGGCTGTATCTGGATCGGTGACAGTAACAGTGTGTAACAGATGTGATGAAACCAGTAAGTGGTAGACACAGAGAGCAAGTAAAGGTACACCCCCCCAACAGATTCACGCTCCATTACTGGGGAGAATTTGTCTTTCCCAGATCACGAGCACAAGTTTGGACTTTGCACTTCTGTATTTATTGTTATTTATGAGTATGTGGACTTGTTTTATCTGCTGTGTTTTTTTGCTGACTGAGTGATCCGCAGAAGTATTCCAATGTGCCTGTAAGTTGTACATGAGCAAATGGCAAAAATAAAAAGTAAAACCCTTGACATACACTGGCTCAATTAATCCATAATGTGGCCGGTCGCAGCCAATGTTGAGGTATGAGCAAATGGAAAAAAATAAAAAATAAAACCCTTGACATACACTGGCCAAATTGCTGCAAAATGTGGCAGGTCACAGCCATTGTTGAGGTATGGCATGCAGGTTTTTCCACTGAGTGTGACTGGAACTATTAAATTAGCTGGAAACTATTATTTTTTCTAATTTGTTCATTGCAACATAAACTGAGTGCAAACGTGCTCCCCTGTAAGAACTGCATTTGGCAAACACAAGGCCCTTATTAAGGAATGCAGTGCAGAACGCTGTGGTTTATGTAGCCAGTCGAGACACAGAACACTGATTCCCGACACAATAAACATATTACTATTAACGTTATAAAATGTGTTCCCTGAAAAATGTAAGGGCTAAAGGGCAACAAAAGTTCCAGACATCAGCATACCCAAGCTGTCGAAGCTATCTGTGAACATCAGAGTTGTTTCTTCCTGCTAACCGATGCAACTTCTCTTGCCTTACACAATTCACTATTTGACCATCCAACTACAATCCAATGGAGCTAGAACAGTGACAGTAACCTGTGGTACTGAAAATAAAATTTGGCATTGAAACAAGAAATATTGGCACTGAAAAATGTTGAACACATCTGAAAACACAAACATCAAAAAGTAATAATCTTACAATCCTATGATATTATTTCACTTTGACATTTGTTTGCATTATGAAAATTATGTCAATCTGCATTTGTTCTTGATGTCTGTGTCTTTTCAGTGATGTTTCTTTTTTTCGCTGTACACTGGTATCAAAACATCCTTAAAGTGGACCCTTAAAAGTGCAAGAGGTGGCTCGTGACAAATGACTTGAAGCCCACAAAATATTAACTGAACAAAACCGTTTATTGTAATAATCTACAGGCAGGTGTGACAACAAAAACCTTATAGCTGTAGTGCATATCTTTTGTATATTAATGAACGACCGTTACATGCAAGCCATTGCCAATGACTTGATACAAAGTTAGTCTCGCTTTGCCAGACCTTCCTCCTCAGTGCTGCGGACGAGGGTCTGGCTAGTCCACACTGCGTTCCGGCACGGGAGAAAAACGCGCTCTGGTTTATTGGCATTTCTTTAAACCAATCACAATCGTCTTGGGCGGCGCTAAGCGCTGTTTAGAGCCACGGTGCTGCTGCAAAACAGCCTCGGGGGGGGGAACTTGTTAAGGTGAACATGTGTACGTTCAAAAGTAGTTTTAGTCGTGCAACAGAAAACTCAGATGGGACAGACAGTCTAGCTAGCTGTCTGGATTTACCCTGCAGAGATCTGAGGAGCAGGTAACCATAGTCCTCAGAAATCCACCGGAGGTTAGAACGCCAACACAAAGAAAGAGAAAGGTGACGGACATCCAACCCAACAGAGTAGATTTTCTGTCAGCAACGGAGCAATCCCGGGAAGTTGAACAATATGTATATATACACTAATACAAAGTTAATTAAGACTATCAGCGTCACAGAACTTTCTTTGTATCTCACGCACAGAAACTCAAGTGAAGATAATGACATCTTCTGAAGAGTCCATCATGTTTTGTTAATCCTCCATGTCCACCTTGGATACAAGCAACTGCCTGAAGGAGGGGTGGGGGTGGGTTGTCTCATGTGGATGCAACAACAGGGGTGTTGTCATTACTTATAATTCCTCATGGGGGCGACAGAAACTACGCACTGGAGCTTTAAAGCTGTTGTGGGTAGAATGCAAAAAACAAAAGACAGAATTTAAGGTAGAGTGAGACCTCGTCCTGCAAACATATGCGGGCACAGAACAGCCAGCCGGAACACTCTCTCGCTCTCTCTGAAATGACCTGCGATTGGCCAAAGTCTCCCATGACGGGTTACATTATCTACCGCCTGACAACAGAAGTCTAGTTTTCTCTCAGACTGTTTGAATTACAATATGATAATAGATTATCACGGATTTTTAGCCTAATAACGCCAAAAATAAAGTGCCTACCGCAGCTTTAAGACTCCATAGTCTGTTTGATACAGCAGTTGAGGATAGAGATGATGGTAAATGATAGAATTGAAGAGGCGAGAAGAAACAGAGACATGAAAGCTTGAGAAGAGTAAAGGAAGTAGAGGGGAGGATATAGAGAGGGTAAGATGAAGAATGAAGAGTGCGAGTTGAAGTTGGATTGAAGTGAGAAAAGGTAAGATGAGGTGTTGTAGAAGCTTTCCATATGAAAGAGTTTCCTTGAGTAGTTTAAGGTCAACGAGTCTTCTCTACTTCTCAACACACCACAGCTTCCTTCCCACTGCTCAATATCAGATGTTCTTAAAAAAATAATTAAGAGAGTTTTTGGGTAGAGGTTTGCCAAGAAAAAGGCAGGAAGAAGAAAGCAAGGCAGCGACCGAGAAACAGTCAAATGGAGAGACAAATTGAAGATATAAAAGGCAGATGGTTAGAGCAAGAAAGGCAAAAGCCAGACAAAAGATTTCGGAATAAGAGTTGTGGTGCAGAGAAATTCAGCCTGAGAAAGCAGATGCCGAGCAGAAGCAAATTCATTCATGCTTCTATGCGCAAGCCAATGATAACTATGGCTGGCCAAGTCTCACCACAACTGCCTCTGGCCGGGTGACTTGTTTTTGTTTTCTGAAAAGGGAGACTAGTCAGTCCACTTCCCTTTAGTCTTTGAACTAATGGAGCCAAAGCTGCAGCCATGGGAGAATGGAGGCAGTGCTTGGCCCACAGACTCAGTTGTTCCACAGGCAGATATTTTACCCACTTGGTCCCCTCTCTTGGCATTTTCCACACTGAAAGGACAAAAAGGAAAGAGGCTGTGGTTACGCACGCAACACTCAGTGGTTATCCAGCTTGAATTTAAAGGGTTCCAGACTGCAGATAACACAGCTCAACTGCTGGTAGCCTTTGCAGTGGTTAGACAGAGAAACACAACCATTGACAAAAACAACCTCCTAAAGCGTTTCAGGCGAGCAATCCCAGCTACTGTGGTGAACCCGTCTGTTGGTTTATACTGTACATGTACTTACGGTCGACTAAAAAGCACAAAACTCTAAAAATAAACTCAGTGGGAACGGCTTCTTTTTTTCTTTCTTTTTTCAAGCTGTTCATCTGAAATGTTAAGCCAGTTCCAGGGATGCAGAACTGTAGGAGCTCAGTATCACAGCTGATGATTCAAATAAAAACCATGCTTAGCTTTGGAGATCGCATCTGCTCAAATGTGTTAAAATTACCACAAACAATTTTGAGATCTAGACGAGACATATAGAGTAACCATGCAGTACAGCCAAACACCAGCAAGGGGAGACACAAGAAAAAGGGGTCTGATGTCAAAAACTGCAGCATCATTAAACTAACATGTTGACATTGTTACTTTTACAATGAGCACGGAAGACCCTTCAGCTACACCAAAATATGCTCATTAGTATTTATAAGCATTCCTCCCACTAGACAAAAGCCCTGCATCTAACAGGCTCTTCTGAAGCAAGCAAAAAGCTAACAAGCTAAGGAACATCTGGAGCAGAATAATATAAAAATCAAACCTCAAAGTGGTCCCTCAGATGCTGATGATGTTTTCAAGGAAATGCATGTTTTAACATTTTACCTGTGTGTGTTCAGATGCATGTTGAACCAACCAAAAACCCAACATGTACATATGAGCGCGTCCTGTGATGCCTGAATACCTGGACCTGAAGGAGGATGAAAAATGTCCCGGCAGAAGTGGAGTTTCATTGCCTTGTGAGGAAGTCTTCACGCGTTCCTCAAGCAGCACTCACTGTATTTTGTGTGGTGCACCGAGTTTGGCCAAGGCTCACAGAGAGGGAGCGAGGGACTGGGTTTGAGAGATTGGTAGAGACATTGAGGAGAGCTTGTGAGAGCTTTGGGAGTTACGGTTAAGAGTAGAATGTGTGTGGGGTGGTCATACTAGAGTCTATTAGTCTTTCAAGTCTGGAGTAGAGAGATGGGGGGGGGGATCCCTCTTAAGAAAAAGAGATACAAAAGTAATTCAACTGCAGGCTATAAGAGGACTGTGTGACTGTAAACCTCAACTCCTGGTATTTAGCCAAAAATTAGGCCAATGGCTGGGTAACCCCCCCCCCCCCCCCCCCCCCCCCCCCCCCCACACACACACACACACACACACACACACACACACACAGCTAGCCAGTGTCCTGAGAGCCATTTAACGCTCCCCGTCTTTGTGACCTAGTTTTTTCTCACACATGCATACACAGGGACATGATTTTAATTAATACATCATTTAATTAACTGTGTGTGTGATCATACTGTGATTGATTGTTTGCGTGTGAGTGTAAAAATGCAAGGGATAGAAAAGCTGGATCCCCTTGCACTATTCTTCCTCCCTTGTTAATATCTGACAGTGTTCTTGTTCTTCCGACACTAGTCCAGCAGAGGGCAGCATCGCTACAAGATGATGAAACATTATGCAGCATGTACTAAAAGAGAACTGGGAATGTTTTTCATTTGCTTGCAAATTTATTATCTAATGTTCATGCGTGCTTCTGTAACTGCCCACATATATATTATGCTGCTCTATGTTTGAAGGTAAAATCTGTGACTGGTAGGGAAACGTGTCTATTAAGGAAAGCTTTCAGTGACAGTTATGGCCTAACATGGGGATGCATTGTAAAGCACAGTTTGGCAATATTCGTGAAAGTGTACTTAAGACAAATTTGAGTTTAATAGGCCAACAGAAGATGCTGACTAAGAGAACACGTCAGATCAAGCGCCCTCATCACACATACACACTAAGCCCTCGATCAGAATGAGTGCTTTTTGCAATTGTTTTCAATGAGAGTGAAGCTTTTTGCTCATGGGTTTCTGCTTTATGCGCCTTATGTTTTGGCAGGAGCACCCTGAACACCCAATCGGATGATTTGAGAGGCGGTTACCTAGCAACAATAAAAAATAAATAAAGACAGTGCAGTGCACCTCACATTTTGCATGCTGCAAAAATCGCTGTCTGATCGGGGCAGAAGTTGGTTTTAGAACGGCTGCCAGTGCTAAAAAAGAAAAGATCACTGTCCTGGCGGGTTTGTCTTTTGAAATAAGAAGCCAACAACCCACATACTGAACGTAATGGACAAAAATGGACATTTTTCCTTTTTTTTGTCCTTTGATTAAAACGATGTTTTATAACAAGCTAAGCAAAGATTTTAGTAAAACATGACGCCTTCTAGACATTTTAGATTAGATTAGCTTCATCTTTCTCATTGCACAAGTCACACGTACTGTACATAGCAACGGAATGTAGTTAGTGTCTAACCAGAAGTGCTTAAGCAGTAACCAAATAACATGTTAAACAACATGTAATTAATTGGCAGCATGGTTTTGCGGTTTCCATGCAGTTCTTTCCTGTGTTCGTATCAATATTTTGTTCAGCTGTTTTAAGGGAAAGATTTCTCAACTGAAAAAATCCTGTGTAGTCCATGTTGGACTACATGTGTCAGTTCTGTAATCATTTAGGAGATGTGTTAAATTCACAATGCAAAGTGTTAGAAGCGGCTACACATTTCTCTTGGATTGCTCTAAGGATTTGGTGTTGCCAAAAGCATGTTGGTTGCAGGAAATTTAAGAAGGCTGCACTGCTTTGTTAAACATAAAGACATGATACATTTCAAGGTTTAGGATCACAGAAAAAACTGTGTTCAATCCCTGACAGAGAGGCTTGTGGCTTGGCTGGGCACTCAATCAAATACATTGGCAGTGTGGGAAGTCAGTGAGGGAACATGTCCTCGGACACAGCCCTGATGGCACAATTGGTTGGTTAGGGCTCTGTGAAATGAGGTGGAATCCCCAGGGGGACAGTGCGAACCTCAATATTTGTTAAGCCCTCTTGATGACGGTGACAGTGGCAGGTGAAGAAGCAGCTAGTGGCTCCATGTGTATCAGAGGGGCCACATGGCTATCTACAACCTCACCAACAGTAAATAGGTAGTGATTGCTTTGTATGAGGAATAGATATTCAAATTTCGAGAGAAAAGCAGGAGAGAGTGTCATGAAAATGAGTAAACAAACACCTTAAACTGTAAAAGTGCACCAAGCTAACAAGTGGCATTGTGAAATACACGGTTGTGGGATTAATAACATATTTTGTACGTTGAATCTTTGAGCTGTAGTGTGTATACTATGTTGTCTTGTTGCAGGTAGCAAATATTGGCTGATATTTTCAGCTTAATTAAGGCTAAACAAGGTGGTTTGCCTTGAAAAAGAAAAACTAAAAAACACATATCTAATGTGAGGACACACACACACACACACCCAACTAAGTATGATCTATAAACAAAACAGACTGGCAAATAACCTTCTAGCAGCTTCCAGAAATCAGATTATCCACATCATTTCAGAAACCCCATTGCTTATTTTGAATCATTTACCAGCTGCTATATTTTATTAGTCTCTAACAGAAGCCGGCTTCTGTTTGAAATAAAAGAGGGCCTGTAAATAGGAATGACTTGATTCTTCCTATGGGAGTTCCCTTTTAGCTCCCATTGCTGGGTGTGGTTCTCTCTTTAACCAGTCTCCAGGCACCCCGCTTGACAGATCTGCTTCACTGCTTGTGGCTTTGGGGCTTTTTTGGCTGGAGCTTGACCAGCAGTCGTGGTGTGCGGTGTACGTATGTGTCTTGTGTGCATGTGCGATCACATAAGCAAGAGGGGAACAATGGGAGGCTCTGTGTTCCCCCCTCTGGAAATATATACACCTAATGGGCAAAGCCAACAAGCTATAACAAAGGAAGGGTGGGATAGAGTAAGGGCAGCGGCGTTCAAGCCACACATTCTACGTGCCCATTGCAGGGCCTAAGGATTATTTATGAAGAGATGCACTCTATAGGGGTTTAAAGGAGAATTTCTGGAAATGTTTAAGGTAATCTTAATCGCTATAAATATGCGAGTACTTGTTGTCGGCCTACCGCAGCCGTCAACAATCCCACGAGCGCCCGGTGGTGTGGTGGGTGTCCTCCATGCCTTTGCGGCAACAAATTGTAGTTTACTTTTGAGAAGGATATAAACTACTATTTGTCAACGCAAAGGCAGGGAGGTCACCCACTACACCTCCCGCATTTGGGGGATTGTTTTCGGCTGAGGGAGACAAGGAAAATGGGGACAAAGTGCGCCTGCCCAGCCAAGGGATCTACAACACAGATCAACACCGCAAAGTCTCGGTCACACACAAAATGGATGACCTACAATTACACACGGTACTGCTGCATTATGATTTTCACAAAAGCCTGGCTGAACACACTTAACGATAGCAGCTAGCAGCTAGCAGCTAACAGCTAGCACTAGCAGCTAAACCAGGCCAGCAAGTTAACCACCAGCAAGAACAAGACAGATTAGGTGAATTAAAACAATGTCTGCCTTGAAAACGCATCTTGATGTTACGTAAGGGACCTCTTCATGTTGTACAGACATATTAATTAAATTGTATGTCTGTTATGAGGCATAAAGGTTTTAAAACTTGCCCCGTTAACTGCCGTTTTAGCTCAGTGGAAGCTTGTACAGGTAGCTGCAGCTGCTCCATGTTACCTGCACTGATTCGGGACGGGCTTTTTCAGTCAAAAGTACTCGCATATTTATAGCGATCAAGATATAAGAGATAAGAATCGGCCGGAAATGTCCTTTAACACGTATTTCATACCTATATAAACCAACAGGATGGCATAACACACATGTCCAGAGCACCCATGACAAAAGACATAACATCCCATCAAACTACTGTGCTTTTCTTGGGATCAACAACCTGAGGTGAATACCAATCACAGCGAGCTGCTTTGATTTTGTTTCACACTTGTCATATCGTTCCCCACGTCAACTCTAGCTCAGCCGGGCTGCTGCAAACAACACATTTCAACATCAATCTCTGGCAAATCCTACAAGATTAGCATGTTGTCATGGCAACACCGACAATATCTAAGTTGCTTTTTACAGTCCAGTTGCAGGTAGGCTACATGGATATTTGGAAAATAATGGGGAAAAATAAATACTTATTTTTTGCTATTACATTTGCACAAGTTCAGGGAAGAAAACACCAGTGAGGTCCTCCCAGTTAAAGTTTGAACATAACACATAGTTTGGCCAGGAGATGTCAACACAAATGACCTGACATTTTAATTCAATAATTCCACTGTAAATCGATATGATGATAAACAGCGTGGCTGGCAGTATCCTTGTATGCTACGTGCCCCCTCCTACACTAAAACACACATAACGCATGTTACTTACTCATAATCAACAACAGAATTAGCCTATCCTGGTTCCTGACATGCCAAATAATGGTACATTTCTCCTCACCTTTATAGTCCTCCCTCGCTTTATGTTACAACACGTTCAGCGCGTTCTCCTATGACGAATGAGTCTCTTTTCTCAGTCAATTTATCTTTCTACCCTGCCGCGTGCCCTTGTTGACGGCACAACCTTCCATTTCCTGTGTTATGGAGAGAGAAGAGGGTAACTTGAGGTCGCAGGGGGAAAAAATAGTTCTGGTCAAAGAGGGGGGAAAAAACATAAAATAAGGGGTGTATAATTAACGAGGCAAGGACAGACGTACTGAGGTGGAGTGAGATGGACAGGGGAATGAGACTGACAGAACAGTAAAATATTAAAGATGCCAAAAAAATCCCAACTCCACAATAAGCTGCTCACTTAAGAATTCCAGAACTATCTTCAGATAGTGAAATTCAAGCCAATTGAAGGTTGCCCTGAAACTATTGGATTGACAACACAACACACAAGGTTTTTACTGCCCTGCAATGCGGTGTGACATTGAGCACAATGACTGCATTTGCGCACCAACACCCACACCCACACACACACACACACAGCAGAAAAACGCCTCTGAATCACACGTGGAAGTGAGCAGACGTGGTCATCCATAGTTTAAAATGATATTTCAATCCCCACAATGTTGAAAAGAGTTGTTATTGGACTGCATGAAGGAACGGTGGGGACGTTGTGACAGTTTGAGTGAGGGGTGAGTGGTGGACGCTCATCAACAGGGCTCCTAATTAAGGGACAAAATAGGTTGCTTGAAATTACCTTTAAAAATGACCCCCATTACCATGGATGTATGATAAGCTGTGTTAGTCCCTATGAGAGTTGCTCAGTGGTGCATGAAGCCATCATGGAGACAAAAATGGCCTGCATGATCAGGTGCTGCTTCCGCAATTTGCGGCCCATAGAGCAGGCGCACAGCAGACCTCCGCCGGTTTAGTGCTCAAGCTTACTTGAATGGGGATTAAACTATTTAATCATGCAGCTTTTCTAGACTTTCCACTATGTTACAGAACTGAATGGATCAAATTCTGGTAGTGAAACAAGTCATTTTGCAGGGGTTGGGACGCACACAAAGTATCAACGCACACGTGAGCTCCGTCTCTGTGAGTAACGTCGAGTTTTTCTTACCTCTACGTAGCATATCATCAGCCCATTTTAAGTCTTAGGTATCGGAATTTAGAATAGAATGAGAAGGCCATTTTTAATCCTTGAAAAATGCCGTGTAATGTCGACCTAACGTTTTTAACGATTTAATAAATAGCGGTATGTCTTTAAGAAGGTGCTATTTACAGTCACATTTTTACGGCACAATAATAAGATGTATAAGTCACACTTCTATTCTATCTTATTAGATCCAAACTACAAATAATGTGGTCCTTTTAAGACAGTAAACAAACACAGGTATACCTTAGTTATACATCATATACCTTAATTATGATGAATTTTGAAACCGCATATAATGCTGCATTACACCAAAAATATACCATATTAAGACACATTTATTCAACATTATTAATTAAACAGACACTTTCATTTTGAAAATGAGGGCTTACTTCCGCTTCCTTGCACTCCGCTCCTCTTTGACATGCAGAATAATGACTAGATTATCTGTATTTCATAACACTGTGATGTTAAGTTGATGTAAAGTGTATTCATTGTGCCGTGGTAAAGACTTATTTCAGTAGTTAGCCCTTTCTGAAACCTAACCTTGCTTTTTACTTCCTATTGTTCCCACTCAGTCCATGAACTCTGTTGTTTATTTTTTCCATCGAGAGTAAATAACTCCCATGTTGGCTAACTATTGCAGATTGGGGAGGACTAAACATTATTAAAGTGAAATTGCTGATACTTCAGTATTGAACATTTCTTAGCAGGAGGTCTTATGCTCAAAGCCCAATTGTGAGAACAGGAGGCCGCATATGAAATGATGGTTATATGGTGGTTTAGACTTTATCATGTTCACTCCAAAGTGTTAGATTTCCTGTCTGGTGCAGAGTGCAAGATCCCAAAGGAACCTACTAGCCTTTTTGTCCCAACTGTGTTTGCCTGGGTCTGGGCAACCATCACTGTCCAGCCCTGCATATAACCTGGACCTTGTGCAATATGCCAACTGTTGTAAGACTTGAAAGTCGCTGAAAAAACGCATAATGTCCGATCATTGTGGTGTAGGACGCCTTTAAACAACAAAGAGCCACACTCTGATAAAACTTTGCTGCATCAGGAGAGTGTTTGAGTTCATCCCAAATATAAGCCCTTTTCTGGCTTCTTTTCCTCCCTCACCTGCTCTGATGGTACTGCATGAGCATCCCTGTGCAAAGTGTGCCGACGCAGGTGTACATCAGAGTGTGTGTGTATCAGAGAGTGAGAGAGAGAGAGAGGGAGAGAGAGAGTGTGTGTGTGTGTGTGTGTGTGTGTGTGTGTTTGTGTGTTCCTCTCCTCTAGCTGTTACTATCTGGGTCAACCACCTGGGTAGTTGCCAAGGCCTTGGTAAAGTGGGAAGCTGGCCATCACAGCTGGCCAGCAAACCTGCGACACACGCACACACAGGAAAGAGTAGAGCCACCAGGCAACATCTGTATTGGCACCATCCAGCGCTGCCACCTGAACCCCCCATTATGCGTCCTGAGAGTTAAGGAGTGAAAGTGAGAAGTGTGTGTGTGTGTGTGTTTGTGTGTGTGTGTGTGTGTGTGTGTGTGTGTGCGTTGGGACAAAATTATTGAAAATGACTGTAATCATAGGGGAATGTGTGAGTGCATGTGTGCGTGTGTCGATGTATGTGTGCATACATGGACATGTTCCTCCGCCACTGGGTTCAATCTCATTGAACAGGAATGTGGAGTCGCAGCTAATTAGCCACTTCCAAGATGAAGACTAAATCCAGCCTGCAGAAATGCTCCAGCCTCCTTTTCTTTCTGCCTTGCTGTTGTACAATGGTGGTTAAAGCTTTCCCACACTGCTTTTATTTAGTGGTCACAGATAGGATTACAACAGGGCTTCTCAAAAAGTAGGCCACAATGTGGTGTTATTCACAATTCTGAATTGTACAAAGTGAGTGTATGGGACAGTATGATATGACAAAAGATGAAATCAGGGTATCCAGTAAAGTAGGCACCTGGTAAAATGAGAACCATTTGTTGGAACTCTTTCTCGGTAAGGCGTGTTGCTGAAAGGCCGTACCGTGGCCCTGACAGCTTAATGCACTGGGAAGTAAGAAAACACACGCATATGGACACAAGCCAAGCAAGAAACATCTACAGCAATTTGACAACAACAAAAAAACATCAATGTGGCAACAAATATGCAGCGTTTAGAAAAAGCGCTACAAATATAGATTCTCACAACGCAACGGAAACTGTTTCCAGAGGCCAGTAAAAGGTGACGCACAAGGAAAGGACATGCTGGTTGTTGCTGTGGTTTGGGGCTTATTATGTTTTACAAGTCAACCATCCCTCATTGTGATCGTATGATTCAGATTAACCAAAAACCCCAAAAAAGAAACCCCAAAAAATTCAACAACACTTCAGCTCATTAGTTCATATAGCTCAATAACTTCATAATCCACAAACAGTAACAAGAAGCGCTGCGTGTCTGCGCACATCACTTTTTAAATATCCCTGGAAACTGTTTCTGTTGTGTTGTAAACCTTTTGCAGCTTTTTAAAAAATATTGTAAATGCTAGTGTCCTCAAATTGATGTTTTTGTGTGGTGTCAACTTAGTGAAGATGTTTCTTTATTTGCAGTGTGATAAGCTCTCAGGGCCACCATAGGACCAGCCAATGTGTGTTTCCAAAACCAGTAAATGGTCTTAAGACATTTTATAGCCTCTTTCATGGGTCTGACCTCATCACATGACATGTTTTAGTTTGTCTGTAAAAACAATTAAGGAAAAGTGCAGCATTTCCAGGTGAAACTGCAAGAACTGACTGGAAAAGGTTGTGGCTGCTCTGCATAGCCAGCCAGTTACATGTAAAGGCCAGGTGCAGGAAAAGCACAAACTAAAGCAAAAAATGGAATAATCTATTCAAACACAACATAATCTTTTATTACAATTGTGGCTTTTATCTGGTAATCCCTGCCAAATTGATTTTGCGCTATGTACAGTAGGTCCCAGGAATCATGACCTATTAAAAAAACATACATTGTCTTTGTGTCTTTTATATAATTGGCAACTTTGTAACAGTCTCCCCTGCCTCCCCTCTGTGAGATGTCACAGAATACGGCCTGTACAATCCCACCCCTGAAAGAACTTGGTCTTGGGAAAGCAACACTACTATTGTAAATAAAAAAGAGTGACAGCCTCCTGACACGTTGTTGTTGGTGTCATTATGCCAGGCCAGAGAACCGCAGAGGGGGGAGTCATGCATGGGCAGATAAGCCTGTGGGACTTAAAAGCAGTGGCCCCAAAAAGTACAACTATCATTAGGACATTCAGACTTATAGCATGCATCTACTACTGCTGCTCCCATGACCAGATAAAGTTGACATTGATATAAACGACACAAAGCCAATGTGTGTTTTTTTAATGTCTGATGTTACCAGGGATTTCATGCCAGACCACTATGTATTGATTTGGTTCCCAAACTGGGGAGCACTGTAAAAGCATAAAGATGTCCTCTTTCACTTCTCTTGTAAACAAACATTATGAGCACCAAAACACATTAAGTCTACCTCTGAGGTCTTACAAACAATGCATTTCCATTTGCAAAGCCTATTTTCGGAAGATTTTAAATCATTCATTGTTAACATCTATGTTTACTAGCTTGCAGTCTTCTTTCCTGCCTTTGCTGGTGCACTTTTGTGCCTTGGGGCCAATAGGCGGGATTGTGTGAAACCTGCAGCAGATTTGTGTCCAGATTCACGTTGGGCGCCTGCAATCGGTCCTCAAGTACAATACAGTCAAAACAGCATCCCATTGTAAAAAGCATTGCTGGTATTTCTGGTAACATAATCCTGTTTTTCTGTTCTTTTATTTCAGTGGACACTATCTAAGTGTGGACAACATTTCAATTTGTACGCTATGGTATTTTGTAACTTTTTAGAGTTTTGTGCCCTTTGCTGTAAAAAAAAAAAGGGCACAAAAACAAAAAACAAAAGCTTTGGCTTTGTATTAATTGTTTAGGCAATATTGCAATTAATTGTATCTAGGAGGTTGCAGCAAAAGTAAATGTGAATTAAAGTTAGGACAAATATATTTCTATTCACAGATTTATAACCTGACAAAAGAAAGTTAGACTACTGATGTAGGTCAAAGGCTTGACTGCTTTGAACAAAAAAATATGAAACTGTCTTAATGTTTCAGTTTCCATGTTAAAATCAACACTGAAACGCAACCCATTATCTTCTTGAGGGGAGCCTATTCAAAATAAAAGCAAATACATGTTCTGAAACCTGCAAATTGCACCTTTAAAACTTCATTTGAGCTATAATAGAGAAAGTCACCGCTTCTCGATAGCGTCTCTGGAGACGCGCCTGATTTGTTCCAAATTCTTTGGTCGGGGACGGACGCTTCGTCCAACAAGAGGAAACACATTAGAACACGTGAACAGCACCAACGCATGTTGCTACACTCACTTAAGCTCGATCCTTTGCCCTCATTCCCCCCACCAGTTTGATTTGGTACAAAGTGATATCATTGATATTGAAATATTTCAGTTAGGTGTTTCTGTACAGTAAACTGACACTCTATATTTGTCAAAAATCTCTCAGTTTTCATTGTGTTTTTACTGTACACATGACTGAATACGGATTCCCCTGAAATAGTCATTTGAGCCCAATTTGCATGCAAGCCAGATCAACTGGATTGACAGAACAATCAGTTAGAGAAGCTTCCTCCATCATCTCCGTTTAAGCACATCATCACTTCACTTATGAGAGTCTAATCAATTCAAACAGACCATCTCTTGGCTTTTGGTGCTCATGTGTATGAGTATATTAGTGTGTGTGTATGAGTATAATAGTGTGTGTGTGTGTGTGTGTGTGTGTGTGTGTGTGTGTGTGTGTGTGTGTGTCGGGGTATTCGTGGCACAGAGCAGCAGCAGATGTGAGAGGTAATTTGGAACCCTGAGAGACGCTCTCTGATGTGTTACAAAACATTCTGGCTAAATGTGCTGTCATTGAACTTGAGTGGACTTGAGTGACACAATGTTCTATTCTCATCTGACACACATGTATATTTTTAGCTAGCCTTTGACGTCTGGGTCACATGTTTACGCGATGGTCAGATCCACCTTTATCGAGGCAAAAAGCTTTGTTGTTATTCACTTGTGCATTCACTGCTTTTTTTGCATTTGGTGTGCACTTACCAATTAACTTCTATTCTGAATCCCAAATTCTGAATGAAAACTGACACTGAGGTCGCACTGAGTGTACACACTGTACACTGTGTGGGGCGCAGGCTGGCACTTGTGTGGTAAAATGCTTGAGGCCATGCTTATATAACTAGTTTCCTAACATGGGATGGGTCACACACACACTGCAAATTACAACACATAACACAGCAGAGAAAGAGACACAAAGGGAAAGAGAAATACAGAAACAAAGTGTACTTAAAATGCTAAATTGAACAGGGTATGATTTGGAGCATGAATGTCTTCAGGAGGGTAGAGTGGCATGATACGCTGTTGATATCATCACACACAAATGGTGCTTGTTAAGATGCAGTTATATCCAGCGTTTGGGAGGTAGAAGAAAGATGATTCTCTCCACTGAAACAAAGGAGGAATGCAAGAGACTTCCCAGTGAGGAGTTTGTAAAGTCAAAGATGGAAGATCCTCTCCAATAATAATAATAATAATAATAATAATAATAATAATGTATACTTTATTAAACCAGCAAGGGGAAATTACAATGTTTTCACTTTGTTGTTCTTACACACATAACACACAGGCCTGAACACACACACACACACACAGCTTAGTACCAATACAAAATTGGAAGACGTCAGTGTGCCGATGGGAAGGCGTCCCGAGCAGTTGAGTGTTTGGTGCCTTGCTTAAGAGCACCTTGGGCGTGCCCAGGAGGTGAACTGGTACCATACTATGGTCTGTATAGGGACTTGAACCAAAGACCTTCCGGTCCCCAACCCAACTCCCTGCTGACTGAGGTACTACCACCCCCACATATGTATTATGATCGTGTTTCCGTCAACAGTCACCCAATGGTACATAATGTCACCTGACTGCTTTGAAGTGCACTAACACATGCCAACAAATTTATGTCCTTTTCTTGCATGCAACATTCAAGAAGAGGCCATTCGTCATTCTATCACATACATTTTTCATGAATCGACTGAGCAGTCACAAATGGCATGGCATTCAACTACATCACGACATGTAGTGCAGTACAGCATATATGATTTAAAGTGAGCCAAGAAAGTATCGTGGCAAGGGAAAGTAGGCATTCGCTGCCGATCGGTTAATACAACATCAAAACAGATTAAATGTTCAAAAGAAAGTGAGTGAAAGCTATAGTGCGTAGTTTCTGCCGCTCCCATGAGCAATTCTAAGCGATGACAACAAAACTGTTGGTGTGTCCACATAACAAAAGCCTTCCTTGACCGCACATCATCTCCCCCTCCCCCTCCACGCAGTTGCTAGTAGCCAAGAAGGACACGGAGGATTAAAAATACATGACAGAGAGGTCATTCTCTTCACTTGAGTTTCTGTGCATCACCGGACGCCAAAATCTCCTGAAAATGGTTTTTAGGGGTGTTTGTTTGTTATTTGCTATTTTAACATCCTGTCATGATGTGTATGTTGTGTGTGATGTCTGTACGATACTGGGACCTTGAATTTCCCCTCGGGGATCAATAAAGTCTATCTATCTATCTATCTATCTATCTATCATGTGATTGCAGAAGACGTACAACGTTTTTTTCCGACATTCTATGAATCGATTTTGAATCGGTCGAGCTTGAGTTTTTGCACACCCCTACACAGCCCTACAGAGAAATACAGAGAGAGTTGGGTTGAGCTGACAGTCTTAATTAGCTTTGTAGCAACTCATCTGGCAACGGCTTGAATGTAACAGACGTTCAAAAATATCGAAAAAGTTACGCACTGAAGCTTTTAGAAAATAAAATGTTCTTCAATACTTCAAGAGTTTCCTCTGAAGAACAGTTTGCTCCTGACATTGACATCTGGAAAAAAGTGATTTAGCCAATCTGCTAGTGCTGGGACAATAAGCTTCCCCCCCCCCCATTTCGATAATTTCACAATACATGGGTGCAGATTCAACTTGCTTTGCAATTTTCATTCATTGCAATTCTAAGTATTGCAATTATCTTTTCCGTCTTTAACACAAACAAAAGTTGAATAATATACTCCTAGAGACAATCTATTAGACATTTCTAAAATGGAATTATTTTCTACAAAGAATGTACATTACATTAATAAACCCATAACATGTATTTTCAGCATCTTCTGATATGATGTAATCGCCGTTGGCGGAACCGTATAAACAGAAAATATTTTGGTGAATCATTAGTAAGAAAATAAATAAAAAGAGTTCCAGGGAAAAGAATCCATTTTAAAAATAATGCACAACAAACAAATCACAATACACAGGTTTTTTATTTCTCCACCCCTGCAACCTGAAATATGATTATCAGCGCTGATTTTTAATGGAACAGTACTGTAACAGTTACATAAAGCCTGACTCACTTTGATTCTTTGTTTACTGTAACCCATTGGGCTCTAGAAACGGCTCCATGGTGCACTCTTAACCCCCCCGAACATTTTCCTGATGCGCAGCACTGCAAGTGTGGAGTAACATGAAGAAATAAACTGCAGGAGGCATTTTCAATTAAGGATAACCACAGCCAGCACAGTAAGTAGAGCCGCTTTGAGAAAGAAAGTAGTTGTTCCACTGAGTTTGGCTCTATTTCAGCGACACGCAGCGATGCAGCATGCCTCTAAAGTGCTGCTGTCCAAACTTTAATGCAACATCACCTCCAGAATGACACTTCTCTCCCCATGCACACCTTACAAAACACTATAGGAAACCATAACAGCAAACCTGGCTATATTTGCTTGAGTCAGAGCTGCTCTGTTCCATTATATCCTATATAAATTGCAAATTAGCTTCACCAAAAAGATAGCAGCAGATGAAAAACATTTGCCATGTTTGTCCAAAAGAAAACACCAACATTGTTCAGTGTCCTGATTTTGCTTTACAGCATTCGGACAAACGCTGCAAACTTGATGCAGAAAGCTGTGAAAAATAATCATGACCACACAGCTTCTGTTATCAAGACAACAAACCGAAATCTCACACGAATATTTTCTTTGTTTACAGCATTTGCGTTCCTGTAAATAGAAGACCCGAACAGGCAAAGCGGCCCACAACAAACCACCTCCTGCCAACATGCACCGAGCCGATAATGAGTGACTCATCAGTACTAATATGCTGAGCTAATTTTATCAGCGAACTTAACAGCCTTGGAGAAAACCTTGCTATAGCAGAATGGGCGAACAGTATGAATATTAACACCAACGTGGTCACACCATCACAGCAGTGCCGTGTTGTGCATGCGTGTGCTGCTTAAGTAAATATCTTTTGTCATCACAACACCACTGCCTATTGTAAGGAAGAACACAACATGAAACCACTCATTCATCTTTGGAAAAAATTCCACATGGATTTGCAGAACATTCAAAAGGTTTTCTGTGCTTGTTGTTATCCAAGCATTCACTTTGATATTTACTTTTTTAAAGTTACAAACACTAGTCAAGGGACACCATATACAGTACAGTATGCTACATTAAAAGCTTACTGGTGAATTTGATCCCCTTTAGGTCATGTTTCTTTATTTTTCTCAAGGTGTAAGTTTAGTATTGCCAGACCTTCCTCCACAGTGCCGCAAAGGAGGGTCTGGCTAGTCCACATAGCATTCTGGGTCAGAAGAAAAACATGCTTGGTTTACTGGCATTCCTTTGAACCAATCCCAATTGTCTTGGGTGGTATAAAGAGCAATAGTGGCGCTCTATAATAGCCCCCGGGAAGGACCTTGTTTTGGTGGAAGATTTGCACATAGAAACGCAAGCTGGGAAATTAAAATGGATGTCGAGTGTGTGAAGAGAATTTTACTGAAACAAAAGGATAAATATTTTAATACAAACACATTTGATTGTCGGTTCAAGCTCGGAGGATGTTTCCTGAATCGACCGGAGTTTAGAAGGCCAACACCAAGGAAGCGGAAGGTGAGGTACATTCGGCAGAACCTTAGGCGGCACCGGAACTATCCGGTACATGAATCGTCATAGAATAAAGTCTATTTCAAAAGTGTCACACTCAAGTTGAACGCTGCCGCTGCACTGCTGTGATTCAAGAGAAGACCACACACCATTGTCTTCATAATGATGGGACTGTGGGTCGTATGACAACTAGTCTCTCCTTATCCATTCTTGGACACACAAGAGTAGGTCTTCAGCTATCGATTATTTTAGTAATCGAGCGTTCTACCGATTATTCCATCGAGTAATCCAAAAAGAAATACTTTTGTTTTATGGAAGTGCAATTATATACAGTACCATCCAAAACATTTTCTGAAATGCAAAATAAGGTGGCTCAGTGGTAGAGCGGTTGTCTGCTAATCGGAAGGTTGGTGGTTCAACCCCTGGCCCTGCAGTCCCATGTTGAAGTGTCCCATGTCCTTGGGCAAGACACTGAACCCACAGTTGCCAACAATACTTCGCCATCGGAGTGTAAGCGTGCGAGTGTTTATCTGATGAGCAGGTGGCGGCGTATGGCAGCCTCGGCCTCAGCGTATGAATGGTGAACAGTTCCTGTAAAAGCGCTCTGAGTAGTTGGTAAAGTAAATACAGTCCATTTAAAATAACCACCTCACACTAAGGCTTACATTAAATGTTACCTTAAGTACAACTTAACTTTCAGAACTGAAACGGTTTCAACCCGAGACTGATCTGTATACAGGCTTGTAGAAGATAGAATGCCTTTGTTGTCATTGTACACAACGGCAGTACCTGTGCAACGGGATTGAAGCAACCTCTGTACAGTGTTGAAACAAAATATAAATATAAAAAATATAAGGTAATAAAATATAAAAATATAAAGTGTAGTTAGGTAGTGCAGAGTGGAGTCCTGAGAACAACTGTATACATACTGTATCTAAAATAGCTTTGTGTACACATTGTGTGAAAGGTAGTTAGCTATTAACAACAAATAACTAAATATTGCACTGTAATAAAATTAAATGATTAAGTTCTGGATAGTAAAAATAATGCACAGTAATGAAATGAAATGGCAGCAGGTCAAACAGATCAGAGACGGATGGGAGCTGTCCTTGGTAAGTTAATAATAAGTTATACTCAACGTATTTTTATTTATATATTTAATTACAATGTCACACAGCTCTGTTACACTTGTGCTAGTAGATCATTGATCAGCAGATTCTAAGTGAAGAGAGAGAGGGAAAATGGTGCGCAACAATCTGCTGTTTTCAACAGGTCGGTTCTTCAGATCAAATTATGGTCACCGCTACATTTACTGCCTTTGATTGTGGTAGTTAGTGTGTTTGGTGTAGTTTCATTGTCCATACGACTCTGTGATTTACTTTTGTCGGGTCCGCTTCGTGGAATGGATGATTAAGTCAGTTGTTGTGTATGTTTTCTGTTGAGATGCTGAAGCATTGACGTCGTGCTATTACTCTGGTAAACTAATTTGATTTTGGGGTAAACACACTGTACAGAGTTTTCATTTTAAAGATGTTTGAACTGATTCCAGACGTTGGACACATTCTGTTGTTTTCTCCAGCCTGTCTCTTCTCATAACCCCTCACCATTTACACTCTGGTTCTTCATTTTGTAATCTGCGCCGTCAGTCGTCACGGCTTGTTTTAACAGCAGCTTCAGCCCGGTGTGCGACAGTATTAAATCATCCATGCGGAAACTGTGAGCAATGCAACGTTTGTAAGGGAGGATTTTTTGAAATTAGAGTTACTCGAGGATTTGTTTCAGCCCTACACACGAGACAGAGTGACAGCAGGAGGTGAGGAGAGGGAGTGAAGCTGCCACAGAGCAAAGAAGAAGAGCTGCTACGGAAGCTGGGATGTAAAAATAAAAAAGCTTTTTTTCCAGGGGTGGCAAGGTTAGAAAAAGGACAGTGAAACAGGGAGTGTGCCCCTAGCAGTGTGGGGGTTGTTTTGGTTTTGACACGCACTGATCCGCAGCGGTGACAGCGTATTTTAGCCTTTAGGGTTTTTGGCAATGATAACTGGCTGACAAAGCCCCAGAAATATTTAACCATCTCACCTATACAATAAAAAAAAACTGAAAAACAGATAAATATCCTCCACAACAAAGAAATTGCATTGGAAATTCTCCTAAACACTAGCAGTGCTGCAGTAGGTAGTGTGAGAGAAACAGGGAGAAAATGACAGTGGGGGACGGTGAATCATATAGTTTGAGGCTCTGTGTATTTTAACAACACCTACTGTATGCGTGAAAGTGATCTGCCATGGTGTTAGGCTGGGGGTTTCCCTGCCAACCTGAATGGGAGTTGGCAAAATCGGAAAAAACAACAACACTGAGCACAAGAATAAAACGCTAGATATTAGTAAAGTCTTACTCAAAGCAAGATTATGTTGGTTTCATAAGACGAAGTAACACATTCTTCCTCTTACAAAATGAAAGATAAATGAATACACAATAAAAAAAAAAAAAACTTACTTCAGGAGTTTTTGCAGCTACAGTGTCACTTAGTCTAATATGACCAAGAGCATATGGTCGCTAATGTTAGCTAATGTAGGTTAACAATGTAAGACATATTTTCATGTGTTACTGAAGTCACTTTGGGATTCTTCTCATTACTTTTTCCACTACGTTTTACCATTTACAATTATCCCATAATTGTCACAGGCAAATCAAATGGAGCAGATTATTCATCGTATAAAGTAGTCAAACGTGCCACATTATCCAAAATATGCATAACCTAATAGTAATGTGTTGAATAAAAGACAAAGTAAGGACTTAGCCGATAGAGAGTTGAGATGAGGCTCAATGTTTGTTATTATTTTTGTTTTAACTTGTATTTTTTTTGTTGTTGAACGTATTTCTTAGTTCGAGGTTGCTATGGCATTTCAGATGATACTTTCTTTAAAAACCGAATGTAATATGGTAGTTGAATGCACTAAAGGGGTTCTGTTTTTTGACAGATAAATTGTATGCAATTTAAGCAAGAAATACGTTGCTTTATATGAGAAGGATACCACTCCTTTGAACGTTTACTACTGCTCCTCATTAAAGCAAAAGTATTTCTTATCCGATTACAGGATTAATCAAAGAATAATTGATAGTATACTCGATGACTAGCTTGTAAGTTGTTATCTTTTATTTAAAAACGCCAAACTATAATAATGAGCATATCCTGCTGATTATATTGAATTTAGGAATTTTTTGAGAAACAGAAGGGATAGGTTTTTCTCTGATATGTCACAGGTCTTGTGAGCCCGTGGCAGAGAAGTTAAGACAAGGTAGGGTTTGGCACTATAAGCCCTGCCACCGAGGTCGCTGTAGCATCTACACAATCTATTAAAGACATCCTTTCCATTTAACCTGCTCCCCCATTCTGCTTGGCTACCCTTGGTCACTGACTAAGACGTTTTCTGTGTGGATGTAAGAGGTGCTTTGCTTGTTGAAAACCTGGAGTGCACACAAATAGTTCATGCATGCACAATGTCTGATATACACTCCATCTCTATTAATATTTGAAATCCTGCAGTTGGAACTCTTGTTGCGCCCTTTCTCCCCTTCTTCTGCTGCCCTGAGAACAGCTCCATGCTATCTATCTTGTATGTATCGCCTGCTCCCTCAGTGAGGCAGGGGGTGCTCAGTTATTCATTTAAATGTAAGTGAAAATCTCAGAATATGTCATCATCCATGGCTGCGAAATTTGTCATGCCCAATTAGGACAGAATTTATATTCCAGGGGTTTGGGGGGTGATAGCATATCAGCCGTGTGGCTTTGTACTGTACCTGCATGATCACGGTTGGGGTGTAATCCTGTAATAAGTTATAGGAAGGGAATTGTAATTTCCCTTGCCATCACATGGCCACTCCTCGGGGTAGAGATGGATAAAAAGATCTAAACAAGTTGGTCACTCGGGAGAATGCAACTGATGCCATTTGGCAGCAAAGTGGGTTCGTAGCAAAAAAAAATGACAGCCACCAAATCTTGATGACATCGTGTGTAAGACTTGCATGCAAATGGTGGCAAGTAGCAATGGAAATACATTCCCATTCCCATCTGAGAAGCAGTCATCCACAAACTGATATACAAATTAGCTTTTTCGTCAAACTCAACTGACAAGTCCGAATCCAACTGCCATCAATTTGCAGACATTTGGGAAACCGTGAAATATTAAAGGAAGAGCGCATGGTGGGAAATCGGTACTTGTACAATGCATGCATGCACGGTTAACCATGTCTGTAAAATCCTATTCCTTCATGTAAATCCAAATGAGTACCTACATACCTCAAACAGTAAATTTTCTCCACTAAACGATTTTTTAAGACAAATTAACAAAGACAGAATATGTTGGGGTTTTTAGTACACAAGTCAAATTCCTCTAGTGCACTTTTGTCTTACTTAAGTATGCTAAAGGTATGTGAGGAACTCTTATTTCTGCCATATAATCTGTGTAACAGTGTACATGTGGATGATTTTATTATGTGGTTGATACTGTTTGTATGAAGTATCTATTATAATAGCATTGCTTCTATGGGAGGCATTTTTAAAATATTCAACTGTAATTACTAGGGGTGTGATGAGACACCCAGTTCACAAGAGGAGACAAGACACGAGACTGGGTTCACGGGATTGAGATGAGATTTTAACACGTTTTTAACAGAAAACTTCAATGAAGCAATAAGACCGGAAAAAAGTACTTAATTCAATCAAAAGTCACAAAACTGTGACTGGCTTCTCTCCTATATAATTAACAGCTATGCATGGTGGAGAGAGTCTCTTCACTCAGAGAACCAAGGTTACAACATAACCAAGCCAGCGGGAAAACACAAATAAATTAACATCTCTACCAAATATAAAAAATACCATCTAAACTACCACACTCTACAGATGATTTTGGTGAAGACTGATGCTCTTTTTTCCTCCTCTGTTTTTTAGTAATTTCAGCACTAAACACGGAAGTAGGCTAGTCTAGTATTGATTTATGACCATTATAGGACAAACAGAGAACATTTCTCTCTTTTTTAATATCATTAAAAGTAAAGTAAGGTTTTGGTGTCTGTTTCCCGACTCATTTTAACAGAGAAGGAGAGTGGTCTGTGCAAGACAGCACCACAGTGAACCACATGCTGGGTACAAGTGTGTGCATTGGCCGAGAGAGAGAAAGGGGGGGGGGGGGGGGCTGGTGCTCTGCACTTGTGTACTGAAATTGCGAGACACCTCGACGATATCTCGTGGGGACGAGATCTCGTCACACCTCTAGTAGTTACACAGATGACACACACATTTACCTAGCTCTGTCACCTGCTTTACTCTAGCTCCTTAGATACTTACTTTTGTTGATTATCTTCTTAAAAACATAGAAAGTCAAGAGCCATATACTGTAAGTGTGACATAAAAAAATAACTTCTCCATGCTTCTACCTTTGACTGAATCCCACCAGCACTCACTACAATCCATCTTACTGTTCAACGTCCTTCCATTTGTTCAAATTGCAGTATTGCTCTTTAAATGCTTATGTGTTATGTAGTGTAAAGCACTTTGAGTTGCCTTTGTGTATTAAATGTGCTCCATAAATAAAACATTGCATACAGAAGTTTAATTGAGGTGTAACATGTAGAGCTATGCCAGGGACAGCAATATCCCTCTGCACAGCTGATTTTAATGGATGGTGATTGATTCAGTAGGTAGGCCCGAGAGGTAAAAAAGATTAGCAATGAAGTTATTGTACACAGATGAACGCTCAAGCCAAAGTGTCCATCTGAATTACACTCCCCTGTGTGTGATTTGAGTAAAGTTAATAAAATGATCAAATCTCAGTGTCTTGAAGTTGGGTTTCCCAGCTCTGGTGTGTATACCACTCTGCTTCCTCAGCTTCACACACGGATTCTCGAATCAACAATAATAAGATGAGCATTATTATTACTATTATTATTTTATGGCCTGAGCCAATTTCACGTTCAAACCACTTCAACTACATCTTCTGTATTGCTGTTAAACACTGTATCACACACACACACCACACCACAAAACACACACACAATATCCACAGTGCTAAGAATAGCTTGCCCATTAATCAGCGACAGCTGTAATTATACTAATTACAGTGTGTAATCTGATCAAGGTGAGAAAGATCAAATCACAGCCTTTTCTCTCCTGCTAGGCTTAAAGGTGCTTTTAGTAATGGTCGTGACAGCGGCGAGGTTGTAAAGAAAATTGGTTTGGACCAAAATAATCTGATTCGACTCGGTATGGTGGCTGATTAGAGTGGCGAAGTACAAGTATGTGTTTAAATGAAGCTATCTCTGTTGTCTGCAGGCCGTTCGGCCTTCTAAATTGCTTTTTATTAATTCAATAATGTTACATTATTAGCATTAAACAAAACCTTGAAGGAATGAATGGCTACCTGCACAAACACAGCCAATACAAGGTTTTTATTGGCGTTGACAGGAAGCAGGAGGTCCCAGTGTTTTATGAAGAAATAGATTGCATTTCAGACATATTTTGTTCTTATCTATGCTGCTTGTCTAGTCAGAGACCCCAAAAAAAAGAAAAGATAATGAAATATCTCTACAAATGCAAGGGTTGATATAAAAAAGAAGAAGGCAAACTCTACACACAAACATGGGGCAGCGGCCGCTCAGTCCGTAGGGACTTGACCTGGGAAATGGAGAGCTGCCGGTTCAAGTCCCCTTGAGCAAGGCACCAACACCCCAACTGCTCGGACGCCTTTAATGGGCCACCCCCTCACTCTGACATCTCTCCATTAGTGGATGTTTTGGGTCCTGTTTGTGTATGTGTTTGTATTTTGAGCCTATGTGTAATAAACAGAGTGTAAAAAAAGGTCATTCTTCCCTGTGGATCAATAAAATATCTCATCTTCCAACTGCAAACGAATATACACATTCATTTTGTTTTTTGACTGGAAACTACAATTGATCTTGTGATGAGCCTGACAGAAATGGTCTGTTTCATCTGTATAAAGCTGATACAATACTCCTCACTCTGTTATGTGGTCTGCATTAGTAAAGAGGCTGTTTGCTATTATTCAATGAATAAATATGAAATTTTCAGTGCGCGTTCAAACGTTTGTGTGCAGCTCTGTGTGCTCACAACTCTCTGTGTTGTTTGTGTGTGGCAGACTGAAGTGAGTCTTTTATGTAGACTTATAATGATCTCATGGCGATAATCCTTACGTATAATGACGGATACTGTAGACATGTGTGATGGATTTTATTTATTTCGGGTGCTTTTATCAGCAGCAACGCACCATTTCCTCTGTGTGTGAATATTGTGTGACCTGGGTGTCAACAGATGCTCTGATCTGCGGTAGGCACAGCTGTAATCATCTTGCCAAGCTGGTGTTAATTGGCTTTAACACCTGTTGAAAGTCGATATATGAATGTATGCGTGAGTGTTCATCATTACAATATATGTATATAACAACTTAAGTCTACACCAAAAAAAGAAAAGACTGAAATTAATAATGCCCCAATTCACAATCTTTGGCCCCGATCCAGAGCCAAGACCTTTCATATGGGTTGTTTGCTGATGCAGAGTCCCATTCAATGAATATATATACCTAAATGTTGATTATGCATGTGGCTCACACACTGAAATAACAGCTGTAGCTTCTAAATTTGGCCCACCTTACCTTTCACGAGCTATTTGATCCAAATACTGGAGGTTTACAGTAACATTCCACTCACAGCTGTACAACAGTGTTGCAGAGGGATGCTTTCTTTTTAAGAAACACTGGCTTGTAGAGAACACACAAACACAAACACACACACAAACACACACACACACACACACACACACACAGGCTGGTGAAAATGGCGTTCAGCGCCGGCTTTAAATGAGAAACTGCTGACGTTCAAATATGCGTTCCATAAAAAAACAAAAAAACAACAACAAATTTTTGCACAATATGTCCAAAAGAGTTAAAAAACAATACAATGTGAGACATAACTATAAGCAATGTTAGTCCTTTTTCCCACTCTCTGGAGTGTGCACAAGCCAGGACAGGACGCGGATTACACCGCTGTCTCGTTGGCGCTGCAGTTTTATGATTTACAGATTTATGTTAGCGTCTTTGTGCCGTCTTCCTCTTCAACCTCATTGTTTCTTCACTTACGTTAGCCGCAGGATAGAAACGCCATCAACAAGCCCACTCGCTCACTCTTCCAAACAGGCTGAGCTCAATCAGACAGGAAGCTGAACGTTTAGGCAGCAGCTAGATAGATCGATGGCAGATAGACGCGTTAGTGACAGTGGTTTTACTTACTTATAATATTCAAATATATATTTTTATATTCATCAGTGGCGTAGGCAGAAATTGTATTTTGGGCGGGCCAGCACAACAGTGAGTGGGCCATTCTCACAAAGATGTAGAAATAGCAAAAAGGACAAACTATTTTATTTTCCGACAAAAGCAACTCTTAGACAGTGTATGGAGTCCACGGCAGTGACAGGATAAAAAAAAATTAAAAACTACGTCACTCGCAGATAAGTTATCTTCTTATGTAATGTGTGCAAAACACAAAGGTCTTTCAGCTAGAAGCCATCATCAGTGTTCACCATTTCTTACTAAATAGGAAGGTTACTAGGTAACAAGAAGCCTGAAACCCGTTTGACTTAATGTTACCTCTGTCGCTGATGGGCTGTCAGCTCCGCTGGGGAAATGTCTGCACACGCTGCAGAAAAGCTCGTCCTCATTTACTCTCTATTCCATCCCAGGAAAGCTCGTCCTTATTTACTCCCTATTCCATCCCAGAAAAGCTCGTCCTTATTTACTCTCTATTCCATCCCAGGAAAGCTCGTCCTTATTTACTCTCTATTCCATCCCAGAAAAGTGTCCGTGCCACTTTAAAGAGAAGCCATTGCTGTCACGGTAACTTTTAACAGTGCATTGCTTAACACATCCATGGTACATTGTGTAGACACATTAAACACACACACAAGTAGCTCTGTTACTAGTTTTTTTTTTTTTTTTTTTTTTACATACATTTCAATATTTTTCATTACAAAATGTATTTTTATCAGACTTGGCTGGACGGGCCAGTGAGTGAACTGGGCGGCCCAGTGTTGCTCCGTCTCATTACAGACTACACGCCTGATTCAAATGTCTTTTTTTTTTAACTTTTCAAAGATATGTATTTCAATTTGTTAAATACATTTGTATTGTTTGTTGACAGCCCTTCAGTGTAGAAATAGCACTTGTTGGTCTTGTAAGTGCTATGTAAGCAAGTTAGCCGTGCAAATGTTTTGCTTACTTTAGAGTTGCTTAAATATTCGCTGTAAGTGCTTTTACTACAGTTATGATTGAGCGGGGGGCAATATGGAGAAAATTAAATATCACAATATCGATATTGCTGTAATATTGTAGGGTTGACAATTGGTGCTTTCACAATTGTTTTCACAGAATGAGATTTATGATAAATAATTAATTATGTGGATATAATGACTTAAGTGGGTACAGGCAAATAACAAAACAGTTTGGTAAGTTCAGAAAATAACATCACTTCACTAAAATACAGCCTTTAAAACCAGGAAAGTACACAACTAGTGTCATATTACGATATCCAAAATTGAATACAAAAACCTCATATATTGATATAATATCAAAATATTGCCCAGGCCTAAGTTGTGGTTTTGGAAGAGAGGCTAAAAAACACCACCCTCCAAACTCTTTATATAACCAGGAGAGGACCTTAGACAAGATGTATCAGCCGGGCCTTGCTGGACACTTTGCTTGTGACATACTTAAAATGCCACAAATGTATAATCACACTCATACTGTGTCAAACACATGTCAGCCTCAAATAATGATACCTAAGGTCATCATTCATCCAAAAAGTACACAGAGCGAAAACGTAAACACAACCCTGCTATTATAGTAATGTGACGTTCAAATACTGATCCACACATCATCAAGTGATATCTATGGTTTGTACAGAGGAAAACAGATGTCACCGAGACAGTAAGCAGACTTACCCTGCTGGGCCAAATCTACTTTATCAGTGATAGCAGCCTCTGTTACGGCTAAATGACTACATTGTTTTCACATCTGGTCACAGCTTCCACTTCCCGGTTCCAAAACAAATGTAGGCTTTGATACCAGATCCACCCGTCTCCTGTCCGGTCACAGGCATGGATGGATGGAAACCAGTGTACATGTACGATGCACTTTTGTATGGCAGCTAGCATGGGTAAGGAAGGAACTGAGAGAGAAAGTGAGAAAGAGATCAACAGAATGCGGGTGCCAAGTGTGAAAGAACGCAGGTACTCTCCAGATGGATGGATTCCTCTCGTATAAATACATGCTAATCAGTGTGATACAGTGCTGTGAAGCACTCTGGCTCCTGGATCATACAGAACATATGGTGTTGGAACGCCTGAAGAGAGATGCCAAACTACAGTAACATTATTCTATTAAAACATAAGGCACTATCTATTTTAAGATATTTAATAATGCTGATGTTGATTCACATTAGTCTACATGACTACGTGCTCACCAGAAAAGAGTCCAAATCAGCAGCTTTCCAAAAGCAACACTAGAGTGCAGTGAGTTATGAGGATGTAAATATTAGAAAAGATGATAGATGATTGATGCTCTGAGTGAGGACTTCAGCCCAAAGTGGGAAAACATCTCCCGCTTCTGGACTCCTGGGGACATTTTCCAGAGTCAACCAATTTCATTTCCTAACTTAACAATGGAGACCACGCTTGCTTTCTGTTTGTAATTTGGGAATCTATAAAACACATGACCATCTGTTACATCTGGTCAATGCTGGAGGGGTCGGAGCCCCTGGTGTGGGACTGTGAGTGGAGAAGAAGAGTTTCAAGGGGGTTGGGAAGGGAGCCACATGAGGCAAAGATATTGTTTACCGGTGTTGCGGAAATAATGGTAAGCTAATTAATGTTGTACACACAGCTCATGAAGGAAATAGGGTTCTTTAAAACCTGCATGCTTGCTCCAATTTGTAATTCAATTAAATCCAAACATGCAAGCATGTCACACATATTCTTAGAGTGTGACTTACACTTTCCAAGGACATCATTACACTTAGAACTCTAGGGCTTGTTTGAGAATCATTACATCCCATTGATAGGTGTCCATCCATGGGAACATTGCTAACAGGAAATGCTAAAAGCTAATTCAGGATACTTTGAATGGTGCCAGTGTGGTGGCCAAAAAGTACAGGTTGTCTGAGGGGAGACCCATAGTGTTCAACTTTGAAATCCACTGTTGAGGGACATTATTTGCAGGTACTCATTAAATGTCAAATATTAAAAATAAATAAATAATAGTACTAATAATAGGATTACAGAGGGCAATATAATCTGCTACTGAAAATAATGTAAATCTTGAAATCATTTTGGGAGGCTGGAGCACAATAAATGCTTCAGTAATAGAATCCCAAGCAACGTGGGAAGCAGCTGTAAGGGTCTTTCATTGGTGTGGGTCAGTCCAGAGGTGTTAACCTAGGCATTATATATACTGTATAAGCTGACATGTTCTCTCGTGTAGTATTTCAAAAAGCCCCAGCTTGAAATGTGTGGACTAAAAGGGGAGACTGAATCAACATTAGCAACATTTTAGCAATGGGCCTGGTTGCTGCTGATTGAGCAAAACACCGTGGTAATAGGTTCATAATATGTGGAGCTAAACATACAGTGAAAATAGTGTGTGTGTGTGTGTGTGTGTGTGTGTGTGTGTGTGTGTGTGTGTGTGTGTGTGTGTGTGTTAGCGCTGGGCAATATATCAAAATTGTATCGATTTATGAGGCTAGATATCGTCTTAAAATTTGGATTTCATAATATCCTGATGTAACAAGTGTTTCCTGGCTTTAAAGGCTGCATTACAGTAGAAAAGATTTTCTGAACACACCAGATTGTTCTAGCTGTTCTATTATTTGCCTTTACCCACGTAGTTATTATCAACATAACTCATAATTATTTATCAAAAACCTTATTGTGTGTATATTTTGTGAAAGTACCTATTGTCAACCCTACAATATCGCTACAATATTGATATTCAGGTATTTGGTCAAAAATATAGGGACATTTGATTTACTCCATATTTTGTGTGTGTGTGTGTGTGTGTCTTCAGACAGGGAAAAAGTAAAGATAAACTTGAATCAGACTTGTCCAGCGACACACAGTAGCAGACCATCTCTCAGCTTTATACATGACACCTCAACACACACTCCTGAATAATAAGTCCCAGCTGTGGGACTAAAGGTCACCTTTCCAGCAGTTCGCATTTCATTGGTGCACTGCTTAGATGCACACAAAAAAAACTCTGGCTCATGACAAGATGAAATATTGCTGGCCTAGTTCCTGGTGGTAGAAAGATTAAATCATCTGAGGCAGCAGCCTTCGTAGCAGCAACAAGAAGAGAAAAAAAAGATCAAATGAGGTGTGTTATTATTGCACACAGCTCTCATCTTACATCACTCAGTAAGGACCTGACACTATCATCTAGCGTATCACAGCCATCACAGCCAATGTAACCTGCAACAATGACACCAAGTGTACTCAGGGCTGTGTACATTACCAATAGCTGTTTTTACAGTGGATTCATGAAGTGGATGCTCTAAATGCTCTAAGATACCACAGAAAATGTTGTGGTATTGGCTGCTTCTCAGTTTTCCTTTCCAGATTTCCCCAGCTGGTTTAGCAAAAATCCTCTCCAACCGAATAAATCTGCCTGTCTTAATACATTTATTTAAAAAAAAAAATACCACTGGAGTGCTACAAGTTTGTCCAATGCCCATCTCACTCTACTACCCAGCAGCAATACAGCAAGCTGTGGCAGGATGAGCGCTGGCTGTCTCGCCAACACCGCACTAAATATTCATTACAATAATGGAAGCGAGGTGGACGCAGCAGGGCAAGATGCCATGTGCGCCGTGTTTCCAACCACACAGGCCACTGCCATAAACAGACACAAATGTCAGCGCACAAAGAGAACAAGACATTGGCTAACGGTCAGCATCACAACTAGAACCAATTTTTGACCAAATACCTCAATATCAATATTGTGGCGATATTGTAGGGTTGAAAATAAGTGCTTTCACAAAATATGCACACAATGAGGTTTTTGATAAACGTTCCATTCGAAGGGCTGATGTAAGCAAACAAATGTGGGGTTGCATCGCCAAATGCAACATACGTGGTATGTGTGTGTGTGTGTGTGTGTGTGTGTGTGTGTGTGTGTGTGTGTGTGTGGCTGAAAAAGAGGCTGATGCTGTCATGCTGTCTGTGGTTTAAGGATGTCTGCTTTCTACAGGAGTGGCGGATGAGGAAGGCTGAGCTGACCACTGTTCCAAGCCTTTTTATACCTTTACTCTACCTTTACCCTGGGAGACATATATAACCATTTATAAGAAAGAAGTGTCCTTACAAGGACAGCATGGTGCCATCACCTGAGCGCCACTGAGCACAGCCCCCATGCAGCAACCTATGGTGATCAGAATCTTCTCAAGGCGGCCCTCCTTCTCTACCTGACAGTTCCTTCCCCCGAGCACCCAGCAGGAAAATGGACACTATTTAAGAGGACTGCGAGGAGGGCGATAAATGTCTCCTCTTGTCAACAACACCACAGGTGTCTGAGCTGTCCATGGCTCTCAATGAACAATAACTGCTCCATTAAAATGTTAAAGACTCAGCCGAAGGGGTACGCGAGGGATTTAGTACTGCACTTTCATAAAGTTGAGGGCCTTGCGAGAGACAAAATAAAAAAAAGAATAGCCAAAGTTGGTGCAGAAGAGAGATAGGACTGGGCAATAGATCAATATTATATCAACATCAACATATGAGAGTGGATATCATGTTAAATTTGGGATATTGTGATATTGTGATGCAACACAAGATTTACTAGCTGTTTTGTTATTTGCCTTAAAACACTTTTGCTGCGTTCCAGGCGACCCGTAACTCGTGTTTTCAAAACCTTCTACTCGTGAAAGTGTCACCACCGTACCTTACTAGTCGTGAACCTTTCCTTGATCGTTGTAATCTCAGTTACAGTTTTGATATCACACACATATGAACAAGAATGTTGACCCCTGTTGAGTCCTATCTCCTAAAGAGACGTGACGTGACACAAATACAGGAAAGTAGTCTGAGTTGGGGCGCCTCGGTTCTAAAACATAAGCATAATACAACTATATAGCATCTATTATTATACCCGCCTACCTGATAAACACCCACGTCTTCAGAACTCTGCAATCACAGCTTGTGACTTTCGGATGAAATCTCAAGCCCAAGCTTAGATAAACATGATGACATCCCTATGGGTCATCAGGGTTCTTTTTTTCAGACTTTAGAAAGCTCCTCAAGAGCCACAGAGGATATTATACAACTATGTTCTTAGGCCAAGTAGTACTCCCGGTCATGAGTAAACAGATCTTCATCAGAGTGAGTCACCACAACATGAAGGCACCAATAGACAGATACATTCTGTATGCTCTATACACAAACGTATTTCCATGCCCTAAACTTAATCATCCACACACAACGGAGCAAGGGTTTTGAGATTGAGCCGAATCGGGGGTAAGTGGAGGAGACAGGCAAAGAGAGACAAAAAGAGATGGAGGTAGAGTCCAGGATCCCCTGATACTTGAGCCAATTTAAAAATAGCTACACTGGAGCAGATGTATGAATTGTACTCCTCAAAGTCTTCAGACAACAAAGGAACAAAAGAGAGAGCAAAAATTATACCAAGGGTGATGTGAGTTGGCATCAGGTGCATGTATTAGTTACACCGCTGTTTATGAAGTCTGTGTCATACTTAATATGAACCCTCTTCATTTCTGAGTGATTGGTAACCTTACTCCTCATTTGGCTCCACTGTCACTGGAGTAGCTCCAGGGTTGAAAGAGTCATGTAGTCAGCACACTGCAGCTCAGGCACAAGTCTGACTTTGTTTTGCATATGAGATAGCAACGGCCCTCTGTTGACAAGACTAGATTCTGCTCTCAATTATCGGTTATCCCGTTGTCAAGTGTGCACAGTATATCAGCAACAATATCCCTTAAAAACCTCTTCGGCATGATGTCCCACGGTTGCACCTGTCCGTCACATTGTGTATAAGTGCCAGCTAAAAGCCTGAAATACGGCAGATCTGAACTCACCGTTCCACTGAGTAGTTGAGGGGGAAAGCTGTTGATTTTGCAAATCCTTTAGAATCCCCAACGGCCGCACACTATGCCTGCGAGAAGGAAAGTAGATCATTAATATACAGTATGTGTGACGGGGCTCTATACATAAAGTGTTCTGAACTAGTTCATAGAATATAACATCTATGGAGTATGTTAATGTCCTAAAAATGATAGCTTCATTCATATATGAAAAAATCTTTCTTTGAATATGGCATCAAAAAATATTATAGAAGTCTGGTTTAGAGTCATTTTGCAAAAAATCTTCTGTACTCAGACACCCTTCTTTAAACTGAAGTGTTGAAATAAGGCTTGACCGGTGTCAGGCACAGGGTGTACGGTTTCTTAAAAGGAGCTGACAAGCTGACATATGACTTTTTTGAGGCACATTCAACCCAAAACAGCAACGAAACGAGGCCAAGAATCTCCGCAGGCAGTCAGTTGGACGTCACGGATCAACACTACATAAGAAGAAACCGCTGGCCAAAACCCTCCTGACCCTGCCCCAGGCTACTCTACTCACACCAGCACCAACCACATCAATACCACAACAGAACAGCATTTACAGGGTGGCAGTAAACGGCAAAGACGACCACAGAGGTGTGGGGGGAAATGAAGCAGACGCTGCCCCATTGTCCAATCACATTAGTGACATTGATCCACTGTCACAAGGACAGAACACTAAAAAGGGAGGTGACCCTGGCTAGGTTTAGCACGGAGTGAACCTAAGTCACACATTTATACAACTACCAAGACCAAAACTCAGAACAAACTGTAAAATGATACAAATAAATCAAGAATCTTTAATCCAATAACTTATACTTTACCTTAGCAGGTCTACACTGAAAAGAGTTGGCTTGTCTCTTTGAACAAAAAAAGTAACCCTGTGGAGTGATTGTTGCAGACCATATGGTATCTGCTTGGGCTTTATAGCTAACTGGTTGTAAAAAATAAATAAAAAAGACAGTGTCTACCGCATCCTCCAATGTCCTGTGGGTGTGGGTGTGTGTGTGTGTGTGTGTGTGTGTGTGTGTGTGTTCGTGTGTGTGGGTGTGTGTGTGTGGGTGTGGGTGTGCGTTTTTCATCTGTATTCAAGGCATCCACCAAGGTGCTCTACACCCCTCCGAGCTGCCACGAGGATCTCTTGTACAGAAGTCACCTACTGAAAAGTTTGCTTCAATTTACATATTTTCCCTTGCAACATGTGCATATGGCTTCAAAGTGAGTTCAGAAACATTAACCAAGAGCACATAAGGCTTACATATTTTAAGCATACAGTGCACACAGCTCTTCATATTCCCACTCATATCTCTTGTCTTGATGCTTCCGGCTTACACATTCTAGCTTTGATGTAACGTAGATAAAACTGGCGTTTTACATGATGATTTACATTGGAAGGATTCTGTGGATCAAATATATTAATTGAAAAAATGGGACAAAAAGTTCAAAACATAGATGAAAAGCATCAACTAAAGTGTTGATTTTCAATTTTGTCGAGAAGACAGCACAAGGGTTAAACTATAAGAAGATTATAACCCTAACATTTTGCTGAAATGGAGGGGAATTACTTGTGTCCCATAGATGACACTTGAAGAATCTGCATTATGTGGTTCAGCCTGACAGTCGTTTTACACTGTTCTGCTAAGTCTGTTTTATAAATCTAACCTCAGCCGCTGCAAGTCTTATTGAATTCAGCCCCTGATCCTGTGGTTTTTACACTCTGCGTTCTCTCTAACTACCGCTGCTCTTCCACATGAGCAGCCAAACACGGTGGCAGATGTCAATCAAGATACATTAAAAGACAACAGCCCGTCGATGAATCAGGATAAAAAACGCTTGGGTTGCCGGTTCTTAAATTAGCTTTGCACGTCACGTTGCTTCTTAATTTGTGAAACCTGAAGAGAAAGCTGTTTGTGGACTGCTGTTAATGGAGCCTGCCCTGAGCTAATCCAAACTTTCAACACAGCACAATTAACCCCGATTCCAGACAGTGAGAAAAACAGTTCACTTGCATTTCTTGTCTGACATCACATTTCCCAGGGGCAGAAACCCAAAACATTGTTCAATGATCTGTGTTCCTCGCTTTCAGTTAGTAGAGAATAGCGTTTTTCTAGTCTCAACGACTACTCAAAGGCCTTCGACATCATAAAGGAACCATTCATCATTCACACACATTCACACACTGTGGCCGAGGCTGCCGTACAAGGTGCCGTACACCTGCTCATCAGATGAACACTCACACACATTTACACTTCAGTGGCGCAGCATCGGGGGCAACTCGGGGTTCAGAGTCTTGCCCAAGGACACTTCGACATTGGACTGCAGGGCCAGGGATTGAACCACCAACCTTCCGACCATTCTACCACTGAGCCTCTATTGCCACCAATTACAAAACAAAATTGCAATATCGGTTCCTCAACGGGTTTATTAACAGGCTACATCCTCAAATCATCTGCAGTCTCACTTAAAGAGCTCATATATTACTTTTTTTGGCTTTCCCCTGTCTTTTGTTGTTTTAAATATATTTTTTGTGCATGTTACAGGTTTACAAAGTGTATATGTATATGTATATATTTTGACACTAATATATGTATTTGTGTCAAAATGTCATCTTTTCTATTTTGCCTGGAAACACTTCCAACAGTGAACAACAAATATATGGTGTTTTCTGAAAATGAAACCAGGTAAACCTCTAAATCTAGTTATGAACCTGAAAATTAGCATAAAATGAGCACTTTAAGACTATGGTTTAGCGTCTCTTATTTTGGTTTCACTGTAAGGTTAAGAAAATAAAACAAAGATAATATCTCACTGAGATCCTATTAGATGCGTATTTTACGGAACACTTTGAAGACCAAACTGATAAACATGCAGCCAGTGTTCCACTCCTCTCTGCTGACTGTCAGTTTGACAGTAGGATTCAGTCAAGGAAGACGTTTGTCTCTGAAGCATTATCTCATTAATATGTATACAGGATCTTTTTTAAGTCCAAATGTATGTTTCCCTTTTTGTAAAGTTATAAACTGATAATCAAACTATATAATTCCTCCCTGTGAGTGTTCCACCCTTAGTGTCAACACTGGTCTAAAAGCACGTATGTCCACATCACAAATCTTAATATTCTTGGACATTTAGGTACAATAACTACTTGGTGCAATAATGTCTCAGCCACATGTACAAAGCATGTATTTATTCACTGCTAATACTTTTATTCACACAGAACTTATTCATGTTCGTACTGTATTTATGTTGACACTGCACTACAATAGAATGTGTACAATCCATTTGAAACAATCTTTTTAACCTAATCGCACTTAACAATTACATTTTTATTTATCTATTTATTTATTACTGTAGCTATAGTTACTTTATACACTTATTGACCTGCTCTTTTCTTATTGTAATTTTAACTATTTTGATATTACTACTTTTCCCATGAGGGGATCAATAAAGTATTCTGATTGCTTGCTATAATTGGTTAAGACTTGCTTTTATGATTTTAGGTTAAAATAAATGAATTAAAAAAACTCAGATGTCCACAGATGTTCCACAGCAACAAAACAAAAAAAGACTCATCTGGGACCTGTGAACTGACACACTTGTCATCTACGACAACTAATATTTCCGCATGGCAATCTGACTTATTTCTAACAGACCGGCATTGGCTCTGTAAAGACGTTTTCTTCCTGGTCCTTAGTGTAAGGTGTCCTGTTGCACTCTGGGTGCACCAGGGATCAAAAACACCCCCGTGACCTTCTTTAAAACGCCAGATCTCTTTCCTAACAGACGGTGTTGGCGAGCTGGCAAATGACTCGAGGAGCACACGCAAGTAAAAAGGCAGACTTCAATTACAATTAATGATGAATGACAGTGTAAGCTGGCAAGCGTAAACTTCCTTTAATTTTATATGACCTCTTTCAGTGACATCTCAGTGACCCGGACAGTTACTATCCACTGTTACATTCAGATATACGTGTGAGAATGATCACCCACTAAATGTTTTATCTACTATTCTCCTTCCAAACCCCTCTGAAAAATGCTACTTGCTTTGACACCTTACACTGCAATACATGTGAAAAAACGCTGTAATACATCAAGATTCTGTATTTAAATTAGTGCTAAAATTCTCTTTGAAAAGCGCAAACATATTTCCGCAGTGAAACTGACGGGCCAGATGATGCTGTGATGGTGATAGATGACTGCAACAAACTTCAGCACGCTTCTACATCATTATGCAGATGGCATGACAGCTGATGGCTTTTAGGGCCTGTTGCCTGCCAAAAAGTCTTCACTTCTATAAAAAAAAAAAAAAAAAACTGAAATCGGGGATTAGGATGAAAGTCACACACTGGGGAGGTTTGTGAGGGAGAGAGGCAATGACTCACTGTTGCTTACTCAAAATGCTGCTGCAAAGGTATCTTTGGGGAATTAACATCTAGTCAATCCAATTGAGCTGCTCAGCGGCCGGTATCAGAAAGCTAGAAATGTGAGTGGCTGCGTGAATGTGAATTGTGCAGGCGGTGCTACGAATAGGCCTTCATGGTCAGCGAACCTTTCCTGGTTAAAACAGTTTTAAAGAGAAAGGTTGCAGCATAAACCCCTCTGCAATCTGAACCAAAAGGCATGTGATCAAAGGTGCCCTGTTCATGTCAAAATGTGACATGAACGCAATACTGATGCAACACTAGTTTGAAATGTGATGTGTCAACCGAGAGTCATAATGAAATATTTTAAGAACAAAGCACTAAGCCAAGTCATTTTTTTTTACAGGAATAAGCCATCCTGAGGATGACGGAAATGAGGGATTCAAAACTCTAATGCATGTTTTTAACACTTTTTTTTATAGCCAAAGCAGTTAGCACCCCAATGCCTATCTTATTTCTTTCTCCTTTGCAACTGTCTACCCATGCACCTTTCTTTTTCCTGACCAGTCTTCTTTTCTTGCTTGCTCCAAAAGAACATTAGACTCTTTTGACACCCCCATTGACAGCTTGATGCATCTTGCCAGTGCACAAGGCAGTAAAAGACACGTTTCAGCCCAACCCCCGCAAGAAGCTACGGAAGATTCGGTTTCAGCTGATGCTTGACTAAAAGCCAAAAGAAAGTGTTAACAAAATGGAGGGCCAATAGTCTGAGGTATTACCATAGCAAATGAGGCCAACATTATATAAACCATTTTATTGACTTAGAAGAAGGTGAAAACAACCAAGAAGGTCTGTTTTTAAGTAACATAAGTAATGTTTTGCATTTTTATTTGTTTTATTAACTCAAAGTCAATTGAGCCCACCCTCCAATTCAATACAATAGACTTAGGGGTTTGGCCTCTTCCTCCTGACCAGTAGCCATAGACTGTTAAACGAATGGACAAAGCGTCTGGGTCTGAAAAGGGACGCCAACTTAGAAGTGTTTCAAACCTGCACTCTATATTACTGCTAGTTTCAAGTCTTCATCAATACAGCATGTTTATTTTGTAGATTATGGTCTCATTTATGCTCCCTTTATTAATGCTCTAGGGTTTGGCTACCCACAAGCTGTTAATTAGAACTAGAGCACAACCTATACATTGACGGGCCAATATAAGGCGTTTCCCGATCTATCTACATTAATGATGGGCTATAAAATTAATAAAAAAAATAAAAAGTAATAAATGATTCTGATAAATGAATATCTTAAAAATAAAATAAAAACAGTCAATCACGTTATGAAAACGTGATTATATCAAAACGGCAGTCCACAAACCAATGGGTGGCGCCACCGATGCTACGGCCATTGTTTTTACAGTTTATGTCAGCAGCGTATGGTGGCTAATTGTGTGTTAGCAAACCTTTGATATATGTTAGTTGATGTGTAACTGACACCATTGAGTTAGTCGGTTGACAGCATAAATATGTATCTACTTGGGCTACTATTACACTACGTTTTAGCATTTCTTTTCTATTACTGTATTTGCCACAGAGGTACTGATGACCAGAGGTGTCAAGTAACGAAGTACAAATACTATCGAAATTTTGGGTATCTATACTTTATTGGAGTAATTATTTTGCAGCAAATGTTTTACTTCTTCTTGTAACACTTTCACGCAATTATGTGTACGTTCTACTCCTTAAATTTAAAAAAATACCATTGTTGCTCCTATTTCCGTTTGACCGGTCTTCATTCCGGTTTGTCATCGTTAAAAAAAAAAAAACTATCCAGATACAGTTCACCCTTCGGATAGGGTGAATTTGATTGTGATTGGATGAAAGGTATAAACATATCCATTCGACACCATATTGGTTCATACGCGATCCACTTGCACATGACACAGATCAGATAATACTCCAGCAAGGAAATAGCAGACGTATGTAGCCTAGTACGAAGATGTCTGTGACAGAGACTCAAGAGAACTCAGCCGAAATGTCCCAACCAAAAACCAGCGAGGTGGTTGGTAGCCAGGGAGACCAGCCAACCCGTCTACATCCTTTGCCGTCCCTGGTAGAATTTTTTGAAATGGTTGGAACAACTCATGCAAATGCGCTGCAAGCTCTGCGTCCCCAAGCCATAGCTAAGAGCTAATTGTTTACAAAACTTACTGTCAAATTTCTTTTACTTTTATACTTCAGTAGTTTTGAGTTTTTGACACCAGTTAATATCATCACAACTAGCTTGTTTGACCACTGACCAAACACCTTTTGCATTTTCTAATCTTCGGTATAACAGCTACTGTTGTCATAGCACTATTGTTAACAATAATAACTCCACAGTATTACCTTGAAAAAACAACTGTCCATTACACCTTGTTGTACACCTCGATATTAAAGAGCAACTCTTGACATTACTACAAAAGGCTAAATGTTGCGGAAACTTCGATAAATAATTGTCACCACATCAAGAGAAACTCTGTCCGAGAGCCACTTTGCATTTTTTCAGACTGACACAAACTACATATACTTTACACATAAACGCCAAGGCACACAACACGCCTGATTAACCATCCGGCTTTGGTACACAGTATAGATTATGAGTCACAACCATTCATTAGAAGGGGAGTAAACAGAGCGGCTGCATTAAACGAGGTCACTCTTGGTTGACTGCCTTCATCACATACATTGTAACCTTGGGCAAAAGTGTTCGTGCATCCGTGTTCACTTGTGTAAAACTGTTAAGGTCATGCATAAGACCCATATAGTTTTGCTTTGAGCCCAGGCAATTAATCTTTTAAAAATATGCTGATATCAGTTGTCGGGTATACGCCTTTATTTTGCCCTTCTGTGTTTATTGCAGACTCTGCAATAAACCCAAGCTGTTTTTATTTTAACCATGACTGTATGATAGACTAGGCAACAGTGATAACTTCATGTCTTGTTATTTAATACTGCACAGTTAGTAGAATATTTGTATTTATTTTAATTTTTTTTAGTGTAGGCGGTGCTGTTGCCAATCATGTGATGGTGACAAAACAAATCATCTTTATCAATTAAACTCAGAACAACACAGAGTCCACAGCCACGCTTGCTCTAAGACGCTGCACTTCAGCCATAAAGTGCTTTAAGCTAAACGCTAATGACATCATGCTAACATGCTCGGGATAACAATGCTAACATTCTGATGTTTAGCAGGTTTAATGTTTACCATGGCCACCGTCTTAGTTGAGCATGTTAACATGCTAACATTAGCCAATTATCACTCAGCTCAAAGTACAGATGGGGATGTTTTGCAGACACAGGGTCGTAAACATTACCTATCTGGAATACAATAGTGACCTGATGATGGTGCTAGAGCTAAAGCTAGCTTTAGCTAGAGGAAAAAAGTTAACGAATGTGTGTAAAAATCTTTCATGTCAATCCATTTAACAGATATGTCAGTCAGGCCCAAAGTGGTGCACCAAACCGCTGACAATCCCATCCCTAGAGCCCTGCTGCTGCCGTGGCTACAAACAATATTACTCTACAGTATGACAAAGATGGGGGTAAAAAAAACAGAGCATGGAACTTGTGCTTTCCACTTTGAAATTTAAATATTGAAAATTGTTCTGACTCAAAGTGAACAACTTTCTGATTAGCATGGTATACACTTGGCAAATACAACATATGGGTTCAGTTAGTCAACATCCTCTGTGGCCTGGAGGGTTTAGCACTCGCTCTTCCTGCACATACCACATGTAAACACAGACAAATGAGGTCTAATTCAAATATAAAACAGACCAGTCCGATTCAAATATGGGCTCAACGGATTAGTGGGTCTGAGAAAACGTTAACATTATATTCAACAAAACATAGAATAAAAAAGATAATGGGCACTTCTGTTAGTCTGTAGGTCAAAAACATATATTTAGATATACATATCTAAATATATTAAGATATGTATGTATTTAGATATGTACTGTATATATGGCGCGCAATATTTGTTAAAGGCAAAATATATGTCAAACCGTTCTGAATGAAGTATTGTGGTGCTGCAGAGATGTCCTAACCAACAAATCATATATATATATATATATATATGCTTTATATATATCTAAATATTTTTATACAGAAAAAAAAGCAGATCCTGGCAAAAATCACAATATACTTATTTTCTTGTAAATTTGAATATGTTTCAATAAAAATGAGAATAATGAATCTGAATCAGAAGCAGCTTTATTTGCCAGGTATGAGGACACATACGTGGAATTTGTCTTTGGAACATTGTTGCTCACAATGTGCTTACATATACAAAACAACCAAACAATATATACACACACTAATACAAACAGTTCATACTCTAAATCGAAATTATGATAATAATACAAAAAATGATGTGATGATAAATGATGATGAAAACTATTCAAAAAGGACCATTCCCTCCAATATCTTGAAACATACCGTTTTTGCAATATCAGTCAAAATAATCGCATTTAGATATTTTGCTAATATCATGCAGTCCTGTGAAAACAAGGTTACAAAGAAGTCTACAAACACGTCAAATGTTGGAAGGGAATGTCTTGTATTTGGACACATTTTATTCATGGTCATCAGTTTTTTCCAGCTGACACAACCCTTTATACTACACAATACTCATTTCACTGTGACAAGCCATCAAACTTAATTCCTGATGCTGTCCGACAGCGGTGGACTGACTACCTAGAGAGTACCTAGAGAATATAATTGCCGGGTGTCGAACAGGTGAGCTAACTTTAGAAGAAAGTCAAAAAGATATATTTCACAGAGCGGAGACAGAGTCAAGACGGACAAAGAGGAGAGGTACACCGCGAGCAGTGAGGCGGCAGAGTTCTGTGCAGTACAGAAGTAATGCTTACATAATACATTCAAGCTGTAAAGCTAATTACGGCACATTTTCTTTACCCTTCTCTTTCGTCACCTGGACTTCTTTTTTTCTTATACAGTATCTAAAATTTTGCAGAAGTGTATGTCCATTCAAAATAACAAATATGTTTAGGAATCTGTCGATTGGAATACTGATTCATGTGCTCATACAGTCTGAAGGTCCGAAAACATCTACTGTAGTAAACATGACCTGAGCCACCTCCAGGACTTACACATTTATTACACAGGCCAGTCTTCAGGTATGATGAAGGGTACGTGATGATATGGGGTTAGTTAATTCCAAAGGCCAAGGGAACTTTATCAGGATGCATAGTATCCTGGATCCGTGAAATACCTGGCCTTTAAAGATAAAAATGTATCTATGGGAATTGAACTTACAGTAGGGGTGTGTATACTTATGCTCCCTGTATTTTAAATGTCAACATTTATTTATTTACAATACATTATTCATTCACAAAAAAATTGGTGTCCTTAAAAGGCTGGATTTTCCTTCTTTTTTTTTTTCAAAAGATGTTTTTTATTCCCCTTTTTAATCAACTTTAGCATGGGTGTGTAAACGTATTCTAGCCACTGTATTTTGGTTTGGATAAAAGTGAAGAACCAACCAAGCAACCGGCTGAGACCAAAGCTGCTTTCTGTAGAGCTGCTAACATGGCTGGAAAATGGGTTCTACATGGTGCTAAAAAAATGACAAATCAAATGTCTAATTATTGTGATTATGAAACATTTTCTTCAGATCAGTTGCAGGCACTGAAAGGGAATTTGTTTTGATCTACATGCAAAACTGGGAGCTGTGTGACAGCATAGCGCATGATGCCAACGGGACATATGGAAACCAGTAAGGAAGAAGGAGCAGGGAGCTGTGATGTGGCCTGGCTGTGGTGACGCATCATGTTTGGGAGACTATTTACAGCTTCCATTTACAACCCAGCCCCACCCTTAATATCCTTGCCAACTGCACTGGCCACTAGTTATGACACAGATTCCTTTGACTAGGGTCTTGCACCCAATCAACAACAGACCGTTTGTCATTATTATCAGCTTTACCGTGATTTCACAACTGGTAGCTATAGGAATATCATCCCAATATGTGTCAAGAAACAGAGTAGAAAATCCCTCAGTGTTTTGCAGATGAGAGGGTAAGAATATAAATTGTGCATGTATGCCACCCATAAGGCATGCTAAAGGCGAGTCCATGGCTAGTAATGAATAATACAGAAACACATACAAAAATAAACGTGAATGCACACTACGGGTCAACGGGGTAAAGAAGAGGGGGGTGGAATTGAAGCAAACACAGGAAGCATGACTATCAACTACAAATAGGTGGAGCTGTTCATATTGATGAAGGACAGATTGAAACCTGGAGTGATTTTATGTTTTTGTCCTCGTGTCCACTCTCAGACTCTGCAGAATTCTCACTGAGATAATTCCCTTAAAGCAAGTGTAATGCAGCAGGTTTTCCTGAGCCATCAGCTTTTTCTACTCTTCACTCTCCTCTTTCTTTCTTCCTTTCTTATTCATTTGATGTGCTTCCTCTTAATCTTCCCTGGGCTACCGACCTCACAGAAACAGAGGACACACTCAACCATTCAGCCATTGCTACGCATTCCCATAGCAGTGAAAGCTGTCTTTGTTCACTGTGCTTAAGTGTTTGCCCCGTGCGTGTGTGCGTGTCTACCCAGCTATGTTGTGCTACTCATGAATGGGAAACATTTTAATAGTTGTGATTCAGCAATGAGGGTTGATGAGTCAATAGCTTAAAAAAGAAATGTCCCCCATTTCTCCAGCCAGTCTGTATCCTTCCACCCCTCTTGGAACCGCCAAGCCTGGCTGGATCAGGTCAAATGACTTCTTACTTTGGAAGCGTATGCAGCATGTTCATCAATGCAGTACACAATTAAATGGCAACATGACAAAAGAAATATGAAGGGACCTTATTTAAGAGTATAGGGAGGGAGCTTACATTTTTAAGTAATGATTTTTTTTAAAGAACAAAAGTTATTATGTTTCACAAAGTTCTACTAATATTCTGTTTAGCAGGGGTTCTTGCTGCTATGTTCTATGTGCACAGACAAACAGGTACCTCCTGCCATCACCATGGTAGCATTTATTTTTAGATTATTTACCTCAATATTTTCAACCTTGAGTTTATTGAACTCGGAAATCTGTTAAACAAAGCCCCTTCTGTCTGAGTCGTGAGCATTAAGTGTTTCCGTAGCAGCCCCATTTTTGTTTGTTGTCATCGTTGTGGTTGATCTAGCATATGTGCACTCATTTTCATCCCCTGCCATAAGGTCGAACTGAACTCTGAGTAAGATTGGCGGCTGTTTGTGAAACTAAATTTTTTTTAACAGAAATTATTTGAGTCACCGGAACGGAGACAGTCAAGCTCTCAATTTGCATCATATCGCCAGCTTCATGTCTGTTAATGACTCTAAGAAAAGCTGCATAGCTGCCTGTGATCTGACACAACTAGGTAATTCGGCCTCTGAAAATTATAAAAACGTCGATATGATATGATGTGATATTGTTATCGTAATGTGAGACTAGATTTCGTCTTGGCATTAGTGTTGTCTTTTCCTGGTTTTAAAGGCTGCAGTACAGTAAAGTGATGTCATTTCCTGAACTTACCAGACTACTGGGACTGTTTTATTATTTGCATTTACCCACAATCTCATTTTGTAAATATTTTGTGATAACACCAATATTGTACAAAACAGTATAGTACTGTTGCGGTATCAATATCAAGGTATTTGGTCAAAACTATTGTGATACTTAGTTTTCTCCATATCGTCTAGCCCTCCAACTTGCCTATAATTACCATACTCTTTGGTTTGGTAAAAAGGGTGAGCAGCATTAAATATAAGTAAAGCAGGCCCATAACAAGTAGTCGCAAGACCAGCAGAGAAACTCCTGATTGGAAAGTCCAGTGTAACGACGATGAAGCAACCCCTTTCCAGTGTCAACAAGATACGTAAGAGAAGCAGGTGGAATATTTTTATGTGTGGCACTATGCACTAAAAGTTCATTATTAAATGAAGGTAGTTGAAAAAGAACATGCACATGGTATAAGAATTTTCTCCTAATCCTAATATGGCCACAGGCTTCTGTAATTCCGTGATATGCAACGTAAAAATGCACCATTCCTCTGAGTGCTTTAAAAATCCAGTCAGCCATGTCTAAAAGATCACTTGTGACACATGGACAAACAGTGGAGAACACCCTCGGGCCAACTGGTATAATTGTAAAAATGCCGGGACTGAGTGGTAGAAAATAATCAGTTCCCATGGATTTAATTAAAAACATTAACATTAATCATTAAGATAATGTGTCAAAACAAAGGAACATAATTTAGTTACAGTCCTTAAATAACATAACTGTTGACTACAATACACTGTAACAATATACTTCAACCTACCACTGGAAGAGGAAGTTGAAAGTTGTAACACGAAAGAGGCAAGTGAAACAGCAAGTGACTGAGCCCTCAGAGGACAAACGCACCAATGCAACGCCAAGCGCTACTTGTCATTTATTTCCAGCAACCATAACCGAGATATGTTCCCCAGCTGTGGGCTTGTGCCTTGGGGACAACCATTCAATCAGACTTAGTATCCAACAATGTGTAATGCCTTGAGTGTAAAATACAAACTGAATTAAATCAATTAATATCAATTAGTAAAATGCCTTGTTCACCCTCAGCCAGGAGCCACTCACATATAGAATTTTAATTTGTACCTCAAAGCAACATCTCGGCATGAAAGGACATGTTTAACATGGCCGTTGACAGTATCAATAAAATGTAGCTGTTGGATTATGCTGCAGGGACTCACGAGCCAAGTCTACGGGCTAAGGTCTGGGTAAAAGGGCTTCTCAGAGGACAATTCAAATGAAGACATACATGGCTTATTGTTCTTGCTGAGTCATTACCAGTGGAACAGTTAAAGCTGCAGTGGGTAGAATGTAAAAAACTCCAACATTTCAAGTAGAGTGAGACCTCGTCCAGCAGCTCTCCTCTCTTTGTTGCACCGGCAATAGAGGTCAACAGTCCCGCGCCTCCTCTGAAAGACCTTGGGTTCCGGAATTAAATTTCCCATTCATTTGTAACAGTGACGTCTGAAAAAATCTGTACATAAAGAGTTGTAGACCATGCCTTGGGCTAACCAGCTACCACGTGACTCATGAGCATACAACATATTTTAAGTGAAAAAGCGACTGTACACATTTTTATTATTGAGCAAAGGAACTACTCATCCCACAAACCACCGTGCACCACTGAATAAAGGAAGCAAACGTTTGTTTAGCTATAAGCTAATAGACAGCATGCAATAACTTTAAAAGACCCTCAGAATAAAACCTGAAAATAACCGTTAACATATATAACGGCTGTTACTAGTGCTATAGCCTGCTTTTGCCAGTGTTGACTTTGAGTTTACATTATTTAAGACTGAATCAAGCTGTCATCTAGCGGTTAGTCACCTTAGCTGTTAGCTAAACTAACGTTAGCTCCCGGTGGAGGCTAACGGCAGAAGCGTGGGAACAGTGAATCGTGCAGTGTCGTAAATCCTCGTGTAACAGGATTAACATCTTGCACATGTGCCAACATCGGGCGTTTCTCAATATGTGTTCTTCTATGGACTTGTGTTCTTGTGTTCTTGTGAAACGTCATGTTTGGTGGCCAAAGTACTGACCCAATACACAAGTTAGCATTTCGCCAAGAACACTTAAAGTCCCCGGATGTGATCTCGACACGCCCATTTTACCGAGGATACAGCGGATGGTGACTTGTGTGAACTTGGCCGGGCCGGTATCCCAGCATTCAATTCGGGTGTAAAGCGCGTATGGTTTCGGTACACAGATTGTCACAATTTACGTCAATTAGTATATCAATAAATTCATTTTGGGATGTTTTAAGGCGAGAAATCAGCTGTGTAGATTTTGAATATAGGCAGTTCAACAAAAATTGATGGTGAATTAAAAAAGCCTTCGGAGTTGGAAAGCTCCACAACCCCCGGCGGGCGAGCTTGCTACGCCAGCCGGGAATGACTCTCGCGAGCCGGTCAGTCAGTCAGCTCAGACCCCAGTCAGTCAGCACAGACCCCTCTGCCCCACATTTAGACAGACCCCTCTGGGCCCACATTTAGACAGACCCCTCTGCCCCACATTTAGACAGACCCCTCTGGACCCACATTTAGACAGACCACTGCAGCAGCAACAATCGAAGAGGAAAGCCAGGTCCACAATTGTAAGATATTTAAAACTATTTTTACCGCTGTTGTTATAGGATATATCCCCTCCTCCTCTATCCTCCTCTTGGCTCTCCTCACTCGCAGGCTCCTCATCTGCTTCTCGGTAAAGTATACCGATGGCAGTGGCTAACGTTACCCAGTCCATCTATAATTTTGATAACGTTTCTTTTCTGATTTCAATTAAAAGTGAATCCCGAAATATGTTACAAGGTTTTCTTCTCGCCGTTGTGTCGTCATTTATACAGTTATTGGCCCGTGATAGCCTACTTAATAGCACGTTAGATGAAACGTAACAAAACAACAAGGCGATGTGAAAGGTGACCGTCCTTGCTTTATTATGAATACACACATCAAAGCTAACTATAAAGTGGCAAGCGCCCTCTATGCTGGGGATGTTGCGCAATAACAGGAAGAACGCTTCGTCTCAAAACTGTCAACAGTGTTTTGTGTGCTTCTGAACTCGCGAGTACAGTCTTCCAGGTACAGCCAGCAAGTACGGTCTCCCCAAGAACACAAGTCCGTTCTTTGCTTACTTGGTATTGAGAAACGCCCATCGGGTACCGACACCTCCTCCTCCTCACAAGCATGAGTTCCACCAATCAGAGGCATCACTGTGGGATTGTGGGATTGTAGTACTTCTACCTACCATCGACGGTTATGATTTTATGGTTTCTACTACAATTTTAAATGGAGAACCTGCATTGTATTTTAACTTCCGGAACCCGCTTTGTGACTGTTGAATTTTTGCGACAAATATAAAGTGCTTACCACAGCTTAAAGTTGGCAGTTCACACTATAGTTTCCAATTACTTGAATGTGTGACTGCAACACAAATGCATTGGACAACTTCTTCTTTCTTTTTGGCTTCTTTGTCAGTCCTTCCGGAAAAGTTTTTTTGTGATTGTTGCGGGCAATCCTTGATTATTTGGCACATTTTCTTAAAAAAATGCGATGGAATATAGAGATTTATATAGAGATTTAGCAAAAATTGCAGGAAGTTGCAAAAACTGCAGTTTGATAAAAAAGAGACAGTGTTTGTCTAGTTGCGTAATTACGCCACTTTATAACATTCCCATGGCAACAGGGGGAAATGGCTGCTCAGGTGTGAAGCAAACGCAACATTTTTTAACTTCTCGCTAAGACATATGTGACTTTTTTGCAACGCAAATGCGGGGATAATGAAATCATGCAAGCCCCACATTATTTTGCGCGGAAATCTGCTATTTTTTTGGTGAAAGTGAGGCGGATTTGAAAATATGCAGCCCCCGCATTAATTTGGGGACTTTGGCTGATTATGCATTGAATTATGCGATCGCAGAAATTCCACAACTTTTATCGGTTTTGGGTTAGACCAGTTACCACAATAACACCAAACCAACAGACAGGAATGACATCTTCAGGTGAAATTACAAAGTTGTTTGACTATTCATTTACATGTTCCCGTACTAGCCATCATCCCAGACGTTTTAATTTGCAACATTCCTGCCCTTAGGGATGTTAGTCTGTACTGTTAGTCTGGATTTGTTCAAACTGGAAGGGGTTGGACATTTAATCTATACACACAAATGACTTATGAAGATAACTGTGTTCCTTCATTTAACACATTACATTATGCTTGTGTACCTTGACTACTTCTTTTGTCTGTATGATGCATTCAGAGTGTACTATATATAACCTTTACTTCTCCCAAGTCAAATTACACATCATTCCGGGAGGTGGGTGTGTCCCTTTATGTAATGAAAGACCTTTTTTCAACAGAAGTTCAAAATGTATGAGTTATCTTTCAATTACTGAGGGGTCGGGATAACACTGTGTTTGTTAGTATAAACGTTGCGGTCACAGAGTAGTTTTATGCTTATGCTAAAAACAGCACTACCCCAATATGTACTCCAATATGTACCGCTGGTTCCTGTGCAATAGGAGGAAAACAACATATACACATTGAACCTGATTTACAATTGCAGATGAACCAAAGTAAACTGCATCAGGCAGACAGAGAGGAACAAATAACTAAAACTAAAACTAGATTCGTGCAGGTCTAGTTCGGTGACAGAAAACACATCTCCTAATGGGAAATAGTTAACACAGTCACATACACACTGGCCGACTCCAGAAGAAAGCCAGCTGTATCATGAAGGACCCACTCACCCTGGACATCACCTGTTCTCCCCCTTAACCTCTGAGAAAAAGATAGAGGACAATTGGATCCAGAACCAACAGACTGAAAAACAGCTTTTTCCCATATTGTATTTATACATATATTTACATATACATATATATACACACATATATATACATATACATATATATCGGTCAGGATCTAGAATCCACATTATTGGTGAGTCATTTTCAAAACTTTCATTGTGTAGATATATTGTGAAAGCACCAATAGTCTACACTACAATATCGACGCAATATCAACATTGATGTATTTGGTCAAAAATATCAGGACATTTGATTTATTTCCACATTGTCCAGCTCTATCTCCTCCCTCTATAGAGACTACAAGCCCCAATAACTGAAAGTGCAGTTGTTGTGGTTCGGGGTTTTTGTTTGGGTTTATGTTTCCCTTTCTTTGGCCTCCATGTGTTTTTGTCTGTTTTCTCCATGGTCCTGTATTGCTGGCCCTGTCTTGTTCCCCTGTCTGTTTGTTGTACTTTCTGCTTTATTTTGATAGTTTAGTTTCCTGTCTTGTCTAGTCTTGTCTAGCTTTACTTTGGCTTGTCTGATTGTCCAGCCCCGCACTAATGTGATTCACCTGACGTCTCACCTGTTCCCTATTACCTCATTACCTCTTGTACTTAACCTCTGTGTTCCTTTTGTCTTGTGCTTTGTCATTTTGTCCTGTTGCTGCATGCAGCCCGTTTCCACGCCGGCCGTCCTTTTGCCGGCTTCCCGTCTCTGCTCCCGGTATTCCCTGTAAGTTTTCCTGCCTTGCCATCCTGCCTGCTTCCCTGCTGCTGTTCCCTGGACCCCTGTGGATTTTAGATGTTGGACCTTTCGGATTGCCCCTTGGATGTTTGGTCTGTTTTTTTCCTTGTGGGTTGTTTTTTGTAAGTTCTACTCGTCAATAACCGTCTGTACACCTGTTCCTGCCTCCTCCTCCTCTCTGCAATTGGGTCCTCTCCTACTCACCCCATAACAGCAGTAATGTTATATGTAGATAGTGTCACCTTATTGTGTTTATTTATTTATCTTGTTATATTTCACTATTTGAATTTAGTGAAATAAGTTTGTTTACTGTTATATTGAGAGCTGCTAAACTGTGTTTCATTGTTGATATTAAAGATCTATTTCATTCTGTCCTGCATTAGGTCTTACAAACTAGGTGAACTGCCGCTGAGCTTATTGACATCATTATGCCACAACTTTAAATACCCTGTTAAATAAAAAAACGTGGTGGAATAAAAGATTGCAGCCAAGCTGATGATTTGCGATTGCAGAATCAACCCCTTTGCGTCTTTTTGTTCTTCCCTAACAAGCTATTTCCCAGCAGTAAGTGTACGAGTCTTTCCTGCACATGCTCTTACATTGGACGAGAACTTGTTCTGAAGCAGTCTCAGGATTGTTTAAAAGATGCATTGTCAAGTTATACTCTGGCGTGAGTTTCCCCTCGGTACGATTCTTTTGGGCAAATCTGAACACAGCAATGGTACACGAGTCGGGGGCAGACCTTTATAGCTGCAGCTGTACAGATCAGAGGTTTTTAAACTGATTAGCACTTTCTGTGGATCCCATTATCTCTGTATGTCCATCACAAATAGGCAGTCAGTCAAGAGTCATTAATTGTGCTTATTCCTGTTATTTACATTTACATTTAAAAAAAGTGAAAGAATGATCTGATTCCAGCAATGTAAATATTTTCTATTTTATTTACTTGTCTGTGACAGTAAACTGAATATCTTTGAACTTTGGACAATTTTCTGACATTGTATAGACCAAGCAACTAATGGATTAATCAAGAAAACAAATCAACAGATAAATCAACTACAGAATGAAAATGATCATTAGTAGCAGCTGTGCATGCAGAGAGGACCTCTCTCTCACTCCCTCCTCAGACACATCTAACCAATGAGCAAAGTGAACGTTATCACGTGGCTTTTATAGAAGCATAATGATGCCCAGTAGGTGAAGAGGCATCTCTCCAGCTACCAATCCACACTCCTAAAAGTGAACTAGGACTTGAACCAGCAACCCTCCGGTTCCCAAACCAACTCCCAACGGACTGAGCTACTGCCATTCTTTGTTTGTTTTCAGTATGAAACAAAACGGAACCAACTGGGTTTTCTCTGAAAGTTGCCTCAAGGACACAAAACTTTACGATGAGAGCGTCTCTGCCCCACCCCTCTGATTTACTGGCATACCAATAATCAATCATCGAACAACGGCCAGCTCACTGATGACACAGGACATCTAACCGTCACTAATCTATCAATCAAAAGCTTTTGTCTTGGAGTTTATGATGGCTTTGCTAAAAGGGTCATGTTTGACTGCAGGAGGGGGGGGGGGGGGGGGGGGGGGGGGGGGGGGGGACGAGGGGGGGTGCACATAGACACACATGCACACAGGACCCAGCTCTCTGTCTCACTAACACAATCCCATTTATCTCATAAAGCGATCAAACGCTGGCCTCATAAATCATAAAAGTTGTCACTGTCTGTGCTCCGGTTAGCTTCCCGCAGACTACAAACAAGTGGAAGGAAAATGGATACTATAACGGATATGAGATGTGGTCAGACGAGTCGAACCTCAGCCTGCATGGTCGAGACAAATATTTCATCCTCTGTGGTCTTTTTTAACCAATACAGCAAAGTGTGTCCAAGGTCAGGAAAAGGAAAAAGGAAAAGGACGACACGCCAGAGGTCTAAAGTGCAGACAAAGAACTCTGCTGCATTGATTTTGTGGAGGGGGAGAATTAAAAAAAAGTCGATTTTTATTGAACTGCCAACATTTCAATATCTAATTAATATAGAAATAAATCAATGGGCCTCATTCATGACGCATTCATACGCAAGGACGACAGATTGCAAGTGACACACTCATTTGGCTTTCCACGGTTTCCACGAAAAATGAGCACTTCAGCGGCAGTTCATCCCTGTCAGTTTGTCAGGCCCGTACAGAAGCAGGGCAGCCAACGTGACCTTTTCCGATGGAACTTTCTCTAGCTTGTCCTCGGGGGACCTATGTGACTATGTTAGTGTTGTCCTCCCTTCAATGCACAATTATGAGTCAAGCCTATATCCTGATGTAAACTTTCCACAAAAAGGTGGTTTGGACACAGAATAATGAGAATAGGTATACTTTTTTTGCATGTGCCTACATGTTTTAGTACTGTTATTAAAACCGTTGGTTTTGAGCTGTTTGTAATATACCTGCAGGACTTCCTCTAACTGATCCATCTGGTACATGTCATGGTCACAAATCTTTCCTGAGCTTTACTCTAACATCCACTCCTGTCCCATGAACAGATGCCCATCCTCATTTACAAGGCACAGGCAGCAGATGCAAAAGCATTTGTCTATGAAAAATGTCTCCTCAATTTAAATGTTCAGAGTAAATTTAAAAAAATACCACCAAAAAAATGCAGATGACAATGCATCTTGGAGGAAATTCAGTTAAAAATGTTGGCAGTGAAGCTTCATCACAATTCATTGGGTAAAAAAAAGATCTTGTTACAAATCTGTGGCAGTGGTAAGGAAGAGCAAGGTCTGTCCTTGCATGGTAACGATGGGGAACTATTCAGAGGGTGACCCAAGAAAGAGATGGGAAGGACAAGATGAGTGGGACCTGCCGGAGGCGCAGGTTGAGATCCATATGAGGAGTCATCCGCCTTGTTAAAAGGTCACTCTAACTCCTTAGTTGGTTCAAGTTGAGCAATGAAGACCGAGTCAAATGGCGGACAAATGGCTTCCGCTGGATTGCAGCTGAAACTTCAGTTGAACTGACTGTCGGATGCATGTATTTGATTTACAGCATGTCACCGTCAAACCGACAGCAAAGCCCTCGAGGGTGATGAGCGTACTTCCCCAAGATTGTACAATGAGTCAACACCAAAATTGATGAGTGCCGAGGAATTCTCCTGTGAAGTCTGATTTATGGGTGGGAGAAGGGTGTGTTAAGGCTTGCCAGGCAGCAACAGTGTTATCCCTAAAATAGGCCTGGGCGATAAGGCTAAAATATTCCACAACAATATAAGTCATTTATACATAGAACGCCATAGCATGTTTGTTGGGTAACTGAATAGATGAAATAAGCACATTATAAAACCTATTTATGTAGAACCCTGTGTGAATTAAATGCTTGACAAATGAAAAGTAGTTCTCTATTTTATTATTATTTCCTTGCACATAATGTTAATATAAATTAACATTATGTGCAAGGAATGTAAAGACTAATGCGGTCTGGCTGCTGGGTTTTCCATTTATTAGTTTCTTTGAAACGTGCACAGGTTAAAAAAAAAGCATAGTTTAGGATTTATTTGAGAACAAAATGTCCCTGCTTGTGGAACAGTTACAGGAAGGCTGATTACAGCCTAGCATGAGCTGCATGACATCACAATTACTTGATGAACTTGCAGATTTTTTGTTCTCTTCATTTCTTTTTATTTTGTGATGTTTACCTTTACTGTTTTACTTTCCATTTATGGCTGTATATCTTCATATCCAACAGGTAATTGTCAAATGTTTCCATTAAACCTCACATAACTCCATAGTGCACAGGATTAAGACTCAGTGAACGAATGATGGAAATTCAATAACGGGAAGTGTTGCTCTTTACATGCAAAGTGAAAGAAACAATGTGTCTGTGTGGATGGGACTTTCATTATCCAAATACCAATACTACTGAGTAAGCGCTATTACTACCAACAAGTAATTCACATTGGGCTGAGGGAGAAAACACATCCGGTCATCAGCCCTAAGAGGCTGCTCTGCTTCCAACACAACTAGAATGTTTCAAACTCACCAACTTTGTCGACACTTTCCTTTTTAAAGCTTGATAACTTTGTAGGCACGCTGGGAAAAACAGCTCTAAAAAATGTCATTCACCTCTACTTTATTTATCCTGATTTACTCTGCTGTGAATCCGTCTCTCCTGTACAACCCACCATTAATCATTCTTTGAGAAACAGTATGCTCTGAAAGAAACCCCAGCAGAAAAAAAACTAAAGCTGGGAACTAATGAGCACTTAGATCTAAATTAATTTTCAACCAGCGCATACCGAAATATCACACAATTGCAGGAAAAACAAGCATTAGTTTTCTTTTGGGACAATATGCCTTTGTTTTACCTGACCTAGCTATTTTTACAGACCCAAAGACTGTACAGGTTGTATAACGGTGCTCTACCTCGCTCCTGTTCATTTAAATCGGATTTATGGATTATGGATGGTAGAGTCTACTTCTGAGCAGAATGGCATGGGCAGTTTTGTGGCACCCTGCAGAGCACAGAGAAGGGCTGGTGTTCAGGGTGGAAAATTAGCACCCATCACCAGCCAATGGCGGGTGCCTTGTAACCAGTCACAGCGGCGGCTGGAGGGGTTTTCAGCGGTAGTCCTTGACATCGGTTAAAAGAATGTGGCAACATATTGGGGGGGTGGCATCATGATGGTGGCTCTCCATAGTGATGGCAGTCAACCATCACGACGGACAATGATAGGATATCGTTCATCGGCACAACGCTACAGCCCACATTACAGACAACCAGTCCATGCACTGGACTTTCTGTCGGACGTACTCGTCTTCAGAAAATGAAAACAATTTGTTGGTTAGAGGAACAACTAACCTTAAATTAGAGGCAATAAAAGACCACAAGTCATTCAAGACTTGAAGTGCACTGCCATGCAGCTGGCAAAGATGGGCCCCCAGGAGCTGAGTGTGGCAGAAAGGCACATTCTTATTTTATTTTAATCCCTTTTTATTTGCTTATATTAATACAATATGTGTTAACAATACAAAATAATGTAGTGTAGTAATTCAAAAGATGCTAGTGCATTCTCTTTTTTTTATTTGAATTCCGGAAAAATTGGCTGGTAAAAAGTATAAGTGGCTGGTGGTCAAAGCCAGATCTTATTAAGCAGTGTTTCCTGCCAGGCCAACGGGAAACCCACCATGCCAGAATGTTATAATATACAGTATCTATTGGGTTTCCCCTACATTCATTCAGCGTTGCACTGCTGTGACAAGACAACTGTCTGTGGCCAGTCCATGCCTGTAACTGCAGGACAGTCAAGTGTGTTATTTAACCTCGACTGCTAAAGTCAGTTGAACAGGTGAAGTGAAGATAATATTGCCGAAACGAAGGGTAGTTCATGTGGATTTAAAAAATCCAATAAAAAAAAAAAACAGTACGTGCAGGTGGCAGTAAACGAGACACTGTATTTGATGGACTTGACACTCTACGTGAGCAGTGGATGAGCGGGATATCAGCTACAGATTAATTCAAAAATTGTGAATGGATTACCCGCTCTGAGCCCAGCCAGCGCCAGACAGCGAAACATGCAGGGAACTGTGGTCAGTGAACAGGCCGGTATCCTCTGCAGATCAAGTTCCTAATTCTGATAGCTCGGTTCAGTTTGACGTCTATATTTGCATGGGCTTATGAGAGGAATATATTTATTTGATAACATGGATCCTTCACGTGGGTTTGACTCGGACAACAATAGAACTATCTATGGCCTTCACTTCACTGTCAGGCTTTGTAACAACTACCACTAAACAACAAGTCAAACTGTTACGAACAATGAACTTTGCAACACACAATGGGAGCAGGATAGGGAGGGTGCCACATGTTCCCTCTCTTCTCTGCCTTATCAGCAATTAGGATTGGGGTTTGTTAGCATTCTATGATATCTGAATACCAGTAAGAAATCCATTCTATCAAATTTGAATCCTTTTGAATCCTTTATTGAATCTCATTTAGTTTGGCTTTCATCATTTTAAAGTAACAAAAGTTATGAATAACTACAACTCTGATTAAAACGCCAAAAGCAACGGTCAGCGGTGGCTGTAAAAGAGAAGCCGCTGCCATTACCTTTCAACATTGGTCTTTGCTAACATGAGAAAAGATAAACAGTTTGTTAAGAGATGTGCGATCATTGGAGCTAATCAGAACCTAGTCGAGGTCGACAACACACCCTTGCCTACAACCTATTAATTAATGAAAAATATGAAGTTCTTACACTGCACTGTGACTTTTGTTCTTGTCTTGGCATCTTATCATATTTTAGCCGGTTTTATTTTCATGACCGATTTGAATTTCTCTTTAATGTTTTATGTAAAGCACTTTAAATTGACTTGTTGCGTAAAGGTGCTATAGAAACAAAGTTGCCTTGCCCTGCTCGTACAACCTCAGCCTGTCAGTCTGTCATCAGGGCATATATAAGCTCTTTTTTTGGCCTGTCAGTCAGTCATCAGTGCCTGTCTGCCTCGGATGTTAAACATAACCTGCATGCCGATCTGGTTGTTATATCATATTGCAGTAAATGCTGTCTGAGCGAAGTTTTAAAAGTGTAACCAATCTTCTTCCCTCATTACCGGTATTGCTGTGTGTCACTGTGACCTGCACTGGAGATGTAACAGTACGTGCCCAATGTCAGCATCATTTCCCTGATTCCCATTCATTTCTATAGGAACAGCCGTGCAATGCATTCTGGTAGCGTCATGGGGACCTCATAGAAGAGGGTGGTCGAGTCGCTTCAAAAGAGGCTCGCCGCCTCTCAAAACCTTAGAAAAACTCAGCTAAAATGTTTTCAGAATACGAGATGGTATTGCAAACGAGCCGCCATTATGGTCCGTTTTATAATTCGGGGATCAGCCAGACCCGGGTGACGCGTTTGCATCCTCAGCTGCAGCCATCACGGTTGTAGGAGGGCAGAGACTGTTTTCTTTGCTTGTAAGTGGTCAGTGGAGAGAAACACCACTGGTGTGCAATGATGAGAAGCGGGACAATCCCATCCGTGAAAACAACACGTACATGGACTTGTATCATAACTTTTGCTCCATCTGCACCGCACCATGTTGGAGCGGAGCCCCGCTCTCTATGAAACATGCAGAGAGGAAGATCGCGCTCTCAGGTACTGAATTTTGGCACTGATTGATATAACGTGAAATCAACTAGTTTCTCTAATCCTGAAATGTATGTTTGGATGGAACAGACCTTCCTCCGCAGCTCTGTGGAGGTAGGTCTGGCAATGCAAGACTAATTAGAACCAAACCCTATCAGTAATAGACTGTCATCAAAGCTGACTCTCTACTGAGTGGCAGTTAGTCCAGACCAGTGTTTGGAAACATCTCAAGTGGGCGTTTGCCTCATGCTGCCTCTAAGGACCGAAGCCAGCTCTGATTTACTTGTAGCCAGAACCATAATTTGCAGTTCTTACAGCCCTGAGAGATGCTCCTGCTGCAGCAACAACACTTGATACTCAATGACACAAACCAAGTCCCCTGAAAATGTCATTCCTTTTTTTTTTTCCTAGACTTCAAAAGGCAAGTGGCTGCCACTTGTACAGTTGAATAAAATCAGTGCGTTTCAATGGTTTTAGTCAAACACACGGAAAATACATCTGACTTTTGTAAGTTAGTACATGCAGTATATTAAACATGCTTAAAATTGCGAAACCCCGGCTGATCTGGTACCTGTGGCCTATGACGTTACAGATACGTGTCTGTCTGCTTCCTGTGTGGTGCTAAGTTTTATCTGGTGTTATTTATGATTCATTAACCTAATGGTGTTTTTCCACTGCTCGACTTGCCTTCTATTCTCCTTTTTTGGTTTTCCATTACAAAAAAAGTCCCTGGTACCTGCTGACAGGTACTTTTTGTTTAGTACTACATCAGTCGAGGTTCCCAGCGAGCTGAGGCGATACCAAAAGCTGACGTGAAAACCTGCCGCCTACTGATTGCTCGGAGGGAATCATCTCTAATCCCCGTGTCATCATTGCTAGCGACAGACGGGGGGCGTGGGGGTGTCCTGAACAAACCCTCCATGTTGAAGTAGTTCATCCAGCTGTGTTTTGTTTTTTTGCTGCCTCCAGCTTCTCTCAAAACTAATTTGTCTTCTGGCTGTGGTAACATCCACATGCAGGGAATGGGATTAGCTGAGCCAGAGTGGCAATTGGTTGGCTGACCCCATAATAAAACATTTTTATGTAGTGTCACCTTGACTTCATGCCTCCTGCGTCATGTGCTCAAAAAAGGTCCCGGCCGCTAATTGGTCTGTGCTTTGGTGTATGCGCACATGGTCTGTTCCGCTTGAAAAAAACATCAGTGAAGTCACCCTTGCAAGCTTGTTTTCAAGTAGCAGGTGATTCATGTATCTTCTGTCTTGATCTACAATCAGTATTAAAAAAGGACAGATTTAAAGAAAAGGATAGGTTGCTATGTTATTAAATTAAGATGTTGGTAAAGTCTGTTTTTGCAAGCTATCATCCTTCTACAGCTGAAACCTGGATCAAAAGCTTTTCTTTAACCTTGACAGGGGATTTCTTCCTCAGCTGGCATCTCCTAGACAGTTTGGGTATAAAGAAACTGTAACATATATAATTACTGCTTCCCCACATAACATTTTCTGGGCGGCATATCCAAGCTATTGCTTCACTTGGGAAGTTGTGTATGTGCAGTGGCTAGAATAAGTTTACACATCCATGCTAAAGTAAAGTAAAAAGAGGAATAAACAAACTTCTTTTGTGAAATTGATCTTAATGGCTTAATTCAAAAAGTTAGCAAAATCCAACCTTTAAGGACACTAATGTTCTTTGTAAAGGAATAATGTATTGTAAATAAATAAATGTTCTTCCTTGAAATACAGGGGCATACATATACACACTCCTATGTTAAATTCCCATGTTCAAGTCACACGCGTCTCGTCTTCATATCAGAAACAAGAAAATTAATTTGACCCGTTCTTCTCACTCGCGCTTGGTTAGTTGCTGTCGGAGTGCACGAGGGACTGCAGAGTAATGTAAATGCGATAGGGGGGCGCCGACCGTCAATCAATATCTTCCAGTCACACAGGCCCCCGTAAGCAACCCCATACCCTGCTTACCAGTAGGTACGCGTCTGCATATTTACTAGAACTGCACTCAAATAATCTGTAAACTGGAGAGGAAAATTACCAAGGTGCAACAGTTTCATGTTCCACAGTCCTTACAGGCCGAAGCTTCAATAGCTGGAAGGCATCAGACCTCTGCTATACCATTGCTGGTACAATATTTGACACCAAAACGTCCATGGGGTCAAAGCCTTCATCTACCACCAAGCACTATTTGACCATTTACACATAACAGCTTCAGCCAGAATCATGATAAGCCCATCTACAAAAAAGATAAATCAATTCAATGCATATTTAATCGCAAAAAGGCTTAAAAAAACAGTTTTGAGCTCATCCATTAATTGATGTGGATACAAGTTGAGTTATTCTGTTTATGAAGCCTGCTTTTCAATCTGTTCGAATTCTTAATAACTGCTGCTTATTTGCTGCAAAACTTAATACCAAAGCAAAGAAAATGTATTTTAGGCTCCTTACTGCAGCCTAAAACGCACTTCCCATTCCGAAAATAAACGGAAAGACCTGCGTTCTCGCCGGCCTGTCTGCGGACCGAGCTTCTCATCCATGTTGCTTCCAGGCTGCAGACTGGAGGGCACAGACTTACGTCACTGATGTACATGAACACGCACAGTGAGGAAAGGGATAACAGGACTTGAAAAAGAAAAAAACGTTGGTTAGAGGTTCTACAATTGGTTTTGAATCAGTTTTTGATTAATCGTCCAGCCATACTCAGATCTCATAGCAATGCACACTACGTTAATGCTGGGGCTGCACATTATTAGGGATCGACCAATATGGATTTTTTAGTGTTGATGCCGATAAAGATTTTTTTTCATCAGCCTTAGCCGATGACCGGTACGGCTGCTGATTTTTGCCAATTCTTCTTTTACTCCCTCAATTTAGATCATAAATATGTAAACCCTGCCACACTGGATTTGTTTTTGGAATCTGCTCTGCCATTTCTATAAAAAATAATAATCAAATACACAGATCAGTCTTACTTCTGCAATTATTTTACAATCATATCAACCAAATTATATGTGCAATGTGCATCATATGGATGGGTGCACTGCATATGGTTAACTGTGCAATAAATCTGAAAAGTAGCCATTGTAAAAAAGTGCTTGATTTGTAATTGAAGACTGCCCTGGTGCTGGTGGTGGTGGAGGGGGGGGGG
>NC_048417.1:22557446-22609087 GCF_013103735.1 Etheostoma cragini | reverse complement strand
AACTGCAGCATCTCCAGCAACACAGAGCTGTCTGTAAATAACGCCGGGAATAAAAACCCGTATCGGCCGATGCTGACACACCTGAAAACGCAAATATAGGCCCGATATGTTGGCCAGCAGATAAAATCGGTCTATCCCTACCCATTTTATCATTTTTTTATCATCATCGCAATATCAACACATCGCGATAGACACTTTTTTGTGTTTAAAAAAAATAATGTTCAATTTGTTAAAGTACATCGGAAATGGCTTTAGTTGCAGTTTGTTTTACTTTAGCAGAATCCTGAAAGGAGCAGAAATGCAGAACTGAGTACACTTTAATATCGGTTTATCGCGAGAAATATTGTTATCGAAATATGCGTTTTTTCCTCATATCGTGCAGCAATTCATGCACATTACTTCCGAATTTCATATTACCATAACACGTTGCTGGAGAGTTTCACAGGAAACAATAAGCGCAGCTAACAGAGGAGGTAAAATGCATTAATGTTCACCTGTGTGCCACACCTTTGCCCTGCAGGAAAAAACGTGTGAAGCCTATAGAGGTCAAGAAGACCCAGTGGCAGCTTTTAAATATGTTTAATCCAGCAAGTTCGGTGTTAAATTTGGAAGCACACTCTGCAAGAAACACATCATACACTTCATACTCAGACCAATCACATCCATCCATCATTTTTGTAACCCATCCCTGTGGCACACATGGCTTTACTCTTCAGTAGAAAAAGATTACATAATGCGCATAGTTTTTAATTCTGAAGACACTCTGGCATTAGGCATATGCATCAGCAGTGACAATATGACAGGGAAGACAAGGTGACACTAGAGGACGAGGAAACAGATCGGGGGAGCGTCGCAAATAGAGCAACACAAGGGCAACGCGAATAGAAGCTGACTGCAAAAGACGAGGGGACTAGTTGGCGAGGGGGAATGAATCAACCAAACTGTGCTGTCAGCATCCCCGGGGCCGGCAGGGAGCATTAAGTGAGCTGACGTGGGACGCTGAGTCTCCCCCTTTTCTCCTTCCTCCTCCCATTTATCCCTTTGTCTCTCTCTCACTCTCTCTCTCTCATCCATATGGCAGATTCCACCTCTTCCCCTCCCCCTGCCCTGCTGCGCACTCTTTTGAAATGGCCTCTCTCCCACACACACAAAAACCCACGCTTGCTTGCACAAGCATCCCACATCCCATGAGCCATGTCTTATTTACGGTTCGATTACGGCCGACCGCCCTCCAGGACGAACGTCCTTCTCCGCCTCCTCTCTTCCTCGTGCCCTATGTTGATCAAAATAATAAGGGGAAAAACGAAATACTATTTTGTTCACTGGGGTCATAACAACATCTGTGGCGAATGTAGCAAAGAAAGCAGCAGCAGTATCACAGCACTGGTGTCGGAGGAGGGAAAAGGAGAAAAATGAAGCCTGCCATGCATGTATGACCCGTGGCACATACACAGCTATTTATCTAAAACACAGAAGCATTTGTTTGATGTTGATATGTACAAGCAAAAATGCAACTCAAACAGCACAAATGCTATGGCAAATACAGACAAGGCAAATCCCTGTGCAATACACAAGTTAAGAGCAGAGGGCTCTGCAGCAAGTGTACACACTCCTCCACAGAACAAGGTAATAAAGTGTGCGCCAATGATTGAACAGAACCCTCTGGGAGGCACATCGCAGCACTATCCCTGCTACATCTTCCTCCCAAAAAAAAACCATGAGCGCCTGCTGACGCATTCCACTGGAGTCTGCAACTCTCTGCTCTGCAGCCTGTAGCAAACTGTGAGGATGCGAAGCCCCTCAGTGGGACGCAAACACTTCCTTCATTTGAGCTGGTGAACGTAGCGTCTTAGCCCACTTTCAATGATTATTATGAAGTCTTTTTCACTGCAGATTGTGGGTGTCACATCAGGTCAGGGATTTTAGTTTTTTTTTTTTACACATATACTCTACAATTATATTTTATTTCTTATTTATTTATCTCATTGCTGTTGTTTGGTGTTTTATTTAAGATCCTATTGTCTCTGTAACATTTCCCATTTGTAATGTTACACGAATTCACTGTTTTCATGCTCATTTTATGTAATGTATGTTCATTATTGGAAAGCATTTTGTCATGCATTTCTTGTATGAAAGGTGCTATACAACTAAATGTAGGCCTATTGTTATTATTATTAAACAGAGCGTACTCACAAGTTACAACATATCATAAGCCAAGAGAAAGAAAAAAAAACTATTCACATTTTACATACTGGAGCAGGTACATTTCTGTAATTTTTGCTTTAAAAAAAATGACTTAAATGATTACTTATAGTATAAAAAGTATATAGTAAAAAAAGTGTTGACCATTAAATTTCATATACATCTATTTTTAAAATTATTCAAAACATGCAATGTGGCAGCTCTAGCAGTGGTGATAATTCATGGAGGCACTGTAACTAACAATTATTTCCATAATAGATTAATCATTTTGTCAATAAACTGACAGAGAATGGTGGGGAAATTCCCATTATGAATTCCAAATGACAGCTATTAAAACTTGTTGCATTCGGACAATAGTCCAAACCCCAAAAATATTTGGATATCACGGCTCGCATTTACGCTAGAAAAAATGACTTATATGACTTTTTGATTATCAAAATAGCTGAAATGAATCTTTTGTTTATTGACTGTTGATCTTGAATCTAGTGACTGGAAAATGCGTGTGGTTGAAGGATGAAATGTCCCCGGGAGGTGAACACACCGGGTCACATAGCTGTGGATGGAAAGAGTTCTGTGGCTGGCAATTAAACCCAAACAAAAAGTGTTTGGATTCAATCTAAAAGTTTTAAAGTGTTCAGCAGTAGAAAGAGGACAAGTTGCAACATAAGCTAGTCACAAAGACAGAACTGGCCAAAGAACCAAGTGGCACACCTTTCACAACGTGTGGCTTTCCCATTACTAATAGTAATATCATGCCATGTGGCCTGTTTTCCATCCTAAATTTTAAATCTCTTCTACGTCCTTTTTTTATTTTTACAAAACCATTTAAGCAACAGAGGAGTAGTTGTAACAGAAATGCCTTGCTATGGCTTTGACCCGTGCTCACTTAAGTAATGGCTGTTTATGATACTACTGTATTTGTTATAAGTCTCTTCAGACAAGTGGATGAGCAAACTGCCAAAAATGGGATTTAAATGGAAGTGTACAGAGAAGCAGCCATCTGCCCTGCAAATCCCAAACAAACGGGTGTTACTGAAAGTGTTGTTCCCAGACTTTCAAATGGTCCTTGCTATTACACTGCCATTTAAAGGCAGCACAACACTTTTTCTCCATGCGTGTATGGGTCATTGTTTAGACCCCATCTGCTTGACAGCACTCTTCATTGTGTCGATTTAGGTCATCAGGTTGGATTACGACACGGCTCAATAGTTCAACCTAATTAAAGGCAATCATCCTGATAAATGTATTTCCTCTGGTGTGGTCACCGTTTTTTGCACAATGGGCATTACACAATATTCTGTGTACTATACAAATAAGGCTTGACTTGGACAGTGTCAGATCAGAACGAGTTTCTATTTTTTCTTTCACAAAGCAGCATCAAGAGGGACAAAAAAAACTGTATACACACTAAGCACCAAACCATTCCTTATAGGAACTATATTTTTCGTATGACAGGATGACAGCCTACCAGAACTTCCTGTACTTGGTCCAGAAGTCTGAACAAAAAAGTCTGAAAGTCTGAAAAAATAAGTTTTCACAGTGGAAATGAACCAGACCATGGCTCAGTTTGATCCAGACCGAGAGCCCCTGTTTTTGTCCGGCCAAATATCGGCTGTTTGGAGGTTTCACACCTGTAACTTTGGTTCGGATCAAACTGAAAAGTCCTAAAGTCCAGACCGACAAGGAAGGTGTGAAAGCCGCCATGGATGAAGTCTATCTCCAATATAAATTCCAAGAAAAGTCTGCCGTTGAGGAAGTGAACAAACACATCTGAAAATACATGGAGTGTCATTTTTGTTTATCGCAGACTTATTTATAGAATACATTCATTCACCTCCATCTTGGCCTGGGAACGCCTCGGGATCCCCCAGTCGGAGCTGGTTAATGCGGCTCGGGAAAGGGAAGTTTGGGGTCCCCTGCTGGAGCTGCTCCCCCCGCAACCTGACACCGGATAAGCAGACAAAGATGAATGGATTGACTTTCAGCTACATCAAAGCTGAAATTGTCTCCAAATACTTGTTAGATTTGGGCCATGAGGTTGAATGCCAATATTTCTCACCACTACTCTACCCTTCCACATCATGACATCAATAAACAGACCACTGACTCTGTGCTTCTAGCCTGTGGGATAAGAGTTTAACTTAATATTCACTAAAACTCTCCAGGACACTCAGATTTGCACTAAAGAAAAACTAAAACTTTGTGTAAAAAAACACACACACACACAAGCTTAATTACATACTACAATACAAGTTGTGGATGGAAATGTAAGCCTCTTAAAGTAAAATGCTGCTAATGAAAAAGTTTAACACCATGCTATGCACATTTGAAAAGTGTAAGATTTGGGAGAGGTGGTATAAACTCACACCTGCCTCTGGTACAGCAGAACATCCTAATTTAGGCACATCTTTCATCACCACTTGGTCTGAGTGAGAAAGGAAGAAAAAATACTAAACCCTGGGAATAACACGGAGCATGCGTGTCTGTGAGTGTCTCTGAGGCATACACGAAGATGAAAAACTGACTTTTATATATATATATATATATATATATATATATATATATATATATATATATATATATATATATACATACATACATACAGACACACACACACACACACACACACACACACAAACACATGCATGCATGTGTAAGATGATCCGTTTTTTTCATTTGATCTTTCCTACTGCTCTGATTATTCAGAGAGGCTTACAGGGGATGAAGTCCTATCCAATTGTTTGAAGATAAGAGACCACAGATTCTACAAGGGACAATAACATGATGTAAATATAGCCGCAAGCGGTGATTCGCAGGTTCAGACCTTTTTTCTCAGTAGCGACTTCAAAGTAATTTCACACATATGGTCCAATGTCATTATAAAACATATCCTGCACGCTTTGTAACAATTGCACAAATAGTGCACTTTGTTTAAAACCTACAACAGATTGATCAAAAACATTTATTTTCAATTCAGTGCGATATGTAGCTCAGTCCAGCTCACGGCGGTTCATAATTAAGATATGAAACTTAAAGTCCTCAGAACAAAAACACAATAACAAAAAGAAAATCAAAGAGTGTTGCCAACAGGGACGTTGTAGAGCGCCCTCCGGAGGACAACACTAATATGGTAGAAGGGAGTTTTGTCCGTTTTTACTAATCTCTTTTGAAATAGTCATTTATCAGAATCATTTATTTTTCATAAATGATTCTGATAAATTTATATCATTTTTTTTTAATTTATTGGCCATTATAAATGCTGATATTATTAATGCCGATATATCAGTCGGGCTCTACATGGTACTTTGTATCGGTACTAAATAGCAGCAAGTACCCAAATGTACTGTAAGTACTTGTACTTGATCTTAAAAAAAAAAGTGGTATAGGTGCATCCCTACAGCAAAGGATCGGCTGATTTTAAAGACATTTAAATGAATCAATTATCAGTATTAGCTCTTATCAGACTGATTGTCTAAGAGCATACGTACCCACAGCTGTGGCCTTTTACAATTTTTTCCCCCAAAAGGGGGTAATAGTATAATTCTATCATATAAATATATTAAAAAATCTGGTTAATGCAATACTTTGGTGTACTGCAGGGGGTACATGAGATGTTTTTCAGTTACAACGTTGTTGTTTAGTAAATCAGACACTGCTGTTGCAGCGCTGTATTGTGTTATATGTTTTTTGTTTGGTGTTACTTGGCTGGAAAACATATTTCAAAATTGGGACACTAAAAAAAAGGTCTATTAATTAGAGGTAAACCCCTCCTAGTGACGGTCACTGAAAGGAAACAGCGGGGGAACTGTGTGCATGAACATATTTCCAAACATATTTTTTAATGAAACTCCTAACATAATAGTTCTCTTTATAAAAACAAATCATGAAATCAATCCTGCATGAAATTATTGAAATGCGGTTGTTTTTTGTTTTTTTAATGGAAACATAATGTGGTATTGAGGGAACTGAATGATGGGACTTTTTTGCTTTTGCAGAACAAACAAAGAATCTACAATTGTAGGCACATTAAGAACGAAAACCAAGAACATTCCACTGTGGCGTGCACAGATATCTTCCTCTGAAAAGCCCATGCTTGTTTTCTGTCGCAAAAGCAAGCAGCAAAATAAAATCAGCAACTGAAAGACATCTCGAAAGTCTTTTCGAAATGAATGAATGTACAGTATATTAAACTAATTGTGTTTCAGGTGAGACAGAGCACACTATTTCCTGCTTCTGTGTGATAGTGTTTGATTGTACAGGGAACTTTATTTACAAATTACCTTAAAACAGAGTGCATGTTTGGATGACTGTTTGTGAATGCACATCGAGCTCCTGCATCACTGCAGCTGTTTCTGTGTAAGAACTGACACAAATTGCCCAGGGGTAGAACAAATCCTGACCTGTTTTATAGAAACAAAGGGATCAAATTAAAATGTTCCCACTGAGCGAGCAGAGTACACAAATATGCCCCAATGGACCAGCAGCACCTGCTAAGCTCTGCTCCCAGCAACCCTTCCATTTCTTTGCATCGTGTTTTGATCCACTGTGGTCTGACTCACAGGTTGTAGACTGTGGGTATAAGCCTGCCAGGACAGGACTAAATAAAGCTTAGGCTACAGCCATTCAAATACGTTTTCATTTGAATACAAAAATGATCTCCGTCCCAAGAAATAGTCATATCCACGTCCATATTAAAGCGCCTGAAAACGCATCTCACAGGACCTTCCAGGTACACTGAGCATGCGTGTGCTGGTGTAAATGTTGTGTATGGCTAAAAAATGCAACTGTACACAGGAATCGTCGTGAATTGCTCAAATAATAGCTTGCCTCCTTGAGCGTGTAGGCAGTGGTGGCATTGTAAAATGCGGAACTTGACTGCAAAACAGCTGCTAGCGTTGACAAACCATGTCAGTGATGCCTATAGTTCGTTACTTTCATTATTCCTTGTTGAATTAACCACAACTAGTCAAAGCTGATGTTGTTTGTTTTCTTGTGGAAAAATGATGATGTGACAGGGGCATGATAACTCAGGGAAGGACACGTCGTGACTGATAGGACCCAACTGGGAAGCGAACGTGGCTGTCTACGTCATCATTTTTAAATGTCTCGTCCAGATTAAAATGCAACTCCAGAGTTTTCAAACTAAAACAAGGTCAGAAGCATTTTCAAAAGTCTGCCGTTTTATGGGGTTCTAAAACGCTGACGTAGTGGATGTTTGGGCCAAAAGTTAAAAAAATAATAATGAACCCTTGTGTTGTCTTCCTGTCAAAATTGAAAATGCGTTTTTGTACCTTTTTTTAACACTCATGACACTTTTGTTCAATGTTTATCACTTTTTTTGATGTTTTCAACACTACGTATCACTAACTTATTAACTTTAGTTTTGCAGTTATTTGGGGAATTTAGAGTCAATAAACCTCATTCATAGGAAATTGTACCTGATGTTTGAGTTAGAAAAGAAGAAATTAGGAATTATATAGACTAAAATTAAAGGAATGGATGTTGATGGATAATCACAGACAAGAATAGGTCAACTTTTACTCAAAACTATTTCAAAACCATTTCAATGTTTTTTTTTTCAAATGCTATAAAATTGAATTAGACGCCCTAAGATTAATGAAAGTAGAGATTTGTACTTCCCAAAGAGCGTTGTGTGGAATCAATCATGTTATTTTGGGTAATTAAAAAGAACATTGATATAGGAAAACGGGTCAATTTGACCCGAGGACCACATGAAGGTTAATCTTATTGTAGCTGATAATGCATTTACAGGTTAGTTACTAGTGGTGTTCAGGGACTTCAAATGGGCCTCGAGGGACTCCTCCACTACCAAACCAATAGATCTTTCATAGCCATAATAAAAAAGAAAGCAAGGTGATGGAAAGGTTTGTCTTTTACGAATGACATTTAGCCAGAAGGTGTTGTTGGTAATTGAGGAAGTCTATCTCAGACTGCTGGGGCTTTACCTCTTCACCTCGAGTCACTCAGAGACAATCCTATCTACTGGCCAAATCTGAGGATCATTAGCCCTTTCAAAACAGGAGGGTTGAAGCGGGTTCCCCAGGACAGCACTAAAAGGCCCTCTATTTTCCTTAATCTTGCTCCTCCTTTTCCTTCTATATATAGCCATATCACCAAGGGCTCCGTGCAGAGCTCCATAGAATATGGAGGACGAAACGGAAACGGAGAGGGTTGATGAATATGAAAAGGACAAGCCAGCGCTGGAGCGGGGATCTTCATTCATTTATCCAGCTACAGACTCTCTTCAGACATTCAAAAGTTGAAAGAACAATGCGTTACTTGCAGGTAGAGGATTGACTATCTGCCTGTACCTTCTGTGAAAGCAAAAGGACAAGTAGCAGAGTAGAGCTTATAAAACAATGAAAGACTGTTTTCACAGCTTCTCTGTGTGGCCATACATTATTGATGGGGTTACCCTAATCCACTGTGAATACACGTACAGCCACATGATGACACAATCCATGTTTTCGGGGGTGATACACACACACATAGGACAGCTATGCCGTGAACATTTGTGGCGGTTTCTGTTCTTGTGCATATCTTCATAAAGCCTTAAAGAGATTGTGTTGAAAAAGCACCAGAGAGGTTTCACAGAGGGACATGCCCTCCCAAATGGTACAAATATTTTTTTCTACCTGAAAATCAACGGCCTTACCTTATTTTATGTAATAAACATGTAGTCCTGATTCAATTCAGAAAATTATTCTGGATATGACCACTTATGTTTTTTTAAGATAAGAATGATCACATAGTGGATTTTTAACATGAATTATAAAACCCCAAATAAGTCACGGGTCAATTTGACCCGAGGGATTCTAAAAGGTCCCAAAAGTGAAGACAACACAAGGGTTAATGTTTTTATGCAAAACCAAATTCTTCTAGAGAGGGAACAAGGCCAGCCTGCTACATACTATGTGGTGTTAAAGAGGAAAATGCTTGTCTAAAAAAAAAACATACAACTCAAGGTGTAATTCTGTTTGTAAGGTCAAATTAAGAAAGATTTGTATTTTAAGACTTTGTTGAATAAGTAATTGTGATTCATACGGCAGTTCATTTTCAAGGTAGGCGTAACCCGTTTTAGTGTCGGTCAACAATTTCCCTTTTGTTGACCTACACTTCAGTTGTATTTAGCAATTTCAGCTGGTGTCAGTTATTGACTTTATTGAGCTTGTCCACGCACAAAATGAAGGGGAGAGGGTGGGGAAGTGAAATATATATTAACTTGGGAAAATAACAATAATCGGAGATCTCTAAAGGGCTTTCTGTGGTTTTTTTCTCTCTGTCTCTAATGACTGTCCTGGCAACACTTCAGTATGTTAGCTGTGTATGGATATTAGTTCAGCCATCAAGACAAAAAGAAAAACACATCTCCCAAAAAGGTGTAATGTAGGAAGAAATTGGGGTTGCCAGTGTTGCCTCAGGCCAAGCAAGCTCGGGTAACAAAATAGATGCCGAGTCAGGTGCTTGAAAGAAAATAAAAGTCAATAACCAGCAGCAAAGACTTCTTAGAGCTAGCATGTACCAATATTATGCTTTACAATGACTAACATCCACACAAAGTGCCAATTAGATGGCCTATACTGCTGCATTTAACCCCCAAACCTACTCTAGTGGAGCAGCTTTGTGTCCACAGAATTGTGGTTGGAGTGGGAACCCTGCAGTTATGAATGAGTGCAACCAATTAAATGTGAAGTAGAGCAGCGAGGGAGCAAGTATATTCAGCCAGACGTACCTCAACCAGCAAAGGTAACAGAACATGTTGATTTAGCCATTCTGATTTCATTCACATCACCTAAAAGCAGTTTAAAAGGCTATTCCTTTAATGTTGCTTCGTAACAGAATTCAGAGTGAGACTCCCAAACATGGCAACGCAGTAATGGCATGTTAACATACCCAAACGAGAATGGTCTCATAGTAGGCTTATACTGATTGGCGACCGTATCATTTATCAATATTTAAAAGGATGATCAACGGTTTGGTTTTACCACACCAATATTAAGGTATTTTGAACTAACTTACTAACAGAACGAAGATGTTGTAAAAAAATTAAATAATAATTTAGAGAGGTCTCTGGTGGAGCTACATGTCCGCCCACCGCGCCCCATTAACTGTCACAAGGGAATTTTGAATCCTTAATTGCAAACTCTTTTGCCATCTGACTCCGATTGGACGATATGAAAATTGAAAGGATCGCCCAACCCTATTTCATCGGGAGCACACACACCAGATTTTTAACCCAGCAGTAAGATTATTCTAAGAGTGACTAATACTGCCTTTTTTTCTTCTTCTATTTTCTTGCATTTGATGAAAATTTTATTTTTAAGATTATTTGAGCTACATATGTGGGCTGGTCTTCATCGCAACTTTGCCAATGAAAGGTCTGACTATGACCTGGTCTTGGTGGTTTATGGAGGCCTTGTACTGCCCGTTGTAGTTCTAACGTGCGTGTGTGTGTGTGTGTGTGTGTGTGTGTGTGTGTGTGTGTGTGTATACAGCATTGATTGTAATGTCACATTCACGCTCTGATGCTAACCTCGTCTGACATATGCGTTAGCACTTTCTTCTGCTTTCACTGAGAACTCCTCTCCAATAAAAGTAAAAAGATGATACAAAACCCATTCTTTTTTTAAAATTTTAAACATGGTGCAGACTGTACGTTATGCATTCACAAATGTGTTGTGTGTGTTGTTGCAGCCTATAGTGCATAAATAATGGCCAGTACATGCGGCTTGTGCTCACCATAATTTGGTGACAGGGGTGATGGGGTGGCATTGATGCGTCCCCCCCCCCTCAGGGAAGTGCAGAATGTCTCAGCCAAACAAGCCGGGGACATGCTGTTTTATTTGCACAAACCCCTACACCGCACCATCATCACTCCATCTTCCAAAATCACAGCCTGCTGTCCTGTACTAAAGTATGTTCATCACTGGGCTAGACAATCTGATTTGAACCCCAAAAAAATATTTGGGCTTCCAATTCTTTACCTAGTAAAAACATCGGACCTACTGGGCCTAGGGGAGTTTGGTAGTAGCCCTTGGCGGACTATGACATGAAGACAAATGTGTGATTCCCATGTAATCCAAGTCCACAAGACTGTATGGTGGAACGGGTAAACGTAGATTTGGATTTTTGTTGGTCTGCAAAGCAAAGTGCACTGAACACGACGTACCTTTCACATCAAGGGGAACTGAGAAGAAGAAAGGAGTTGCTCTAGTACACTCTGCACCGACAAATGGCACAACAGACGGAAAAGGAGTCTTGCTTAAAAAATGCAAAGGTTCTCAGCACGTATTGGCTGACTTTGCCCTTTCCTCCAAACTTTAATGAAAACAGTGGTGAATTAAAAATGAAACAGCCTTGTTATGAACATGGCTCTTTTTAGAGATGATCCCATACCTTTTTTGGCTTACCGAAACCGACTCTGATACCTGAACTTGCATATCGGCCGATACAGAGTACTGATCCGATACCAGTGTGTAATATATTTTGTTATGTTTTAACAACTGTACACCACTGTACCTCTATGGATGTGGTAGGATTTCTATCTTTGTTGTCAGTCTGGCTCAGGTTAAACTCTTTGTAAAAAATTAACAAACACAAAAAGTTTGAGAGTCAATTATAAAAGAAAAAGAAGATAAATAAAGTAGTGCGAAATAGATTTTCTTCAGTTTTTTTTCTTTGTGGTATCGGATCAGTGCTAAACTCCAGTACTTCCTGAAACCTTTACCAGCGTTTACATCAATACTGGCTCGGTATCAGAACAGCTCTAGTTCTTTTAAAAGATATTCCTACTGTATGGCTTCTGACAGGGTTTTAGGAGTGGTTTGAAAAATGTATGCATACAGGGTGGGAAATTATCACCCGCCACCAGCCAATGGCAGGTACTTTATCAAAGTGGCGGGTGACTTTGAGAATTATACTATTATACATCATACTTCTCTTTTTTAATTGTCCTTAATGTTTTTATAGTGCGTGTTGTAAGGCAGGCAAGGCAAGGCAGCTTTATTTGTATAGCACATTTCAGCAACAGGGCAATTCAAAGTGCTTTTTTTGGAATATAAAACTCTGGTTTTCAGTTGCCACCCTACCACTCCAAATGAAAAACTGATATTTACAAATATGCAATAATGCAATAACAGTGAGACAAGTACCTGGGTATGTGTTTTCATTTATATTTAACATTCACCATCGCACTCGCTGCTGTCAGTCCCATAGAAGAACATGACAGTGCGACGCGTGTTTGGAACTACACAAGCTTACATGAACCACCCCGCTAGCGAGAACAGAGTGTTGCAACTCTACTCTCTATGGCTCTGGTTCAACCCATCATCATGTATCTGCAGCACACCATAGATCCATAAATACCCATGACCCTTTGCTTTCCAGTGGTTCAATGAAACAGTTTGTAATTCAAATTTAGATATTGTGACATATTCACACCATACTATAATGTAAACACATATTTGCACATATGGATCTTTTGGTGTCTCTTCCACAAATGTGAGTGACTTTGACGCTAACATACAGTACATAGACGGATATTTAATGTTGCCCGGTCCATGCCTCTCCAAGGCTTCGACACTGATCTGTAGCTTGTATTTAGTAACACTAGCCTTGAGCCAGCATTATCTATGACAGTTTGTTTTACACAGCCTGATTGAATTGATTGAAACTGGCCACTCATGTAAAATTAAGTCAGAAATCAATATTGAGTTCTAATTTGAACTGGGTGGGGAACAACAGCTCTGTAAGACGAGTTTTGAAAGTCGCGGAGAAACGGCGAGGTCATCCGCATCCTGTGGCAAAGACGTGAAGCCTCACACGCACTGCGTGGCACACAGACTGTATTGACATTGTGCGTTTCACATTGAATAGGACAAAGCACTTTACAAAGCCTCTCCATCACCCACGTATCCACACATATCACGGTCAGTTCAGACCTTAAGAGAACGGAGCATAAAAGACAATAACAAACCAAAAGGAAAAGGATTTTTTAAATTTATTATCTGACCTATATATTTGCAGAAATATCAGGGCACATGACTGCTGGACGCACAGCAAGTAGTGAACAAGGTGCCACAACACCAGATTTTAAATAACTCCACAGTTTGACCACATTATGTAAAGTCCCTGAAGTAGGACAGGGCAATTTATCAATATCATATCGATATTGTGATGCGAGACTAGATGGTCTCAGATTTTGCACATCGTAATACGACATAAGTGTTGTCTTTCCTGGTTTTACAGAATGCAAGTGATGGCATTTCCTAAACTTACCAGACTGTTCTAGCTGTTCTATCTGCCTTTACCCACTTAGTCATTATATCCACATTACTGATGATTATTATTCACAAATTTAATTGTGAATGAGCTACTGAAGTATTTGGTCAAAAATATCATGGTATTTGAATATCACCCAGCCCTACCCTGAACACTTGGCTTAAAGTATTTTTCCATAACATACAACAGTATTTAGCCAATGACAATATTAGCAACAACAACAAAAGTTTAAAAAACATCTTTATTTGATAAGATTGACATTCTCAAAGCTCATCTAATCTAGCCTGCTTAATAAGAATTGACTGGTTGACCCGATGCCATGCAATGCTAGCAGCATTTCTCCTTAAATCAATAACTTAGAGTGCGAGAAGGAAACAGGATGCCCGTTGTGTTTCAGGAAGAGTACACAGGACAAAGGCTGAATACTTGGAAGCCAACAACAGCATGCAAGTGGCCAGTGATAAGGTGCACAAAGGAAGTCCAGAGAGCTCCCTTAGGAAATGTATTCACGTCCAACTGTTCAAAAGTCCTGTTGGACAAAACGTGGGACTCTTGCTTGTAATTAGAACATTGCTTACTGAAGAACCATGCACCCCTGAGACAGGTGGCTTGTTACCCTCCACAGTACGGTTTATGGAATTGTTCATGACACTTGTATAATCACTCCTTAGCTAAGGGAAGTCAAACTAGCTAAACTTGGTCCTATCAACCTTGCCGAATCCTGCTTGGGAGGGCAAAATGTTTGGAAAGCAATCCGGAGTGGAAAGCAGCTAGAGCCCTTTCATTTCATGCAACCAACGCGTTCAAATATTATGCTTGCAAACAATTACTAGCCAGTCAAGCAGGCACTCTTCTCGCCAAAAGTGACAATTTGCGCACATTTGCTGATTGGCAGGTTGTTTATTTGCACTGGCCAACACCAGAATTCCTGACAGTTTTTCTGACAATCATCGGAAACACCAAACCAACGGCTATGGTCACTGAAGGGGAAAAGCAAAGCTGTACAAACTGTCAGACAAGACTGCCCTTTCTACGCAGGTTGATTAGGTAATCAATCATATTTATGTAAGCCATTTATTTGCTGAAGATCAGCAAAAATACTTGCACTGGAGTAACAGATGATGTTTATTCAGCAGCTTACCACAGTGAGAACTGACATTTAGCCCCTGTGGTCTTTGTCAAAAGTGTATGCTCATCAGCACCCATCCGCCCGCAAATCCTGAGGAAATGCATTGTCTTTTCCTAGTGCCTTATCCCCATGATGCAGCAATGGTGTATTAATCAGGGCTCAAACAGCAATGTCCTCAGGGCAGAGAACTTAAGTATCGATCACAGGAGCAGCTATGTCCACATGGAGCAGTGTGAAGGGGATGGCTATGATTTTTGTAGCCTGCAGCTATGCATTATAGGAGCATTAACGGAGAGTCCTCTGACAGCCAGCAGCAGGAGCAGCCCCTCTGCTGTTGCTGCATGGGTCCTCTAACACAGAATCATACAGCTTTCCTGGGATGGCACAATGCAGCACAGCTGAGTGAACTTTGCACACGCACACACAGACACAGAGACACACACACACACACACACACAGGGTCAAGTTTGGCAAGCACTCAGAGTGCTTGTTCTGAGCTGTTTTTCCATCTTTAAAGCCATCTCAGCAAGTAGAGCAGTACTGCAGCAGTTATATGAAATACACAGTAATTGGGACTTTTGCAAAAGCTCAATCACTCCCTTTAACTCAGCAAATCAGCTTTTCCCACAGCGGCGCTAAAGATTCAATCAGTCTCTGTTATTTCTTTAACCTTTGTACGGTATTTGGGTCAAATTGACCCATTTTAAATGTTTTCAAGCAGAAAAATGGTACAATTTACATTCTTTCTACCCAAAAATCAACAGCCTTTCCTTATTTTCTGTGATGAACATGTATTCCTGACTCAACTTATTCTGGATGTGACCACTTGTGTTTTTTCCATAGTGAATTTTTAACATGAATTATAACCCTATGACAAAAAACAAACCCCACTCCCATTTTTAATTGTGTTCTAGTAGAGACTGATTGCATTCACTAAACATATATGTTGACTCAAGTGTTTGAAATTGAGATATAGAGAATATTTATTAATAGATTATGAAGTAAACTCTGAGCCTTTGAAATGACGGTGCAACCTCTCGCTCACATGATAGAGCGTGCACCTGCTTTAGATCTGTGCAATAAATCAAATTTTAATCACAATTATGATTTGGGCTTCTAATAATCACAAAAACCATGTCATCCAGAACGCAATTATTTAGCACGTTATGTTTTGGAAGTAAACTCTTATTTTGTCTCCAAAAAAAAGGTCAAACGAGAAAAGTCTTAGGGGAATTTTCACAGTTGAAGGTGTTTCTCTGGTTTTTTTAACCCTTGTGTTGTCTTCCCGTCAACCTTATTATTGCTTTTTCTGACATTTTTGGTCACTTTTTTCAATGCTGTGGGTGCTTTTTTTATGTGTTTGCCAAAGCTTTTTGATATTTTTAATGTTGACATTTTCAGCGCTTATTTTGACGACCCATTTTTAGTGCAAAAAATAAATAAATAACAGAAAATGGGTCAAATATGACCCAAGGACAACATGAGGGTTAAGTTAAATAAACGCGGCTTTTTTTCTCTAAAAGTCAATGACTTATCGTGTTAAATGTGATTTCAATATTGACCAAAATAGTAGTGATGATGATTTTGTTTCCATTTTCGAGCAGCCCTACAAGCACCCCCCTTTCCCCCTCCTTCTCCTGGCATTTAATAAGTCAAAAACCATAACAATAAATCCAATAGTGCCTAAGCCCCCTGAATGTTGAGATGTGTGGAGCCCTGACAGAAATCTGGAACATATGTTTGAGGTAATATTAGTTTAAAAAAACATACATACATGCACTTTTTTTTCTTCTTTTTTTTTTTTTTTTTTACACAAAACATTTTTGGAAATGATAAATGTCTCAGCAATTAACATTGGGATCTGTTCCAGTTTCACTGTGTGTGTCTGTATTCTGGTGGCCAAAGTTGACATGGTAAAGACACGCAATAATGCCAGAGCATGCACAGGTTAAGGTGCCTTGTGGGAAACATGACTCTCTGTATTCATTACTTGCAGAAATACAGTAGTATTCATGCTTATAGCAGCATCATATTTATTTTCTTTTTTTAATTTTACTTTAAGCTTAAAGCAACAAGGGAATCAGAAGGTGTTACTGGCTTTTAAATCATGCAGTTGTTACACTTTCAGGTAGGAATTACTTCCCTACTAGCTTTCACAACACAGCAGCACCTTTGCATTGCATTGCAATATACAATACTGATTGTAGATATATGTAGCAGGCATTTTTTTAGCTTTTTTTTCTCTATTTGCCGTCCAAGAGGATATGCAAACGTGCAAAACCTGGGACCCAAATCAGCAACACCGTTTTCATCCTCTGCAGCCCCCAAAATAACAAGCTAACAACAAGTCTACTCACGGTTGGCTCATTTTCTGTGAGGATCATAAAAATAACGTATTTTACATGTCTGCACCCGGTACACCCCCCAATACACATAACTGTTACATCTGAGCTGTTCACCTCAGATGTAACAGGGAGTAGGGCAATGTTGGAGGTGACAAGGTAATAAATAGGTAAATATGCATACTGCAAAGTTTAAACTTACACCCAAACATTAAAAGCTAAAAATCATTTCAGATCCAGGAACAAAATCAAGAAAAATGAGGGGTTCATGGTCTGATTAGTGTAAGTTTAGGAGTCCTTGACATGAAAAAATATGGAAACCACAGACATAGAGGACTCTCCCTCCGTTAAGTAGGTCCTATGCTATGAATACAATAGTAGAGGACATTAATATACATACACCCAAAAAAGGCATTTAGGTCTTTCAATGGAACACGGGAAAGAGGAATGTATCTATATGTAGCCGGCATTTTTAAAGCTTTTTTTCTCTAATTGCAGTCCGAGAGGGATATGCAAACGTGTTTATAGCAACAAGAACAGATTCGGAAACTGAAATTCAATGTGTTCGGCAGCTAGCACAGCTTTCTGATGACTGTTTCTCTGTGTGTTGAACATGATGCGGTCTCCCTGCTAGACCTTCACTGTGCTCACAGGCACCACTGGCATGGTAAAGCTGAGGGAAGATGACAGCCATATATCCCACTGTCGCACTGCATACATAGAAGGTTATTTCGCAACGCCTACAGAGGAAGAAGTGCATATTTTTTGGTTAGCTAACGGCTGATGTGATTTGGACCGGTGAGTCCCCATGTCAGCGCTGTTCGATGATTACCTGCCTAATATTACATAAACAAAACCGGCACCTAAATCAGCAACACCGTTTTCATCCTCCGCAGCCCCCGAAATACCAAGCTAACAACAACAAGCCTACTCACGGTTCGTGCTGTAACGGAAAGTTATGTTTTTTTTTTCCCTCCCGGATACGTTGAAATCTTCTCCGCCACTTCACTTCAAAACAGAGATGACAGTTTTCATCCGTGTCGTCGCTGGCGTTGGAGAGAAAAAAAACGGACCGAGCGCGAGAGCGGTTCGTTGTACGGTCGCATGTACTGCAGTGTCCACCAGACTGCTGTCGGCCTCTTCTTCGTCTTCTTATTTTAAAGTGGCCGGTAAAGGAGATGGCGCATTAGCGCCGCCGTGTGGTGTGGAGTCAAAACAGGCCAGCACCGCATTTCTACGACCCTACTTATTCAATGGACAGGTTCATTCTACCACCAGCAAGCGACTTTCTGTCAAAATATTATTTATTTTTTAGCCCTTGCGTGTTGTTCGGGTCTGTGGGACCCGTTTTCAATCTTTGCTAAGGGTAGTTGGGTTGGGAACCGGAGGGTTGCTGGTTCACATTGGTCTAACAGTATCCACTGTTAAATAAAGGAGCTGCACAACTTGGATCTAGCTATTAGAATAATATGTGTGGCTACCATGCAAAAAGGTGTTAACCAGTAAAAAACACCTGTTGACCTCGGGTCAAATCTGACCCTTTAAAAATGTATATTATACTATATTTGAAATATGAGTTTCTTTTTAAGCAAATTACCACAAAAAATGGATTGTATTCCTTACAATGCTCTTTGCAAATACAATTGATTACTTTTATACCTCTTATCTTAACTATTGATCCAAATAATTCATAATTTCTGCTTTTTTAACTCAAATATTAGGTATAATTTTATACAAATGAGAGTTATTGACCATGAATTACAAAAAGTAGTAAAACTAGTAAGATGGTGTTAATGAAAACTCAAAAAAAGCCTGAACAAGGGACAAAAATGTCAATTTTCTGTCCGTTTTTGACCCGGGAGGACAACACAAGGGTTAAAAGTCTTTGTTTTGACATTATAGAGTGGTACTCCAGGGGTCGCCATATAGCCATGTATCTTTCATATGCCATGACTGCAAGAATTGTCAGGTCTGGGGACAGAACTCAGGCGCAGACTGGAGTTGGTAGTAAAGAATCTTTATTTTATTGAAACGGTGAGTGGGAGCTGGCAGTGGGGGTGCTGGGTGTGAAGAAGGAAGGGGGTCCGAGCTGTGTGCCTCAGTGCACCCGATGATCCAGTGTGTGGCTTGGCTCTTGGGAGCAGAAGATTTCAAAGGTGGGTTCTTCATGAGAACAGAGATCTTCCAGTTGGTCATGTCAGGAAACAGGGCAGACAGGTAAGAACAGATGCGAGAAACTAGACCAGGTAGAATGATCGAAGGCTGGAGAATGAGCACGCTCGGTGGTAAGCAACAATCAGGCAGGGAGAGGAAAGTCACACTGAGACAGAGCAGGATGATTAGCAGGTGTGCTGATTGTGGGGGTCTGACACAGACAGTCAGACCCCAAACCGAAACACACGGCAGACGAGACACAATGAAGAAATAAACCAAAACCCATCCACACACACACACACACACACACACACACCAGACTGTCACCGTTCAGAAGTCATGACAAGAACAGACAGATCACTGCAGACATATGAGTTCAAGTTCCATTCTTTATTTTGGCAAAGCGACATAGGAATTCATTTTTGGAATCTATTTTGGTGATCATGCTTACACAGGACAATACAAGCCAGTATAGGACAAGGACTAGACATACAAACTAAACAGCAAATGTAAAACAAAGACACATGGATAGCTACCAATGTGTAAATGCAATAAGCAAACAATAGATCAGACACAGTGCTGTAGTGTATTTAATGACCCGGAGGAGGACGGAGCTGTGTCAGCAGAGCAGATAAGGGTTGTATGAGAACTGAGGGCCCTCACAGCTTTGCGGGTAAGTGCTGTATGAAAAACGGATGGATCTAGATCTGATACTTGCTGGCCTTCTACCCAATGGTAGAGTGGTGAAAAGGGAATTAGCTGGGTGGGGTGAATCTTTGAGTATTTTCAGGCCAGTTTTCAGAAGACGGGTGTTGTAAATGTCACAGATCTTAAGGAGGTCCAGCCCAATTATTCTTGACGCTGCCCTAACTACCCTGCTCAGCGCAGACTCATCCACCGCTGAGCAGTTACCCAACAATACAGTGATGGAGAAATAGTGCTCTTTATCACAGCCCTGTAGAAGAGGAGCATCACAGCCTTGGACACTTTACATTTCCTAAGTTGTCTTAAAGTCACTGATGAGCTTCTTTTTTTGACAATATGATTGACATTTGAGATTGGGGGACATGATGGCACCAAGGAACCTAAAGCTTTCCACCCATCACTAGAGCCTGAACAAGGCATCCAGAACATGAACAGGAGAGATCCCAGAGAAGAAGCCTGTTGTCCATTTAAATAAAGTCCATTTATGCAGAAAGTGCACAATAGAATCTACATTGGTTCATACAGGTTTTTATCCAAGATTAAAACCTGAAAGAACAAACAATGTTATTTTAGAGACATTAGCCATCATGATTAGACAACAGATTTTTTTCTCTGTGTTGCGTACCTCCGTCCCTAACACGGTGACAGTCCTCTAATCTAACTGTTATTGAAATATTTTCTTACTACAGCAACACACAAGCTGGGAATTTAAACCCTACAATCAACGTTCAGAAACAGCTTCTCTTTTCTCTCCCGGCTCGCTGCAATTCACTAAGCCAGCATTGTAGTTTTGAAAACATTTTCCTTTAGTTTTTTCATTTTGGAAATTTAAACTAGCATGTTTTATTTCTCATTGTGTTGCTCGCACTGGGCAAAAAAGTAGCTGAAGGTTGTGTCAGTTGAATAGGTAATATTTAAGTTTGTTTATTTGTTCTATTGTGGCAAGTCTTGCTTTTCTCCATGTTTCGTTATTTGTGGATGTTCAGTGCTTTTGCTCACTAGCAAACGTGTCACTGACAAAAGTGCCTGATTGAGCAACACAATAAAAAGGTGGTGACGTTTTCTGTGCAGCAGGAGAGTAAGCGTTTTGGAGAGGGACTTTTGTCTAAAAAATAAAGACAGCTGAGCAACTGAGTCAAGGTTGGTCTTCGGTGGATTTTTTTAATCATCCTGTGCAGAGCGTAAAAAAAATGGCGAGAGCAAATGCCCAAAGCTTGCAGGAGTTTGGGAACATGCCTAATCTTAGCAGAACATGATACACATACATACATACATACATACATACATACATACAATATGGTTTCCTGTTTTGTCCAGTTTTACTTCTTGTCCGTCTGATTTTCCTGCCCCGTCCTAATGTGACTCACCTGACCTGAAGTTTGCTGACGACACAACGGTCATCGGCTTCATCCGGGACGGTGATGAGTGGGCCTAGAGACGGGAGGTGGATCAGCTGGCTCGCTGGTGCAGTCAGAACAACCTTGAGCTTAACACGCTCAAGAATGTGGAGATGATCGTGGACTTCAGGAAGAGACCCCCCCACTCTTCCCCCCATCACCATACTCAACAGCCCTGTGTCTGCTGTGGAATCCTTCAGGTTTCTGGGATCCACTATATCCCAGGACCTGAAGTGGGAGCCCAACACAGACACCATCATCAAAAAGGCCCAGCAGAGGATGTACTTCCTGCGCCAGCTCAGGAAGCTCAACCTGCCTAAGGAGCTGCTGATCCACTTTTACACAGCCATTGTCCAGTCTGTCCTCTGCACGTCCATCACTGTCTGGTTTGGATCTGCCACCAAAAAGGACAGGAACAGACAACGAACAGTTAGGACTGCAGAAAAGATCATCGGTGCCAACCTGCCCTCCGTCCATGACTTATACTCCGCCAGAGTCAGGAAACGGGCAGGAACCATCACTGCAGACCCTGTTCCAGCTTCTGCCCTCTGGCAGGCGCTACAGAGCACCGTACGCCAAAACCAACAGACTCAGGGACAGTTTCTACCCACAAGCCATCTCTCTGATGAACAGCTGACTTCTGACCCACAGTGTCAGGTTCAATTCTGGTCAATAACCCAGTAACACTGTCTCTACAGCAGCTTTTTACTGGCTCCACTATTATTCCACTTATTTAGTATTTATTCATCATTCTCATTCTCATATCTCACTTATTATCCAGTATTTATTCATCATTCTCATTTCCTATTTCAGAACTGTTCATAATGTGCATACTGTTCATATATGTAATATAATAGATTAATATTATTTATCCCAGTACCCTTTGCACTATGTTCCACATTTAAATAATTTTTATTGGTCTCTTCATTGCACTCATCTCTCTACATTGTTTCTGTTTAGAGTATGTATATATCAGTGTGTCTATATTAGTGGGTATATATTGTTTGTTGGGTTGTTTTGTGTGTGTAAGCACATTGTGAGCAACTATGCTCCAAAGGAAAATTCCTTGTATGTGTCTTTCATACCTGGTCAATAAAGCTGATTCTGATTCAGATTCTGACGTAGGCTATCACCTGTTCCTCGTTACCTCGGTACCCCCTGTATTTAACCTCTGTGTTCCCTTCGTTGTTTGTCAGATTGTTCTTGTTTCCTGGTGCCATGCTGTTCGGTTTCCTGTCGCAGTTGTGAAATTTTCCCCTGACTTGGTTTGCTGTTTCTGCCTTTCTTGCCCCCCCCCCCGGACTTTTGTCATTTTTTGCTTTTGGGTTTTGGGACTCGGTTTTAGATTCTGTGTTTTCTACAGACTTCATTTTTGTGTTTAATGAAGCCTTTTTGTATACTCCCTCCTACTCTGCTTTTGAGTCCTCCTTCATCCCGCATAACACCTGGTGTTATTTGGTCACGTACAGTAAGAAAATGTCCCGGCTCTGGACCCTTAAACGTAGTTCTGGACATCTGGATCTTTCAGACAACAGGGCACCGGCCTTCAACGAGTGATGAGTCTATAGAACAGACAGCTGTTGACACTGCTTTCAGGGAGGACACATACACAAATTAATTGAATGAAGTAATTTAACACAAAAAATTGTTGTAGCAGAACAACTAACCCTTTGAGCTGTTTGACAAATTCCAGTCTGGTTTCCGTAAAAGCATTCCACAGAAACTGCAAGACATCATCCTACCTTTCTGGTAGAAGTTTTAGTGTTTATGTGAATCAGATCATGTCTGAAACTGCACCCATCCATCTTAGGACCCATCCTGTTCCTTTTGTATATACTCCGTCTAGGACAGATAATTAGTCATTTCAGCAACATATCGTACAATCTGTTTGCGGATGATATCCAACTTTACTGCTCCATAAATTGTCTTCTTTAACTAACTGCTTGACCAGTATTAAACAGTGGTTATGTGACAACTTCCTACTTCTGAACTCAGATAAAACAGAAACGCTGATCATTGCCCCTGAGAATAAAATCCCTCTGATTAAACAACAAATTGCTGACTTAGGCTTGTCTATCCAGCCGAGGCTCAGGAGCTTAGGTGTTGTTTTGGATTCAGCGATGTCCTTAGAGTACCACTCAATGCAATTAGTCTGAAACTGTTTCTTCCAACTAAGGCATATATCCAAATTAAGAGCATTGGTGTCAAATGGTGAGTTGGAGATGATCATTCATGATCATTCACGCAAGAAGGAGCTTTACCATCTCCAGGCTGTTCAGAACTCTGCTGCAAGGCTTTTAATTCACATTAAGAGCACACATCACACCTGTTTTAGCAGCACTTCACTGGTTACCATTCCAGTTTTTAAAAATCCAATTTAAAATCCTGGTTCTTACCTTTGGAGCCCTGCATGGTCAAGTTCCTTACTACATCTCAGAGTTGCAGAGTTACATCTCATACAGCTTCATACTCCGATCCGTAGTCTGAGGTCATCAGGTCAGAGACTTTTAGTTGTTCCCCACACTCATTTTAAATCCAGAGGGGATCGTTCATTCCTAGCAGTGGCACCTAGGCTGTGGAATGCATTGCCTACATTTCTACGTTGTACAAATTCTGTTGATTCTTTTAAAATGCAACTGAATACGCTGCTATTCAAACAGGCTTTTAGTTAGACGTGTTTTTTTTATGGTTTTTGTTTTTATGTTTTCCATTTGTTTTTAAAGTTCTTCACAGCTGCAGCTCATCTACAAGATTCAATCCAGCCATACTTAAACCCGGGCTGCTCACCTCTTACCCGCCAGTTTATCTACTACCCATGTGGTAACTTGGCTCAGAGTTCTAGCTGCAATCTAGTTATGTCTGTGTGTTTTTGTGCCCGTGTTTACCCTGTGTCTTTGTTCTGTCACTACTCAGACCTGCTGCTTCCTCCATTGTGCCTGCATGCTTCCAGTCTCACCCTCCAGCCTCATCCTTCATGTCTAGGAAACCATCCGTGCACTCATCCCTGTCTGCCTCGAGTCACGTAACTACTTGGATTCTCCCGTTGGCTCACCTCAGAACTCGGACCAGCCAGGAGTTCCCCCGCCCTGACACAACCTACGTTGTTTCTTTAAGTACACTTTGTTATCGAAAACCTTTTTAAAGACTGCTTTTTGTTGTGAAGTCTCTGCATTCTGGGTCAGAATCAGCCCCTAACAATAAAAAAATACATATTTAAATCATTGCCTGGTTTTTCTACAAGAGGGCACTCCACAATGTCCCTTTTGGCAACACAAATCTTTTTTTTTATGTTTTTGATCAAAGTTTCATATCTTAAATTTATATTTTTATTCATTTTAATACATTTTGATGTTCCTCTGTTCTATTCCGACAAAACAAATTATAAATAATATTTTGTTTGGTCACTACAGAACAGAGGAACATCAAAATATGTCAAAATAGTGAGAACTCATAAAAAACTACAAATAATAACTAATGTTAGGAAAATCTATGTTTTGTAATGCATTTCAGGATTCATGATTTTTTAAATATCAGCATGTAGGATTTTCAAATAACCAAATATTCATGTTGTATTGGCGTTAAAAATCCTTCATTGGTCGGGCTCTACTAAAAAAGACATGGAAATCTCACTTTTAACAATCTGGGCCCTTAAAGGAAAATGAACAGAAATGGCACAAATTAGATTGGAATAAAATTCCAACTTTCCATTAGACAGACTGTTTGAAATCAATAAAATCAATGTTTAAATCAACATTTGGTGTAAATTTAGTGTGCAATGGATATTTTAAGTGTATGCATTAGAAACAGGGAGGCACTACCTGCAGCATGGTCGACGCCATGATCGCCCTAGGTGGAGAGAGAGGAGAAGCCGAGAGATCGAACACGCCCTCCACAGCTGCACTGCTGCGGCAGAAAGGTGGGACGTTAACTCATCATTCCGGGCCCTAATGCAGCCTACTTATCTGCGATGATGGAATTAGAGGGGTCCGCTTGGCAAGCAGGTGAATGTGATTCAGTTTTTATTCCATATTGAATACCAGATCTAACAGTGCATCATCTGCCGTCTAGTGTGGAAAAGACAGAATGAGTCATGAAGAACTCGGACACATAACGCAGATAGAAACTGATGAAAGGGCACAGAGATGCCCAAGAGACCGCTGCGCAGATGTCAGACACTCTTAACCCTCTGAGGAGGGCTGTGGATAAGGCTCTCGTGAAGTGTGCCGGACGGCCTGAGGGGGCTCCAATCCTGCCACACCGTAGGCTTGAGTGATGGCATCACACAGCCAGTGAGTCAGACGCTGTTTTAAAAGAGACATGCCTTGGGAGTGCTCTCTGTAATAAACAGCTGCGGTGTCTGCTTGGAGTTTGCTATGCATAAAACATACTGACAAAGTGTGCACTGGCCAGAGTGTGTTAGACACCTCTTCATTGCTACAAGGCGGAGGAAAGAACCCTTCAAGAGAAACAATTCTTGACCGAAAAGAGCTAGATATCACTTTCGGTGTGAATGACAGATTTAGCTGTAAGGTCGCTGAAACCCTGTCCTCTCTAACAGAAACGGAGGACGGCGAGACCGACAGCATGAATAAGTCACTCTATAAAAGGGAAAGCATGTTGAGAGATTGGACTCAAGAGGCGGTCCCACCCAGAGCCCGAAGCACCGGGGGTAAATCTCTTTGTGGTGCTAGTAAGTCGTCTGACTCGCTTTGCAGTGATCAAGAGATCTCCAGAAACAAATGAAATGGCCACAGCATACGCTTTAACTGTAAACGGAGCCAAATTATTATCCAACAATGCCCACCAGTTCTAGAACATTCAAAATGTTGGGGCCAGGCTGGTGCTACATCCAATTTTAGGGGTACCAAATATATTAGTGTTACATACCACTAACCCTCCATAGGTTTGGTTCTGTAAAAGACTAATGATGAACACAAGCATACTCATTCAGTGTTAACCTATGTTTTATTTATCAAAACACTCAAATAATATCACCTGGGGATTAAGGTGGGGTTAAAAATGTATGAACATTTTTGCCAGTTCACAACGCAGGTGTAAAGGTCGCGCATAGCAGCTATGTTTTATTTCGGCCCCCATGTTATCCAATCTGTTTGGCCACCCCGGGCGCATGGCATCGTTGTGCCCACGCTCTGCAGTAATTCTAGGCATGTCTTCTATTTTTATTATTCTTTATTAACATTATTTTTGGGGCATTTTCAGCCTTTTTGACAGGACAGTTGAAGGGGAGAGAGGGGGAATAACATGTAGCAAAGGGCCGCAGGCCAGAGTCGAACCCCAACCTAATGCATCTGTTGTGGGGCGACAAGGGTAGGACCCAAATGCAGAGACGTGGAAGCAGGAAGGAGTGGTAACACAATGGGTTTATTAGAACAGTTCACAGGTACCGAGAGCCTAAGTCCAAACATAAATCCAACTGGAGCGGGGTAAAAAGGTCCAAACCAAGAGCCAAACAAAAGCAGGGAGAAGCAGGAGTCCAAACACAAAAACCAAGTGGGAAAAACGGGAAGGAGATACACAGACGAGGAGGTAACTTACAGGAAACTCACAGGTGCAGGGCTCAGGCAGGAACGTATGCAGGGAAGCACAGAGACGTATACTGGGAACACAGACTGAAACACGCTAACAAGACGGAAGGATCAGACGAAGCACAAGCGGAGCACAGACATTAAATGCACAAGGTGATTAGACAACAAGAGGCAGGTGACGAGAGGGCGGGGAATCAGGTGGAAGACATCAGGTAATCACAGGAGCGGGAAAACACAGGGAGCGAACCTGGAAGAGAGACAAGACAGAAAACCGATTTCAAAATAAAACAGAAAGTAAAACATGTGGGTCCCCCACCAGAACCAACAGCGGCTTTTAGTGGCCCAAGTATAACCAGCTGATATTACAGAGTTCTAAACAACAGTTAAAGAACAAAAGGTAACAACAAAAACATAGATCCCCGTTCTTCCTTGCTGTAGATTTAGCCTGCAGAGGATCTTATTTCATCCCTGTGAGTGCACCGCTTTCCAATCTATAAGAGGGCATCAGGAGTGACTTCACTGTAGTATCAGCCTGTAGCTCACCCACCGACTCAGTCTGCCCACTTATCATTTGCAACATCTGGCAGAGATCGATGCATTAACCTGCCAAAGGGAAATGGCCTTTTCTGCAAGATTTGGTCTCACTGAATGAATGAAAATTCCGTGCCAGGCAGATGCATCTGAGAACACAGTTTACAAGTGAAAATAACCCAGTCCACCGAGTCCAGACTAGATTCGTTTTATAGTAGAATAGTTGTGAGGTTATTATTAACAGTTCTCTGTCCATAAGGAACCTAAAAAACCGTTTGAGAAACAAAGCATGTATTACGGTTTACCTGGTAAGTAGTGGGACATACTGTCCTGTGCCCAGTTAATCTGCTCAGTCTTTCAAATGTAATTCCACTTCTTGTCACCCTAAGTTTAGTGGACCTAGTAACATTTGGACATTCAGTGTTACTGCACTAACAAATGTGACGAGGTCTATTCTTTTACATTATATAAAACAAAGCATTTTGGGGTTTACATTTTACAATCTACATAATTATCATCTGACCTTCAGTGTTTGTCTTTGAATATGGCTTCAGACAAACATGAGTTCATTAAATGGACAAACAAGTCTTCAATTAATTTAGTTTCCAATTATCCTAAAAGATAACTAAACTAACAAAAGATTACTTTGCCTCCTCTAAGGCACCCCGAAGATGCTTCTTTTTACAGGATGCAAGCACTACCTTTTTACAGTGGTCGACTTCATGATTTATGATCAGTCAGTTAAAATTGTGATTTTTTTAATTTATGTTTTCCATTTTTGCAGTGTTGACAGAAACAATACGGTATTTGATAGCATTGATTGCAGTTAGTTTTGTTATGCCTGAAAATTATTTGGTCACACTTTATTTTTCACTACATTAAAAAAGACGTAATAAGCCACACTTTGCGTCAAATTACACCATAACTACAAATACTGTTATATCCAAATAGCCAAATGCCTAAATCATCCTGTATTTAGTACATAAATAAGGTATAAAAAGCCTTACTTTCTATCAAATTAGACCAAAACAAGAAATGATATGGTCTTTTTTAGACAGAAAACAAACACAGTTAAATGCTAATAAGAAACCAAACACCTAAATTATGCTATATAGTGAGAGTTTAAGCAAATATGACATATAGTTTTTTTTTTTTAAAGTTGTCTACTTTAGCTTTAAATAGCATTTTACCTTAATAACCCAACAGACAAGCTATGTAATATAACAATTGATTTGTGAGATAATCCAAAGCATTTTTGTACCTGTCAAAGCTCGTTGTTTCGAAATTTTGCCTTGTTTTTTTGTCACAATAACAGTTTATTTGAGTAATTACAGCAGTATTTTATTTTGAAACGTACATTATCAAAAGTTCACAAAGGCATTTTTCAGTGACTCTTTCATGTCAATCAATAGTCCCACTTTTTGTCCATCAATCAAGAGTGTCTAAATATGTTGGAACACCTTTCAATCAATCAATAACAATTTATTGATATAGCACTCTACAACTACCAGCAGGTATCCAAAGTGCCTTTGTTTAGTTTAACGGACCAAAGCCTGATCAATGAAAACGGGCACTCTCTGTTGAGTTCAGTGATACCTCACACATTAGTGTACATTAATCGAGTCATTACGTTATCAAGGGGGCGTGGCTTAAGCTAATGGGGCGGGGCAAATTGTCACCAATGAAAAGGGAACTCTGTGCTGAGTTCAATGATGCCTAAAAGTGTCTTAAAGATATATTGTTAAACCAACACCATGCAGCCCCACCTGTTGGTGGATAAACTGGCAGAGCTAGGGATTAACCAAAAACTCATAATCTGGATCAACATTTTTTCAACAGGACACAACCGGTTAGGTTAAATTCAGTCACCTCCACCTCCAGGCCCATTAATACCAGAGCTCCTCAGGGGTGTGTTTTGTCTACACACTCTATACTAATGAGTGCCGAGCTAGCACATCCACTCACACTTTCTTCAAATATGCGGATGACACTGCCATTGTAGGCTATTTGAAACCTGATAGCTCAGTGCTAACCCGCTTTGAGGAAGAGGTGAGTGACTTCCCCAAATGGTGTAAAAACAACTTCCTAGCTGGTAATGCAAATTAAACAAAAAAAAAAGGTCTGTAAATCTCTAACAGCGTTGTTAATGACACACCAGTCGGAAGAGTTAGTAGCTACATTGAAATTGTTGCCCAACTCAACAGTACGTCTAAGGCAAAATACAGGTAGAACAGCGGATGTTCGTTTTACGTAAGCTTAATTACTTTCATGTGGACTGCATTATTTTAGAATTGTTTTACAAAACAGTTCTTCAGAGCGTATTGCCCTTTGGTTTAGTCTGCATATTTGGGAAACATGCACAAACAAGACCAAGATAAAAGACAGCGAGCAAAATTATTGGATGTAGCCAGATGTCAGTCCCTCAGCTAAGGTCAGATCTTATTGTGAGCAAGGCTGAGCAGATACTTCAGGATCCTACCCACCCTTTGTGTACAGAGGGGGTTCCAACTCAGCCATTTTGGCAACAGTAGGCTGCTGCAAAGCTCAAAAAGAACCAAATGGTTTAGCATGTCATTAGCATGTCCCCTCTGCTATTAGACTTTTTAATGAAAGACAAGACAAGATGATGAAATGTTTTGTCCACTCTTGCAACACTTGTATCTGTTTTTACTTCATTTGGAATGTTATCTCATGCTTGTGATTGTGGGTAATGAAGTACTTATCAAAGACATTGTAAACCCTTTCCAAACCTTAATTTGGATAAAATTACTTAATTGGATCAAATTAACCAAATTTGTGCGTAATGCTTCAAAAACAGTCTGAATGACATTTGGCTCCAAACATAAATTAGCACATGGGCCTGAACTGATTCTTGAAGTTGCAGGCCAATCTATAAAACAAGTAAATAAAGTTAAGCTTGCAGGACTACGGGTTGATAGGACATTGTCGTGGTCCAATCACATTGACTATGTGGTTTCTAAGACAGGCAGAGCACAAGGAAACGCTCACCATTTCCACCCTCTTCTTTGTGGAGGCAAATTGATTGCTCTTTAGTTCTATGTCACTTGGATTATTGCTGAGTAATCTGGTCACCTGCTTCACAATTCTAATCTACTTAGAAAACTTCAAGTATCACAAAACAAAGCAGTTAGACTTGTTCTGATGTGCAATTCTAGGTCTAATGTTGTGAAAATGAATGAACGTCCTAAAGTGATGAAAAAAAGACTATTAGCCAATGTGCTTATCACAGTCTGTTATTCAAAGTCAGACACCATCATTTATTTTTGATAGCATAATTTAAGTTTCAGATATTCACACAAGAGCAGCCAGTGGGAGCCGAATGATTCTGCCTTCAACAAAATGTAATAACATGAAAAAAAATTAATTAATTTACAGAGCATGTTCTTTGTGGAATAGAATCCCATGTAACATTCGTTTTATTACAGGACAGGAAAGAAAGTCAAATCTTACCTTCACTTAAATCATTTATCATGAGGGTTTGGATTGTGTGGTGAAAAGTGGTCAATGTGAGCAGCCTTTATGGCTGCCATGTAATACACTGTAATAAATAGTTTCCAAATTTCAAATTGTAATTTTTTCTTTTCTTTTGTTATTTAGCTTTGTAAGCATATACAATTGTATTTTTTTCTTTCCTTTCTTTTCTTTTCTTTTCTGTAAGTCATGTAATGTTGTAATATTGTCTGATTAAATGTTGTTTGGGATCCCAGGAAGACTAGCTGGTCAACTAGGTGTAGTTAATGGGGAGCCTTATAACAAATACAAATTCCCCAAACCCTTAAAATATGTCACCAGACTTAATGAGACAGACAATTTGGTGAGATTATGAGTATGTTAAGCCCCTCAAAAAGGCAATTAATTTGCCGGCTAAATAATTGAATTAAGGCCCTTTGCCACTGTCGGTGTTCGGGCCCTAATTAAAACCAATCCATTGTATCAGTAGTCAACCTCTTTACTGTGACACACATCACTATTGCAGCCAGTTTGAGCGTAATGATTAAATAAGTCAGTCTTGACCATTTTCAGACAACTTATAGAAACAGCACATACTATTCTTTTTCCTAAGGTCTGCCAGGTTTCAAGCATGATAACATCCTTAACAGACATTTTCTAATTTCTGGTAACTTCAGGCCATACACAAGAGGATTCACAATGGGAGGAATCACAACAAACTCAAGTGATAAAATGACTGCTAGAAATGGATTCAGATCTTCAAGATTGAGTCTGCTGAGTGCAACATCACAAAACACAGTAACAGAGTAGTTGACGAATGTAACAATATGCGGCATACAGCTTTGTATCACTTTGCTCCTAAACTCTGAAGAGCGTTTCCTACATAGGAGAATAATTCGCACATAAGTATACAGGACAAAAGCCAGGGGCAGAAAGACTGTGCTCACGGATACAAACCTGCCAACAAGGTCATTGATCACAATACTTACACATGACAATTTTACAACAGGCCATGTGGCACAGAATACCTTAGGTATCTTATTCCCACACAACGGAAGCAATGAGGCCAGGTAAACACAGGCTGCAACAGAAAAGGCTGGATAGACAAATGCTAAGGCAATCAACTTAGAGACCATCTTGGAGGTTATTTTGTTGTGGTAATGTAAAGGTTGACACACAGCAACATAGCGATCATAAGCCATAATGCCTAAGATAGTGAGCTCATAGGACGCATAGGTGTAAATGACATAGATCTGAAGGAAACAAGCTGACCTTGGGATCAAATGAGTATCAGACAGAAGGTCTCTCAGAAATCGGAAGAAGAAGCCGGCGGAGCCGTACAGAGAGTTAATAGAGAGACACATGACAAAAATATACCTGGGCTTATGTAAGGTTTTCTCTCGTGATATCACCACTATGATGACAAGATTAGCTAAGATAATACAAGCATACAACAGGAGACAGAAGACAAATGCTGGGTAGCGATAGTTGCCCATAATCACAAACACGGTGAGGTCAAAATAAGGAGGATAAGTGCTGTTTTCCATTTACCCCATAGACAGTAGCAGAGACTGTCTGATAAATAAAGACAATGTTACAGCTGGATCTTGTTTAGAAAGAGCTGACCAAATTAAAAAAATGAAAGTAATAAATGACTAAACATATGTTCTCAATCAACACCAACTTCAAAATGATGTATGTAATATTAGAATGGTCAAAGTCTCAGTTAGATTTAATGCATACATGCAGTGGTTTTGTCTACTCCTGAATGGTGTTCATGCTCTCTGGCTGTCTTTCTGTCTGTGTGTGTGCCTGTTGTGGTTTAAGAGGAGCAGCTGAGAGCCTCTTTACTTGTCACACAGAGTTATGTCACCGCAGTCATCACTCCGCGGGGAATCCAGAATGGAAACTTTGTGTGCAAAACACATTAACCTAATTTTGACATTCCCTTTGCAGTGGCATGTGAAGGGCTTTGATGGTGAAGATGCAAATTGAATCAAAACTATTCTGCATTATTCAAGGATCAGCAGTATTGAAACACTTGTTTCCCGTCAAAAGGTGCAATGCATTGACATGGATGTGTTTGTATAATAAAGTATGAAAACTTGTGCCACAATTCATACAGTATTCTATAAAATGACGGCGACCACCAGCTGGTCATGTGACACTCGTTCACATATTAAACTAGCAGTCCTTATAGTTACATTTACAAAAAGACAACTTTGAGCCGAGTACCGGTCACCACTACGGTCCTTTCAGTGGTCATTGAAGTTAAACTGACAAAAGGTGACTGCCATGCAGCAACGGTAAGATTAGAAAAATGTTTGCATACGTTGTATGTTTGGCTTGGTTTAAAACACCGGCCCCAGTTCTCCCGGGACACGGAAGTTGGACACGAGCTCTGCTGTGAGGTTTCAGGACCAACTAGGCCTACTAGTTATTATAGATGTAACATGAATGCTAGTTTACATGATGATTAAAGATAAGTTGCAATGATTTAATTTGTCAAATTTGTTTCTTAAATCACATCTTAGATTATTTCAAAAGTATTTAAACATGCACACTGTATATAGCAGAGGTCTTCAATGTTATGTAAGCCAAGGACCCCTGAACTGAAAGAAAGATGAAGCATATAATTGAAACTGCATATTAAGCTGGGCCTACAATAAAGGTGCAGGATGGCCTAAAGCCTTTTTCACATACCTTGCATGCATCTAAGCTAATAAAATAATTGTTGGGATGATTTTATAAGTCATGTTCTAGTTTTAAACAGTGAATCATCAGGATGAACTTTAACTCTGGATCTTAGTGACTACCTTAGCAATAGGCCAGAAAAAGCCTATTCGATTCATGTTAGGACTTTTTAATTGTTTAAAAATAAAATCAAAAATTAACAATAATTTGGAGGCCCCCCTACATTGACTCTGAGGACCCCTTAGGGGTCCCACACCCCCTGTTGAAGATCCCTGGTATATATCCATGCTGGTAGCATTCAAACTTGGTCAACACTTGTCTCAGCCTCAGCTGTAATTTAGGCTGATTAGCAAATGTTAGCATGCTTACACGCTAACCTAAAACCTAATGATTAACATGGGAAGCGTTATACCCGCTTAGCATCAGCATGTTAGCATAGTGGTAGAGAGCTGAAGTCACGGCCTTCTACCTCCGTTCCAGGACACCTAAAGTATCTTTCAAAAGATTATGAACGGGAGTCTGTGAGAGGTTTTTATTATTTTTTGGTGATATGCATTTAACAAATGACGGGTAAATTTAAAAGATACTTTTAAATGTCAAGAGATAAACAATATGATGCAAAGAAGATGAACATTGTTAGGTTTTGTGTGAAATCACTTAGTATACTACATCTCTCGTCTTGAACAATACATCCCACCAGGGAGCTATAACTGTGTTTATATATACAGTAGATATATATTTGTATATATATGTATATATATATATATATATATATATATATATATATATATATATATATACATATACATATATATATATATATATATATATATATATATATATACATATATATATATATATTTATCTTTACAATGTTCTCTTTTCAAAACAACCTGTAGAAAACACACACACACACACACACACATGCACGCACACACATGCATGCACACGCACACACAAAGGCCACGGGTGATGTAACAACACTGTAATTATTGTAATAGTCCCTCAGTCCTCCTTACTGGCGACCATCGGCCCAACATCCCTACTGTATTTCCACCAGGTGTTGAAACACAGAGCGTTTTTGTGAAAGAAAATGTTAAAAGAAATAATATGCGATAAATATGTTTTTCGCTTATCGCCCCTGATGCAGTGTTTAATGATGTCAACACTAATGAGAGCCCACAGGATGGTAGTTTATTTTTCAAAGGCTATTAATGTAGAATAACTAAGTTGGAAATGGTCAACAGGCCATTATCTCCATTCTCCCTCGAGTGCAATTAAACACGCTTAGCTACCCAGGAGGCCAATCCTGGGAAACCAGACCAAAACAAAGAGACGTTTCAGTTTAGCAAATGGTCAAGAGAATGGAAAACAAACTTTGATAACTAACAATAGGGTTAGTCGGTGGTTTGGAAAGACACAGATGACTGAGCTTGTGACCTCGCACATTTGTAGAGACTGTTTTGATGGGCTGAAACATTCATTGCCACTTTTATTGAATGGACTTTGCACTAACAGTGACATGATTTCCAGAGACACTGCTGGTCACTGGACTCATGCTACAGCTGTGACAAAAACCTGGTCAAACATTGCACCATACATGTGTATTTATAATATTAGGAGTATTTATTTATTTAGCCTAATCTTGCTTTTTATAGTGAAACTCTTTTTTTGTATGTTGTTTGAAACAAAAACTATTTAGTCATTCAGTACTATTTTTATTAATTTGTCGCACACAATACAAAAAACAGGCAATAAACCGTTTATATAAAACCTATGTAAAACCGTCTAGAAGGTATAAAGATGGTATAACTAAGAGTGAGAGTTAGTAACTTGTTGAGCTTTGCCAAACCTTCCTTTACCGCGGCAGTGTGGAGGAGGGTCTAGCTAGTCCACACAGCATTCTGGGATATGAGGAAAACATGCTCTGGTTTGTTGACATTTCTTTAAACCAATCACAATTGTTTCGGGTGGTGCTAATCACTGGTAAAAGCCAAGGTGCCACTGCAAAAAAGCCTCAGGAAGGAACTTGTTTTGGTGGAACATGTGTACGTTCAGAAGTAGTTTTAGTTGTGCAACAGAAACTCAGATTGGACAGATAGTCTGGATTTACCCTGCAGAGATCTGGGGAGCAGGTAACCATAGTCCTCAGAAATCCAACGGAGGTTTAAATGCCAACACAAAGGCAGTCCAAAGCAACGGATTTCCCGCACAAATGAGAGAAATCTGGTAGAATGGAGCAATCCTGAAAGTGCAACGTCGAGGATACAGACTAAATACTAGGCTTGTTCGAGATGAGCCAGGTCTGCGAAGAATTGATCACCGGCGATCGCAGCCCAATGCATGCTGGTTAGATTTGTGTCCAACTTGTTTGACTTGATCCCGACTTGCTCTGACGTCATGCACACGTGGGCAATGATAACCTAACAAGATCAAGGTGGCCACAGGTTTGAGAGGCAGGGAGCGCGGTTGCTTTCTCCCAACTGCGAGACCCAAGGGTGTAAGCCAATCCCCACGAAGCGGAGCTCCTATTTTTTTTATACTTAGCACTCACCCGCCGTTAGCATTCCATTGACTGCCATTCAATTTGAAGTCACTTTGACAGTGAATAACTTTACATCTGGAGCGTTTAAATACTCTACTTGTCCATTGATTATTTCTAAAGAAACACAACGATGTATAAAAGTTTCCATTCCCTTGTACCTCATGTTGTGGCTCTGTAGTAGATGTTTTAAAAAGGTAGGCCATGGTCAAATACACTCTGAATATGCCCTCCAGTCTGTTATCATAGTGCATTACTTTTGCTTATTTGTTGCACAAAACAAGAGTTTATGATAGAGATGTACCAATACCAGTATCGGAAAAGCCTCCGATACTGCTTATGGAATTTAATCTCTCCTGGCCTCACACCTTTCACCTCCCACCCCCTGTTTGTTAAGCGTCCTTGGGTTTGTGAAAGGCGCTATATAAGTCAAAGTTATTATTGTTATTATTATTATTACCAACAACGATTGGGGCCTTTAGAAGTCAGAGAGACTAAATCCGTTCAGATTTTTGGATCATACAGTCTGTTTAATGAAACCAGCAACAGATCGCATGTAGAGCATTTTAACGGTTACGCTGTCATATTGGCGACTGAGCACACGCTGATATGTGGGTCTGATCACATGTACAGGCTGACATATGGGTCTGATCACATGTACATGCTGACATATGGGTCTGATCACATGTACAGGCTGACATATGGGTCTGATCACATGTACAGGCTGATGTATGGGTCGGATCACATGTACAGGCTGACATATGGGTCTGATAACATGTACAGGCTGATGCCTGGGTCTGATAACATGTACAGGCTGATGCCTGGGTCTGATAACATGTACAGGCTGATATGTGGGTCTGATAACATGTACAGGCTGATGCCTGGGTCTGATAACATGTATAGGCTGACATATGGGTCTGATAACATGTACAGGCTGACATATGGGTCTTATCACATGTACAGGCTGATGTATGGGTCGGATCACATGTACAGGCTGATGTTTGGGTCTGATAACATGTACAGGCTGATATATGGGTCTGATAACATGTACAGGCTGATGCCTGGGTCTGATAACATGTATAGGCTGACATATGGGTCTGATAACATGTACAGGCTGACATATGGGTCTTATCACATGTACAGGCTGATGTATAGGTCGGATCACATGTACAGGCTGACATTTGGGTCTGATCACATGTACAGGCTGATATATGGGTCTGATCACATGTACAGGCTGATGTATGGGTCTGATCACATGTACAGGCTGATGTATGGGTCTGATCACATGTACAGGCTGATATATGGGTCTGATCACATGTACAGGCTGATGTATGGGTCGGATCACATGTACAGGCTGACATATGGGTCCAATAACATTTCATCAAATTGGACCTAAGATGATGTGAGTGTGTGACTTCCTGTTCAGCCTGAAGGCCGCTGGAAACAACTGGAAACTGTCCGACATGACGGCGGAGTTTTGTCGCCGCCGCCAGCTCTCGTCCACTTTACTGGCGAGGCGCAGTTCATCTCGGGCGAGCCTGAAAAGGCACAGGCTTATCTAAGCCTATCTTACGTTCTAAATCATTAAAATACCCTCTTGAAGTAAAATATAAAAATGAAAAATCCGCTACCATAAAAAATAGTTTAATAGCATTAAACTATTCTTTTGTAAACCAAAAGTGAGCAACAAATTCTTATATTTATGTTAGCATTGTTCTATAATTAAACCCTGACAATAGTAATATATTTTATTCTAATATATTCTTTTAAATTTTTTCCCTTCAAAATCACAAACATCTCTTAAATCATATTGTAATTAGGAAAAAAAGCCTTTGTACACAGTCTGGCAGTGATTTTGTTTCAACACTGAACGTTATTTACATTATTTATGACATATCAATTTATTATATTTCATGAGATTTTTATGAACAATGGATTTGTGTGATCATAGCAACCAGCCTTATTAACAATACAAAGGCTGTAGCTCTAACTGTTACATTTTAGTTGTTTTAAAGGTTAACCCCCACAATTCCAAACAAAGACATGTTTGTGTACGGATGCAGATAGATGATGTAACTAATCCAGTGTGTTGTCCACTATATAAATACATAATATATTTTGTTTATGTCAGTGTACAGCTGTTAAAACACAATCTGCAGAAATTCCTCTAGCCATGAAAGGGTTAAGCACGAGGCCCGGCCTCTGTTAGGCATTATTTCCTAATCTGCAGCAGAGTTATCAAGACCTCCAGAGTCAAGGGACGCTTTCAACTAGTAAGAAACATTTTCCTCTAAACAAAAGAATCAGTTTTACCTTCATCTGTGCAGGGCTTACTTCAAAGTTGTATTTGTAGTACGATCGCGTGTTTGAGACTACTGCTTGATTTCCACCGTGACTGACTGTTTGTTTCTCCTGTGTGTCACTTTAGGAAGTGGGTGAGGAGTTAACTGCTGGCAGTAGTGCTGTGTGTAGGCAGAAAACGGCAGCCGGAGGAAAAGGAGTTGCAAGATAAGAAAGAACACACGTGGAGGTTAAAAGAGGCAAAAAAGCAAAGGAGCAGAACAAAGGCAAACCAGACAGGGGACCGAAAGAGAACAAAGACGAACAAAGGAGGCTGTTTTGGAGCACGGGCTCAAAGTAAGCAAAATTGGTACGAGAAAAAAACAGACCGTCATGACATACCGGCTGTTTGAGGGGAAGGATCATGCCTCCATCTACCAAAGATATCGCTTTACACCACCAGATGAGGTCAAGAACGTTATTCTTCAATACCTAGATAAAAAGGTAGGCCATGGCAAAATAGACAGTGAATATGCACTCCATTCTGTTGTCGTAGTGCATTAATTCTTTCAATTTGATGCACAAAACAAGAGTTTATGATAGAGATGTTCCGATGCCAGTAGCCTCCGATACTGCCTGAAATGCTTGTGTCGGTACCAACAAGTAGTGGGGCCTCATGTATAAAAGACTGTGCAGCTTTCATACCAGAAGATGGCGTACGGCCAAAACATGAGAAGTACCTACACAGAAATATTCACATATAATTATAATTCACGTATAAAATCGGGCGCAAGCCAGGTCCTGCGCACCTTTCCTTTATACATCACAATCAACGTGAACAAGCCACCGAGCCAACCTTGCCTCCTCCCATAAATTAATATGGACATGACTATAAATTTGGCCCCAACGTCATTCTTTGTCCAATCACAACTGGTTATCCCGCCTCAGACGGGGAAAAAAAACCTTCTTGTGACATTGGAGGTGCTGATCACGGATGTGCAGGCGAGAAAAAAAAAAAGTTCTGTTCTGGAGGTTTGTCATCTCAGATAGGAAATAAAAGAAAATGCCCAGAGTGGCAAATGGTGACCAAGCAGTGAATGCATCAAACCACAGCAGAAATAAAAAAGAAAAAAGTGTTGAAGTGGAAATCAAGCCAATAGTGGCAGCGCCACACTAGATACAGAGGCAATGGTGGCCTAAAGGTTAGCGACACAAACTTGTGACTGGGAGGTTGTCGGTTCAATCCCCAGACTGAGGAAAGAGAGAAGAGTGAACCAGCAGCACTTAACCTCCAGCTGCTCAGTGGCCAGCAGATCAGACTGGGGTTGTACCAGGTATGAATATGTAACTGTGTTAATGAGTTCCTACAAAGGAGAGGCTTCTTCTCAGTGAACCTTGACTGAATGAATGAATGCACTGTTTAAAAATAAATACACAGCAACATGCATCACAGTGTCAGTCCAAATTATGCACAATAAGCAGTTTGAGCTCGCAGATGAAATGCTATTTATTTAAGTGTACAGTGTTAGCAGGCTCTGTGGAGGAGAGTTCCGTGAGGACAGGGAGACACTGCTGTGCCATCCGTGGATGATATAATATGAAACGATGAATAATGAAACAGTAAATAGGACTATAGTAACGAATGTTAGTTAAAGGATTGCCAGAATCAAGACAGCCCAGTGCTTGGTGGACCGGGTACACCTTGTTCACTTATATAGCCTACAAATCATCCACGGGATCACTTACACATCCAATGGGTTTGCCTACCCGACACAGGGTTTGTTCCTCCTGTACGCCATGGATGTCTGAGCCTCCGCAACCACACACTCACACATACTATCACATTTTCCGTGCCAATCTTTTTTTATTGCACAGTGAGTAAGATATTTCATCCATGGAAACTACAGAGGATAAGTGGATTTTCATTCATTTCCAATCCTCACAGAGGTTAAGTAGCCTGCGAATTAAACAGTTATTAGTGTGAAAGATGTGAAATATTATCCACATAAAGGATCAAACTTTTGTTGAATATCTGTGGATTTAATTATGTTTTCTCATAACAATGTCCCAGACATATGCCAGTAAGTGAAGTGGAAACGTTATTTTGAAATGTTGGGTAATCTTTGCGGACGGCCAGCACATTCTCACGTCAAGTTAATATTTTAAACATCATAAAGTGTCCGTAAAAACCAGCGCACGCAACGTTAATACGTGAGTCCCAAGTACTGGAGTTTCTGCATTGTTAAATACAGAGTAATTTAGCCAGCCATACAACAATGATAGCAAACATATCTCATCCATACGATGTCAGTAGTGTACAGCTGTTAAAACATAACAAAATATCAGTATTTTTTTCCACGCGGCTAGCTGATCGGTACTTCATATCGGCCAATACGCAAGTTCACCATTTGGATTAGGGTGGGAAAAAAAAGGTATTGGAACATCTCAGGATTATTCCACATATTGACAACAACTACTGCCTATCTGTCATCTTCCTCAGAAGGGACAGCCACATGTGCTGGCAGTGGATCTGGGATGTGGGACGGGTCAGAATTCCCGGCCACTGGCACCGTACTTCCAGGAAGTGGTGGGCATCGACATCAGTGAGTGTCAACTGGAGGAGGCCAGATCTGTGCCCGGGTACCCTAACGTCACATACAGGTAAGAGTGTGTGAGGACGTAGTTATAGTGTTCCTTGAAAATAAAGAATGACATTGAAATGCAAATGTTCCGGAAGTGTTCGGAGTTCCATGCTGAAACAGAAAGTCAAATTTTTGATTTAAATAAGTGATTTAAATAAGATTCATTTAAAAGTCCAAAATCAGCAGTGGTGGAACTAACTACATTTATTCAAGTACTGTACATTGAAAAAGTGCTCTTTTCTTTTCACGCTACTTTCTACTCCACTACGTTTCAGATAATAATATTGTACTTTTTACTCCACTACATTAATCTGACAGTTTAAGTTACTGGTTACTTTACAATTAAGATTGTTGTACACAAAACACATGTAGTTTATTAAATATACCATGTACCTTACTACAAATTTGAGGTACTTATACTTTACTTAAGTCTTTTCTTTTCATGCTACTTTCTTCTTCTTCACTACATTTCAGAGAAAAACACTTTACTTTTTTCTTCACAAAGCCTACAGCTTTAGTTACTAGTTACTTTACAAATAAGATTTTTTGCACACAAAACACACGTAAGACAGTTTATAAAATAGGATGCTTTATTTAAATTACACTACCCAACAATATAACAGCCTTCAATACCAGCTGAAATAATCAGACCATAAAACAACTTTGATCGTTTCTACTTTCTAAAATGTGAAGATTTTTCTGCATTGAGAACTTCTACTTTTAATACTTTAAGTACATTTTCCTGATGATACTTAAATCGTTTTACTTAAAGGAGAATTCCAGCCAACGTTTATGTTAATCTTGATTGCTGTAAAGAAACGTGTACTTTCGATTTAAAAAAGCCAAACCGAACCAGTGCAGGCAACACGGAGTATCTATAGCTACGTCTAAACTGCAGTAGTTGGGGTAATTGTGTCTGGCTGCTAGTTAGCCAACACTAGCTTCACAACAATGGTGTAATGATTCAGGTGGCCTCCCAAGACAAGACGGTGCTCACCCGACTGGCCAATAGGGACGTGGCCCCGCCCACGACACTATTTTCACATCCAGAGACAAGAGCAAAGACTTAGTTTTGAGAGCGAGAAGGAAAACATTTTATCACACTGATAGCAAAAAATATTTATTTGAGAGTTTAAAAAAGTATTTTGAGGGATTTGTTTTCCCAATAAATACTTTTAAAAATTTCAAATTTAAATTTGTTTAGTCTCAAATATTATAATTTTTTCTTATTGGTGTGAAAACATTTACTCTCAACTATTTTTCTCTCTCATAAAATGCTTTTTTTGCTATCAGTGTGACAACTTTTTTTCTTCTCTCGGATCCTTTATTTTCTAGCATGTAATAAAGAAACAAATCTAGCTCCATAATAGTTAACTAAGCAACAGTGGGCTCTTGAACGTTTGACCTGCTGCAGCAGCGGCTCTGCTCTCCTGGCTCCACTGCGGTGTCAGGTCACAGCCTGTTTCTACATAGTCATTACTGAGGACATAACAACGGCAAATTGTTTTTTGTGGAACATTTTTATGAGTTTGACATTTGACTAGTGTGGACTTCACCGGAAAACAGGAAATAGACAGAGGTATGAATGAACAAACTTTTATGCCTTTCTGTCACATCTACAGCAGTCAGATTCACTGTGTTCACTCAGAAGGAATCACTGCACATGGCCAGGCACTGGTAAATGACCTTTTAAACATGTTATGTTTATGTTATGAGGCTATAAACACGTTTAAAACTTGCCCTGTTTAAGTCTATCGGGTGTTAACTCTTAAAGGAGGATAACACGGTGGAGACAGCACCGATTGGTTTAGTTTTTCTCGCTACTGACAGCACTCCAAATTTACAGACAACAGAGCTACATATTGGAATCGACTGGAATTCTCCTTTTAAGTAAAGGATCCGAATACTTCTTCCTTCACTGGAAATCAGTGTGACCTGACTGTTGCCCCCTGCAGGAAGGGGACAGCCGAGGAGCTTCCTTTTCAAGATGGTTCTGTAGACTTGCTCACAGCAGCGTCAGCAGCCCACTGGTTTGATCAGACGAGGTTCCTGGTTGAGGCAAGTCGGGTCTTAAAACCCCGGGGTTGCATAGCTCTACTGGGCTTCAGTGACTCTAACACCAGATTTACCTACCAGGACTGTGGAGAAAGACTCAATCACATTTATGACGAGGTGGGTGTAGACTCTAGATTCCCTCCAGTCATGTTAAACCTGATCAGCAATGCAAAGCTTTTGTGAATAGCTGTATCAGTAATGCAATCTGTCAACATAGAGCTAACAGAGCACCATGAGCACTATTCTACATTTGTGTTGGCCACATAAATAGAATTACCTTTAAAGGGTTTAAAGGAAAAGTTAAACATCTTCGGGAAAGAATTCAAGTTCTGAGTGTGTCAAGTACATCACTAGAGTCAGGATGCGGTCATCTTAACCTGGAATAAAGAATGGAAGCAGGGGGAGACACATAGTCTGGCCCCGTCCAGAACTGAAAAATCTGCCTATAGTATTTCATAGGTGTTGGTATATATACCAACACTTATAAACCTCCCTATGTAATACGAAGTACTGTATGTTGTTTGTTAATTGTAAAAATAAAGACATTAAAAAGTACAAGTACAGTTATTTATACAGACAGACAGACCAATATGCATGCAATACAAATTCAACACCTGATGGAAGAGTTAAACATTTCTTTACATTAACTTCCAGGTGAAGCAGGTGCTGTTGCCATACACTAACAATCAAGTTGCTCTAGCTGAGAGTAAGCTGGAGGCGCTCTACTCAGCCATCCCCTTTCCCGACAAGGAGAGGTATTTACCATACACACCTACAGTAAACACTAGGGTTGGGCTGTAATACAGTTTACCGCAGGATCTTAAAAATAGCAACGTATCAGTTTCAATACCATCACTCAGAGCTGAAATCACGGTCTATCCTTGCTCCATAAAACAGAAATGCCGGTGATCAGGCTGTCTTGAATAAATAAATGCACACAGCTAAATGATGTCAAAGTGTGTTTTATTATGCCACTGTATTGTTTAATTTTCTGTGCATGTAATATGTCAACATAATGGTACAACAGGATTGAAAGTATTTGGGTGAACTCGACAATCTCCGTGAGGAACCTGGTGGGATTTATTGAGTCCTGGTCCATGTCCCAAGTCTACAAGAAGAAAGATCCCCAGGCTGCTGAAGACCTGCTGCTTAGAACTCAGAAGAGGTCATACCCACACATACACACACACACACACACACACACACGTCTGTTATTATAATCATCCATTTTGTAAATATTAACTGTCTGAATGTTTATCTCGGTGTGCTGAGCAGAATAATCAATCAGTGCACTGCTTCACAGGTTTCTGGAAGAGATGGGAGTCTCGTCTCCTGACACTGAGATAGACATGGAAATGGAGTATTTCTGTGTCCTTGCATCAAAACCACAATAATCAACAATGTGGCATTGGGGTGTGTGTTTAAAAGAGAGGGTTTATTTTTACCCGTAGATGTTGCAATTTGCAATTTATGAACTTAATTACTTGTACTCTTTATTCTTACTAGAACTCTGTTTTCCTTGCGCAATGCAGTTGCATATGTAAGCTGACGAAGACCTTTGTGCCTTACAACGTAATCATTAACACACCTTTTGGTTGTAAGGATGAGTGTTCAGGCCAGTTTAGATTATCTGATTCTATCTGAGTCTAGTGGTATTATAGACAGACAAGATATATCTGATAATACAATATCTACTATGTTTTGCGATACTTGTCTTTCATTTTGCAGTGAAGCTACCTCGCAAAGTTTCCATCCACTTTTTTTTTTGCGAATTATCTGAAGTTTGGTAAAAGAACTCATGCAAATAAAGCTGGTGAAAGTGTGTTTCCATCCAACGGCTTTAAAGAAAATAAAAATCTGTTTGTAATGGAATCATGTTCGTAATGTTGTTTTGCGATCAAATTGGTAAATGGAATTGACTTTAGACATTTTAAGGTGTTTCCATTCATTTTTGCACTGAAACACAACATTCAAGCAAACGTTTGAGAACAAAGTTTTTCTAGACAAAATGGATCACGCCATCTACTGTTAGAATTTCTTAACTAACATCGCGTTCGATCGGATCTCTGAGGAAGGAGGCTGTGGGTCTAATTGAGAATTAAGAAAAGGTAAATGCAACAGAAGGATGAAGATAATAAGACAAAGACAATAAGACACAAAACAAACATAATAACCCTGCAGCTGAGAGCGGACTGGATCCACGCTCCCCCCTGATGGAGTAAAATTATGGAGCTAGAACAGTGACAGTAACCTGTGGTATTGAAAATAAAATTTGGCATTGAAACAACAAATATTGGCATTGAAAACTGTTGAAGTGAAGTATAAAACACAAACATCAAAAAGTAATAACCTCATAATCCTATGATATTATTTCACTTTGACATTTGTTTGCATCATGATGGGTTTTTCAATGTCAATGTAAATTTTTTCTTGATGTCCGTGTCATTTCAGTGACAGTTTTTTTCTTTTACGCTGTCAAGATTTTTACAATGTCACTGTTTTCAGTTTCAACTTTCTGTCACTGTTTCGGCATAGGGAGGAGGAGCCTGAGGGGAGGGATAAAGGGGGCGTGGCTTACGGGTAACTTAAGGAGGCTACTGGCGAGAGACCACACCTCCAAACAAATCCTCCCAGAGTTGTTGAAACCGCATATCTGCAATGTCTTCCACACGTTCACCTGGAACCTCCAAATCTCAAGTAAGTCCGTTCATATCGGCCATTTTTTCATATAATAGGTTTCTAGGCAAGTCACACACTCACTAAAAGGCTGGACGCATTTACTAACAAACTGAATTAAAAGTTAACACTAAACCAGCCTGCTTCTGTGTGAAAAAATGGCAGGATTCCTATGGAGGTGCGGTCTCTCGCCAGTAGCCTCTGTAAGTTACCCGTAAACCACGCCCCCTTTATCCCTCCCCTCAGGCTCCTCCTCCCTATGCCAAAACAGTGACAGAAAGTTGAAACTGAAAACAGTGACAAATATCTTGACAGCGTAAAAGATAAAAACTGTCACTGAAATGACACGGACATCAAGAAAAAATTTACATTGACATTGAAAAACCTATCATGATGCAAACAAATGTCAAAGTGAAATAATATCATAGGATCATGAGATTATTACTTTTTTATGTTTGTGTTTTATACTTCAGTTCAACAGTTTTCAATGCCAATATTTGTTGTTTCAATGCCAAATTTTATTTTCAATACCACAGGTTACTGTCACTGTTCTAGCTCCATATAAAATGAGGCTAGTCCAGAATTTCCTAAATCACACACATATATCCCCTGCACCGGGGGCTGTTCCTTTTCACCTGGTGCATTCAAATCCATTCTCATTGGGCCGTCGTTGGCATGGCAACATGCGGTGCATCTTTGCTGTCCAATAGGGGCATTTCTTAGATTTTTTCTATCTTAAATATATCGTTATATTTTGAAAAATTGTAAATTGAATTCAGAACGTCTCTCGTCTCCTCGTCCGTCCAGTTCCATCTGTCTTTGTTGACACCCGCCATGTGTGCAAACAGAGCGGAACATTAGCGGAAATGAACTAAACTTCTACTTCGTTTTGTTTCTGGTTAGAATCATGAAATGACCTAAAACTTAATCGTGATTCCTTATTTATTGGGCAAATAACGTTTCAATCAGTGTTTATCGCATAAGCCGCATATCAATCAAGAGAAAATCTGCTGAGACCAAACGCATTTCCTTTAAATCGATATTCATGAAATTCTATTGCGTTTTACTCTTTCCATAAGGCATTTTTCATTCAAAATCACTTAATTTGAATTAAAACGTGTGGATGGAAACATAGCTAATAACACACAAGTGCAATATTAAGGTGGGGACAGGTAATCACACAGGCGGGAAAAATAAACAACAGGAAGTAAAACAAGACAATACAAGGGAGAACAGAAAAACCTTCAAAATAATTGACAGTCCTCACACAATGAGTGAGTTATGCAAGAGTTAAAGCAACAGTATAAACTTCTGGAAGAAAAGATAACATTATTTCTCCTACAAATTAAAAATGTAATCAATTAGCAATAACCCATTTTGGTATTGCAGCCTTACTTTGTCTGGTATGTCAAAGGTCACAGCTAATATTAGCCATTTTTAGCTAACTTATGCTATGTAAGTGAAATTATTGAGTCATTTGGTTGACTTTAAGAATATTCCTTTCTCTGTCATTTTAGCACGTCACTGTAAACGTTTTAATGTTTATAATCAAGTAAAACTAAGGGCGTTTTCACACCTGTAGTTTGTTTGCTTGGGGCGAACTTGAAGCGATTTGCCCTTGGTTGGTTTGGTTTCACACCTGGAAAAATCCAAGTGTACCAAAATGCACCATTACAAATCACGCAAGAACGTCCACTCCTTTTATTCGTCAGATCTTTCTGGGGGAGGGAGCAAGAGAGTAAATCCTGGAACAATCTTGTGTTCTGGACTAGTGCATCTGTCTTGCATCTCCATGCACCAGTTCATTTCATTTAAATGATCAGACATTGTTTCGCGAGAGACGTGACTACATCTGCTCTGGTCACCGAGGCATCCTCCAACTTTAGCGGCAGCTGGTTTGACCATGGAGATACAGGTTACGGACAGCGAGCTTGCCCGCAGTCCGTTTCCGTGAGAGAAACACTGCAAGCTGCTAACGTTTGTTGCTCTGCTGCATCATAGACAGCATAAATAACACACCTGACTACAGAAGCCATTAGCTCAGACTGGCGGAGTTTGAATAGTTGGTGCAGTTTGAGTATGGATCACGTTCAGACCACAAACGAACTGCTCCGGAGTTTGATTGGAAGCGTACCGAGACCACTACTTCAAGCAGGTCTCGGTACGCTTGTTTGGTCCACTATTGGTGCACACCAGAGTTTGATGGCTGCAATAATGTTTGACAAAACTTCTCTTCTCATTCATTTTCAGACAGAGGTCTTCCAGTTCCTTCTTCTCGTCCTCCATCTGTTTGTCCTTAATCTCCCAGCTCCGTTGTTTCTCAGCCAGGTCTTTTGTGAACTTTTCTTCCAGTTCCTTCTTCTCCTCCTCCATCTGTTTTGCTTTCTTCTGCCAGTCTTTGTTCTCGGCCTGCTCCGTCTTCAGATTCTCTTGCAGAGAGTTGCACATCGTCTGCAAAGCGTTAAATCTGGTCTCCGAGCTCTTTTCTTTTTTGGCCAGGTCCTTTGTGAACCTGTCCTCCAGAGCGGTGCATTTTTCTGGCCAGGTTTTCTTGCTCTGTTGGAGTTCAGCTGCTTTGCTGTTCAACTCGATTATTTTCTCCGTGAGTGTCTGAGCGAGACTGTTGTTCTTCCAGCTAAGATCCAAGATTTCAGCGTCCCTCTGGTGAATTTGTTACTCCATCTGGCTCACCTTTCCCTGGGAGTCAAACAGTAGGACTTTTCTTTCTCTGCCTCATACTTTGCGACCATCTCATTGTGTTTGTCTTGCTGAAGCTGGAGTCTTTTCTTGCGATGGCAGATTTCTAGTTTGAAATCCGTCGCCCGGTAATCTAGAAGCTCCTCCAGACGGCCGACTCGAACCTTAGGGACCATCTCACAGTTCTCCTTTTCTTGGATTGGCTCTTATACTCCTCCAGGCTGCGTACCTTCATTTTCAGCTCATCAATGTACTCGTGAGCAGAACTGAGCTGACTCTGCAGCTGGCGGTAAGTTGGGGGAGGGGTTTGATGGCCCTGTGAACCGCCATAAGGTCTTCCCCTGTTTCTTGGGATGTTTCTTCTATCAATGGCACTGTCTGGACCAGACTGTAGTTGTGCGTAGAAGACTCTTTGTTGCTCGGTAAAAAAACTTTTCTCTTTGAAGACTTTTCTGTCCGTGAAAGACTGTTGCTGTCTGTATCTGACTTTGTCGATAGAAGACAATGTTTGTTTGTCCGAAGACGTGAAACAAGACACCGCGCGTGTAGTGGTTACCAGTTGAAATGATTCTCGCTTTAGGATTGGTTGCCTTTGGTCCTTTGATCTGTTGATGTCCCATTGAACACAAACATTCCGACAGTTGGTTTTTGTTTGCGTTTAAATTTTCTGTACAATTAAAAAGGGGCGGGGCTACTCCAGTCACGCCTAGTTACAGAATTTCATTCATAAAGTGTTCTTGTAATTTAAAAAGCGGTTGTATCGCACTGAAAACTAATATTTTGTCACTAGCAACCTACATGTGTCATCTGTCAAATACAGTTGCATTTTCAGTTTTGGACAAAACCGTTCAGGAATTATTACAGAAAAAGTGGGACGTGCGTAATGTTTCATCTGTCCCTCCTGGACAGGACGAATGAAACAGCATGGGGGGATGAATGAAACATAAGTTTTAGCCATATAACCTTCCCACAACTTTCCAATTTTACTATAAAGTATATCATGAATGGTACTTTCAAATGGTTTTATTTTAGATAGATTGTTGCAGGGCTACACTTCTTTCTGATTGTCTGTTAACAACTCATTGCCGTCATCGTGAAGTGTGTATGAAGCGGTTATTGAAATACAATGCACTGTAGATGATTCTGCCATTTTTTAAAGCTAGAACAGTACGTTTTTCCATTTACATCGTGTTTCTATTGTGGAATATGTTGTTTCACTAGGTTTGTTTACTAGGTTGCACTAGGTTGTTTTCACGTGGGTTAGACCACTGGACAGCCAAAAAACGCCACACAGCCATCAGTTTCCATAGGATAACATGGAAAAACTTAACCCCTATACCTGGCAGGCCCAAATATATTTCCATCTTTCTAAAACTGCTTGTCCATGTCTGACCTCTATAAACATTTGTTTAAACACAGATATCTGTGCATTTACTTCAAATCCAGCCCCTTAACTCAAACTCTGTGGCAGATTCACGAAAATTTGCTTGGACCGTGGCCCCCGTGAGTCTAAGAACCCCCTAGGGATCCCTGACCCCCTGTTGAAGATCTCTGCCTTAGAGCAGTGGTTCTCAAGCTTTTTCAATAATGTTCCCCATTTAAACAGTTTATTTTAAACTAGCAAAAAATATATATACAAAGAGGAACAATACAGAGATGTCAGCGATAGATTGACTAAACAACAGCCTTGTACCTGGAAAACATTTAAATGCTGATTAGAAAAAGGCAACAAAAACTTTTTTAAATGACAAAACCTTGGAAAGAGACGGTAGAAAGAGGCAAGAATTGGCTGAAAACAGTAACAAAAACAACAACAAAAAACAGGAGAAAGAAGGACGGCAACACTACGGAAACAAAAGTGCCAAAAAAATTCAATAACAGTCTGCTAAATATGGACAGCTGTTGCCCCCCCAAAAATAGTGTATTGCATATAATAAATTATGCTGGTTGTGAGTTAATATGGTGATTACAGCCTAACTATCTTCTGTGGTGGCTGTAGCTCAGTCCGTAGGGAAACCGGAGGGTCGCTAGATCCAGTCCTTATACGAAGTGTGGACTGGTAGCTGGAGAGATGCACTGCCAAGGTGCTCTTGAGCAAGTTACTGTACCCCCCTTAGCGTTTGTGTGTGAATTTCAGGCCTGTGTGTAGTGTTTCTAACAAAAACTGAGTGTAAACTGTAATTTTCCAATAAAATATTAAAATCAATAAAAAGTGTGAATTATTGGTGTCTCTCTCTTTGAAATCTAACTGCAGATGGATACAAAGAAAAGATGACAACGTGCAGAATTGGAGATTTTCTATTAAACACAAGGGACAGTACTCTAGATTATTTGTTTACAGGGTTTTCCCCGCTATGAGTCTAAGATGCAGCACCCGAACCGTTTTTGGCAGCACCTAACGTGGGAACGTGAAATGTGGCAAAAAACGCCAAAAACAGCATAAAAAAACCTAATCTAATGATTGTAGTTGGATTTCTCTGTAATTTTTGTCATTAAATTGTTGGAGAGTTTTTCATATATTATCAGCTCTAGCTTTTCCAGCATTTGAGACACAGATATTGTGATAATAATGGACCGAAATTGTTTTTGAGGAGAAACTCCTAAACCTTTCCACCAATTATGGATTCAAAACAAAGCATTGTTGAACTTATTATGCTCAGAAAAACTTAAAAACAGAAGCCACAAAAGAAAAAAGTTTTAGAGCTGTCCCTTTAAGGGGCTTAATTATCACACGTGCCATGTCAAAGGGGGAAGAAGTGACCTCCCTGTTCCCAGTTTCTCCCTTTGGTGCTTCGTGTGTGTGAGACTGACTGCCAGCAGAAAGTAATACACGTTCTTTTCAATGTGGAAGTTAGCTCCTCTTACCCAGTTAAAACCATAAGATAAAATAAGCTTTTATCTTTATGTAAACGTACTATATCAGCTGCTGAGAGGGATCAACGAGCCATGGCTTACCGTCTGTTTGAAGGCAAAAAGCATGCTTCTTCCTACTGGAAGCACAGGATCTCACCATCAGATGAACTAATACGACAGATGCTTGACTTTCTGGAAAAACGGGTAAGTGGAGAAAACGTGTGGGAGCCTTTGGTAAGTTAATGAACTAGCTTTGGCAATGGATACAATAGCAAAACTAACTTTACAGCAATGTTATATGACATGCTTATTATGGCGTTTTTCCACTGCTGGTAACAGCTTGCCTCGCCTCGCCTCGGCCCATTATACTTCCGTTTTCCATTGCAGATTGAGTAAAGCCTCAGCGTGGCTGGTCACTATAGCA